>NW_011888782.1:8093101-8126086 GCF_000151845.1 Pteropus vampyrus
TTGTTCAATTAGGTTCTGATAAGTCTCAAGTCTCTTAGGCTCTGACAAAGCAGTTGCCCTTGAGGGTAGACTTTTGTTTAGGAGAACAGAATGTTCTGAGCTTATTTCAAAATTGCTGCTTTCCCCCTGTTTATTCCAGAAGTATGAGGGAGCTTTTCTCTGATCTTCACCCTCATAACCTGGTGGGGCTCTTAAACATGAAACTCACAAAAGTCTGGCCCTTTCCTGAACTGAGGGCCCTGGAGCTTTAACTCTTAAATTCATCAGTGCCAAACCTCCAGCGATTGATCAATAGCTTAAGTGTTCCTGCTGGTACTGGCTGCAGATAAGCTGTGAATCTCTTTATTAAATTTTCTCTCCAATTTTAGGGTAGCGTCTTGATCTTTGACCTCGATTCTTTAACAGATGGAGGAATAGTTGGTGATTTTCAGGTTTTTTGGAATTTTCTTGTTTTAAAGACAGAAAACACAACTTTAGAGTTCTTTACATGGCAGACCAGAAACCAGGACTTTATTAGAAAACTGAAAACCAATCCTTATAAATCGAAAAGGCCTACTGTTGCTGTTAAGTAAAATTCTAAGTGCTCTGTGCTCACAGCTTTTGTTGAGAGGATATTTAGTTTGATGTTATCATATCGGACTGGCACCAAGAGTCAATGTAGTATGACAATGATAAGCGCAAAACCGTGAGTCAAAGTGAATTTTACATTTTACAATAATTTTTCTTTTATATAAAAGAAAAAACAGGTTATCCTACAGGCTATAAAAAGTTCAGAGCAGTATTATTGGGGGCGGGGTGATGGGGGAAACCCAGAAAGAGTAAAAGTATCCCATCATAGAATGGATAAAAACATTTCATTGTTATGTTTTTCTTACATTTAGGTAATATCTGTTTAATTAGTCCTATTATATTTATGTTCTCCTTTTAAAAGTTCTTAAATTTATGAATCTTTAGAACACACCATAATGCAACCTATGAAATATACATATCCAATAAATAATTAAAAGATTTAAAGTGCCATATCAAAGGACAGAAAAGAACATAAATTATTGTTATATTTTTTGCAAACATTATTTAATTGTCCTACTATTAATTATTGCTAATTGTCACTGTTTAGTCCTATTGTTGTTCTTAAATTATAGCACTTATATAACAGAAAATTAAATAACACGTAATAATACATAGTTTTAAACAAACATTTATTTTTTATATTTTGTGTGCTAAAGTAATAACATAATGTGGATATATATTATAATATTTTTTGTCTGATATGGCTGTGTCCTGAACTGGCTCTCTCAAATTTGTGTACCTTATTGACCTTCACTCTAAGTGTAGGCTTTCTTAAGGCAGCTTGTGAGCAGGAGACAACAAGTTAGGGGCCAGACAAGGAAGGACCTGTAGTGGACCCCATGAGTAAATGCTGAGAGTCTATTCAAGCCCACTACGCATATATCATAAGTCATTGATTTTTTATTGTACTTTTGAAATATATAATAAAATTTATTAAGTATTATCAGTTTTCTGCAGTACTGCAGGTAAGAGAGGGAAGAGGCTCTATGTGCGATTGGAAAATGGTACAAAAGAGAGAAAATATACTCTACAGACCAGCAGTGCCCCAGGATGAAAATTAGGAGAAGGCATTTACCATTTTGAGGCTCAGTTCTGATAAGAACTGAAAGGTTGCTGGAAAGAGGTTAATCACAGGTAAGACATGGAGTCTAGGGTATTACACAACCAGAATGACGAAGGTTGGCTTCTACAGAGCTGGGGTGGCAGTAACAGCAATAGTTTAAAAATTACCAATGAGAACTTGTGGACTTTTGTAGATTCCTAGAACTATTAGAAGAAATAAGAAAGCTTAAATAATTTGCATCAGTAGGGGCAGGGTATAAGGACAGGAAATAGATTGCTATAAATTCGAGAGAGCTGCAATCTAGCAGAAACATAATACACATATTAATATGATCTGATATGCAGGAAAAGAGGGTAAAACTTCAGGTGTCTGTATCTGTAAGGCTAATTTTATTAATTGTATTATTCAAATCTTTGTAGTGGACATTTGTTGCCTGTTCCTGCTTACCTTGTTTTTCTCTTTGGATACTAATACTTTAATTTTCTTATGTTAATTATTCAATCCACGTGGTTTGAATGAGACTGACCCTATCTCAGCCCCAGAGATAAGCATGTGACTCAGTATTAGCCAATCAGAATATTCTATGGCTGGTCACAGGGACTTAATCACAGAAGTTCATTTGACTCATAACAGGCAGATATAACCACATTCATTTGCTAGGATTGTTAGGAAAGATAAGATCTTATTATATTTATATTGCCAGTTATACGGATGATGTAAATGTAAAGGTACTTATACAGAACGAAAGCCAAAGTACAGAAATGTAGAGCCTAGAGGTGGAGAAAGGAAAAGTGAGCAAGCGAGAGAAAGAAAAGGGATGAGATACAGAGGACAGTGGAGAAAGAAGAGAGAAATGCTCAGTAATAATAATAACATTGAAGAAAGATATCTGAATTCTACCCCTTGACTTTCATCAAAGATTCCTTACTTGGGGTACTAAATTTTAAATAATTTCTGTCACTTGCATACCAATGAATTCTAAAGAAATCTATTTTTGAATTCTTAAGGACTAATAAAAATATTAGCATTTTGCAGTATTAATGTATTTCTTTTGATTTATTGTGATGCTTTAAAATTTTTTTGCTTTATATATTTGATTGCAAGGTACCCATAGGTTTATGACCATAATATCTTCCATGTAAACTTCCTGCTAGGTGTCTTTTAATTTTTTTAAGCCAGAACTCTATCTAATATTAATAAGAATCCAATACTTTTGTTTACATTTTAATGTTATAAATTTGCCCATCCTTTTTGTGTGTCAACCTTGCTAAATCAATTTTTCATTAGTCTCTTATAGACAGCACAAGATTGGATTTTGTTTTATAACATTAACTGATATTGTATGTTTGTGTTTATTGATTACATTGTTCCATTTTAAATTATTTCATGACCTAGTTACTGTCTTCTTTTTGTCATTTTGTTCTATGTTCTGGTTCTCGCTTGATCATGATATAAAATTATTTTTTATAATGCTGAATTCTGTTTGCTAATATTTTGTTAAGGATTTTTGCCTCTATATTCAGGAGGGAAATCAGTCTATAGTTTGTTTTTTTCTGTGATATCTTTGTCTCTATTTGGTATTATAGTAATACAACACAAATTAATTGAGAAGCATTTACTTCACTTCAATTTTCTGAAGAGATTGTAAAGAATTGCTGTTAATTTTTCCTTCAACATTGGAAGAATTCTCTAATGAAACCATGTGGACTTGTAGATTTCCTTCTGGAGAATTTATCAATTACAAATTTTTAAAATAGTATAGAGTATTTCAAATGATCTATTTCATATTGTGTGAATTGTAGTATTTTGTGTTTTTGAGAAATTGATCCATTTTGTTTAAATCATCAAATTTATGACTGTAGAGTTGTTTGCAGTATTCCTTTATTATCCTTTTGATATTTGTACAGTGTGTAGTGCTACTTCCTATTTAATTTCTAATACTGGTAATTTGTATTTTTTCTCTTTTTTCTTTTCCAGTCTTGCTAGGGGTTTGACAAATGTATTCACATTTCAAAGACCCAGATCTTTATTTCATTGATTTTATCTATTTTTTTCTCTTTTTAATTTTATTGATTTCTGCAATTATCTTTATCATTTTCTTCCTTCTAATTTACATTGGAATAATTTTGCTCTTCTTTTCCAAGGTCCTTGAAGTCTTAGCTTAGATTAGTGATTTGAGGCTTTTCTTTATTTGTAATGAATATATTTAACACTGTAAATTTTCCTCTCAACACTGCCACAGTTATGCCCACAAATTTTGTTTATTTTCATTTTTATTCAAGATCAATGTATTTTCCATTTTTCTTGAGGTTTCCTCTTGGATTCAAGAGTTATTTTGAAGTGTCTTATTTAGTTTCCAAGTGTTTAGAGATTTTCCACCAATGTTTCTATTATTACTTTCTACTTTGATTCCAATATGCTCAAAACAACACAATTTTTATACATCTTTTCAATTTGTTGAGGTTTGTGTTTTGGTACAGGATATATTCTATCTTGGTACATCTTCCATGGCACCTGAAAAAATATATATATTCTACTGTCGTTGAGTAGAATGTTTTATAAATATAATTTAGATCCTTTTGGTTGATAGTTTGGAGTTCTTTTATATCTTGCTAATTACTTGTTTAGCTGTTCTGTGATTTGTTGTGAGAGAGTTGTTAAAACTTCCCATTAAAATTTTGAATTCTTCTATTTCTCTTTCCAGTTCTATAAGATTTTGCTTTCTATATTTGGCAATTCTGTTGTTCGGTGCATGCTCATTTAGGATTACCATGCTTCATGTTGGATTGACCTTTTACCATTGTATGTGCTTCTCTTTCTCTAGTAATTTTCCTTGTTTTAAAGACTACTTTAATTAATATTAATATACCCAAATTTGATTTACTTTGATAAATGTTTAGATGATATATTTTCTCCTATCCTTTTATTTTTAACCTACCTATGGGGAAAGTGAGTTTCTTATAGACAGTATGCAGCTGGGTCATGTTTAAAAAATATATTGGGAGGTTGTTTCTATTTTCTGGAAGTTGTCCCCATCACCAGAGGACCAGCTATGTTGGAAAGATATTGGTTAGATACTAGGTTTGGTAAGGCCACACACTTATTTCCTCCATGCTGTTACTTTGACAACTATTAGGCTAGAAATGTGAACATGATACTAATTTGGTTTATTCCTGTTTCCCCCCAATCTTTCTTAACCTCTAGACCATGTTCTCTCAGATTTAGAAGTTAACCTAATATCAGAAGGAACTGGTATAATTGATTATTAAGAAAGTAAATTATAGAAAAATTGCAGAGATTTACATTTTCTTTTCTAATTCTGAAAGCACTAAGTATGAAGTACTATTGATCTGTAACTATGTCAACCATATTTCAGCTTCAGAGTCTTTGCACTTGCTGTTCCTACTACCTGGAATTTTCTTCCTTTTTACATTGACATGGCTTACTCACTCATTTTATTCAGAGCCATACTAAAACACGCCTTCCTCAGAGACTTCTTCCCCAGTGTCTCTTTCTGTAAGACTTTCTCTCTCTTCTTACTTTCTTGGACTATTTCATTTTTATTCACTGCATTAATCAGTACCTTGAATTCTAGCTTATAAATCTATTTTTTTTTTCCTTTTTCTGTCTCCCCTCTAGAATGTAAGATCTGTCAGAGCATAGTTTCTGTCTTCCCAGATCACTATGATATCATCAGTACCTTAAGACAGTGCCTAACTGAGAAGAGGCATCTAAAAATATTTGTCAGAATGTGGCCAGAAAAGAAATTCAAAATATTTGCCTCTTTACTTCTCTAGAATTTTTCAGCACATCTGTTTAATTATAGCATTTTATTATGTTTGGCTCAAACTATACAATTATGGGAATAATTTATCATTCTCTTGGAAGAAAATTCATGCTCTGGCCCTTGATATCTACTTTCAAAACAATCTAATCAGTACAATATATAGCAGAAATGTCTCTAGAATTGTGATAAGAAGTGTGGACCATTCCTTAGGTGAGTAATTATCAACTTTTCTTTTTAAATTATTTTGGCCAGTTGCTAGAAGATGGTTGTTGGGAAAAAGATTGGCAACCTGCTTTTACCCCAACAATTCTCCCAAGTTCTAAGTTTTAAAATCCGTTTTTTTTTTTAAACAAAAACTTTTTTATTATGGAAAATGTCAAATGCAAATAAGATAGAATCATATAATAAACCTCCACTTACCCATTACTTTTATTATCGTATATCTTCTAGCCAATCTTTTTTTTTATCCATAGACCCGAATGCTTCAACTTCTCAGATTATTTTAAAGAAAATCTTAAATATCTTATCATTTCAACCAGAAATATTTTACTATATATCTCTAAAAGAAGGACAAATCTTGTTTTTCATATAATCACAATTGTATTATCTCTATAATCACATTAACTCTAAATAGTCCAAATACACAATTAAAAAGCAGCAATTGTAAAATTGGATAAAAGAGCAAAACTCAACTATATGCTGCCTAGAAGAAACTTACTTAAAAAATAAACACTTAAAAGTAAAGAATAGGAAAAAAATGCACCATGATAACAATAATTAAAAACTAAGTGGCTATATTAATAACAAACAAAGGAGATCTTAAGACAAAGAATATTACCATGGATAAGAAAAGACATTACACAATGACAGAGGGATCAATTCTCCAAGTGGATATTACAATCCTAAATGTTTTTTATATTATAACACAGTTTAAATATAGATGAAGCAAAAACTGATAGAACTAAAAAGAGAAACAGGCACATCTATCATTATCATCAGAGGTTTCAACAAGCTTCTCTCAATAATTAATAGAAGAAAACAGAAAATCAGCAAAAAGTGTAGAATACTTTAAGATTATCAATCAACTTACCCTAATCTATATTTATTGAACTCCAAACAAAACCAGCAGAATACATATTCTTTTCTAGTGCCCATTAGACTTTCACCAAAGAAGATCATATTGTTGACCATAAAACAAATATTAATGCATTTTTAATAATATAAAGTATGTTCCCTAATAAAAATGAAATTAATTTAGATATCAATAACAAGATATTTGAGAAATCCATATATATTTTGTAATTAAACAATAGATTTCCAAATAACACATGGGTCTAAGAAAAAATTCACAAGGAAGTTAGAAAGCATTTTGAACATTTGTAAATCATAATATGTGAGATGTAGCTAATGGAGTACACACAGGGAGATATGGCACTAAATGCTCATATTAGAAAACAGAAAAAAAGAAAGAAGGAAGGAAAGAAGGAAGGAAGGAAGGAAGAAAGGAAGGAAGGAAGGATTTCAAATCAAAGAGTTCAGCTTCCACCTTTAGAAATAAAAATGGGAACAAAGTAAACAGAAGAGGGAAATAATATAAATTAAAGCAGAAATCAATAGAAATCAGGGAAATAGTAGAGAAAAATAAAAAATCAAAAGTAGGTTTCTTGAGATTAATAAAGTTGATAAATATTGACAAAATTAATCATGAAAAAGAGAAACAAGATTACAAATATCAAGTATGAGATGACATCAATATAGTCTACAGATATTAAAAGAATAACAAAGGAATATCACAAAAAGTATATGCCAATATATTTGATAAGTAGGTGAAATGAGCAAATTTCTTAAACACACAAACTTCTAAAGCTCATTGAACAAGAATTATATAACATGTATTCCTGCATCTATTAATAAAATTGAACTTGTAATCAAAGTTCTCTCCACAAAGAAAACTCCAGGACCAGGTGGATTTACTTGAAAATTTTACCAAATGCTTAAGGAATAAACGATACCAATTTTAGACAAAATATCCAGAAAATTGAAGAGAGTATATTTTCTACTTCATTCCGTGAGGCAAGAATTAGTTTGCTACAGAGCGAGAGAGAGAGAAAGAGAGAGACAGAGACAGAGACAGAGACAGAAACAGAGACAGAGACAGAGACAGAGACAAAGAGATTACAAGAAAGGTAAACTATAGACCCAAATTGCTCATTAACATAGATACAAAAATTCTTAACAAAATTTTAGCAAGTCAAACAATACATAAAAAGGATGATGTTTCATTACCAAGTAAGGTTTATCTGAGAAATGCAAAGTTGCCTTAATATTGAAAAATTCATCATATTGCCATACTATGAAAGAAAAACCATATTATCATTTGAATAGATTCAGAAAAACTTTTGACAAAATCCAATGTTCATTCATGATAAAAACTGCATAAACTAGGAACAGAAGGAAACTTCCTCAATCTAGTAAAAGGCAGCTATGAAAACAAACTTTCATCTAGTATTTACTTAATAATGAAATACTAAATGATTTTCCTCTAAGATAAGAAATAAGAAAGCTTTATTTGTAATACCCCAAAACTTGAAGCAACCCTTCTATTTAGCATTGTACTAGAGTTCTTACTAGTCTAATGATTTAGACAGAAAAGATAGAAGCAAAATGGTCAGTATTCACAGATGGTATGATTGTCCATGTAGAAAATCTGATGGCATCTACAAAAAATAATGTTAAAATTAATAACTGAGATTCTTAATATTTTAGGCTATAATATGAGTATATAAAAATGAATTTTATTTCTATATATTTATAACAAATAATAAGATTGAAATTTTAAAAATTCCATTCATATAAGAATATGAATGTGGATAAATCTTACAAAAATGTGAAAGACTATAGCTGAAAATTTTCAAACATTGCTGAGAGAAATTAAAGAAAACCATAATAAATGGGCAATATACCAGCTTCATATCAATTCTCCCCAAATTTACATAAAGATTAATGTAAACATATTTTCACTCAAAACTCCAATAGACTACTTTGTAGAAATTGGCAAGCTGGGTTTAAATTCTATATGGAAACACAAGAGCCTATTTTTTTTTTTAATCAAAGTTAGAGGACTAAATCTACCTGATTTAAGACATTATAAAATTACAGGAATCAAGACAGTATGATATTGATACCAAGACAGATGACTAGAACAATGAGATAGAATATGTAGCCCAGAAATAGTCAACTGATTTTCAGTAAGCATGTAAACACAACTAAATTGAAGAACTAATAGCATATTAAACATATACTCTTGAAATGATTCAATACCCATATGCAAAAGAAGAGCTTGAATTTATGTTTTGCACCATATATTAAAATGTATATAATTGGTTCAAAGATCCAAATGTAAAACTTAGAGCTATAAAATTTCTAGAAGAAACATAGGAGGGATTCTAGTCAAGATGGTGGAGTAGGTAGGTAGATGCTGCATTTGCCTCCTTTCATGACCACATCAAAATTACGACTAAACTACAGAACAACTATCATTGGGAGTCACCTGAAATCTAGTTGAGCAGAAGTCCTACAACTGGGGACACACAGAAGAAACTATCTTGATAACTGGTAGGAGGGGCAGAGATGCAGAATGGGATGATCTCACACATGCGTGTGGTGGTTAAAAATCGGGAGTGATATCATGGCTGCAGAGGTCCCTCTGGTAGAGTGAGGGACCCCAGCCTCACACCAGACTCCCCAACTAAGGGTTTCAGTGCTGGGAAGAGAAGGCCCCACAAAATCTGGATGAGCAGAGATTGTGGCTGAGTGAGACCAAGGGCTTCAGGAGTCCCAGGTATTCCTTTTAAAGGGCCAGTGCATGGATTTACCTGCTGATGAACTCGCTGGGAACTGCAGTGTTTGAGCAGCAGTTCAAAAGGTATCAGGGACCAATTTTAGAGAAACTAAATTGTCTGGCTTCAGGGCAAGGGCTAGAGGGGCAGCTTTCTCCCACACAGAAGTACTAGCAGAGGGCATTGTTTCTTTGATGAACCCTGCCCCCACCCAGCATGCTAACCCAGGCAGTGGCCATATCTGAGTTTCTATCAGTCTAGCTAACACTGGTTGCTCTGATATCCTGCACTACTCAACTTGCAGGTCTCCAGGGGCTTTTCCAATCAAATGGCTTGTTTCCTAGACATGAAAAAAGCTAAAGGAGTTCATCATCACCAAGCCAGAATCATTGAAACAGAGGAACTTCTTTAAGAAGAAGAAAAAAGATAAAAAAGATGAATAATAAAATGGCAATAACTACATACTTATCAACAATGACTTTGAATGTAAATGGATTAAGTATTCAAAAGATAGGGTGGCTGAATGGATAAGAAAGCAAAACTCTTACATATGCTGCCTATAAGTGACTTACTTCAGATCAAAAGACACACAGAATGAAAGTAATGAAAAAAGATGTTACATGAAAATGAAAACAAACAAAAAAGCTTGGGTAGCAAGTCTTATACCAGACAAAATATACTTTAAAACAATGGCTATAACAATAGATAAAGAAGGACTCAGTAATCCTACTTCTGGGTATTTATCCAAAGAAACTCAGTACACTACTTCGAAGGGACATATGTATCCATATGTTCATTGCAGCATTATTTACAATAATCAAGATAGGAGGCAACCTGGGTGTCCATCAATGGGTGAATGGATAAAAAGGTACTCAGTCATAAAAAAGAATGAAATCTTGCTATTTGCAATGACATAGATGGACCTAGAGGGTAATGTACTGCGTGGAGTAAGTCAGACAGATAAAGACAAATGCCACATGATTTCACGTACATGTGAAATCTAAAGAATGAAACCAACAAAACAAACAGACTCGTAGATAAGAGAACATTTTGATGGTTGCCAGATGGGAGGGGGTTTGGGGGGGTGAAAAATTGGTAGTTACAAAATAGTTATAGAGATGTAAAGTATAGCATATGGAATGTAGTCAAAAATAATGTAATAACTATGTAAGGTGTCAGATGGGTGCTAGATTTATTGGGGTGATAACTTTGTAATTTATATAAATTCTAATCACTGTGTTGTATACTTAAAACTAATATTATATCATATGCCGATTGTAATTGAAAAAAATATATATTAGAGAAAAAAAAGAAACACAGGAGAAAACATTTGTGCCCATGGGTAGGCAAAGATGTCTTAGATTTGACACCAAAACCAAGACTTATAAAAGAGAATGATAAATTAAATGTCATTGAAATTAAGAAGTTCTGCTTTTCAAATGTCACTGTTAAAAGCATGAATATAAAAGCCACAAAGTTGGGGGGGGGAACACAATTTTTGCAAAGAATATATCAGATAAAGGGCTTGAATATAGAATATATAAATATTCTTCAGACTTCAATAATAAGAAAATAAATAACCCAATTAAAATGGGAGATAGGAGCAAAATATTTGAAGACACTCTTAACCAAAGAAGATACATGGATGACAAATAAATACACATAACTCTTACATTATTTGTCTTTAGAACAGCCAGTTAAACCACAATAAGATACCACTATATATCTATTAGAATGATAAAATTAAAAGGACTGATCATACAGTGGTAAGAATGTAGAGCAATTGCAAACTCTCATAAACTACTAGTAGAAAATAATTACTTTGGAAAATGGTTTGGCATATTTCTTAAAAAGTTAAATATATACCCACCATATGACCCTGTCATTTTACTCCTTGTATTTACCAGAGAAAAACAAAAACACATGTCAATTCAATAATCTATGCACAAATGTTCATACTAGCTTTTTCGTGCTGGCCCAGAACTGGAAGCAACCAAATATCCATCAATAGATCAATGAATAAACAAACTGTGGTGTGCTGATGCCAAAACAGCACAAGACTGCCCAGAAATAAAAAGATAATACTTGTTGCCTCAAATGCCATTCTTGTGTTTTGTTGACTAGAAAATATTTACTCATTTTTCAACAAAATTGAATTATCATTTCTTCTAGAAAGTTTTCTCTTTTACCCTGTTCACCATCCACCCCAGTTTGAAGTGTGGTCCTGCTTTGTGTTTCTTTTGATTTGTGCTTCACTCTGGGTTGCAGATGCTATTCAGATATTCATGAAACACTTCTTCCTCCCTGGGCTCATAGCTAGATGGCATTTCCCAGTCTCCCTTGTGGTCAAGTGCAGCTATGTAATTGATGTCTAGCCATTAGAATTCAAACAGAAGTGACATGGGAAACCTCTGTAGCGCAATCCTCCATCCACAACACTGAAGATTAAACAATGTTTACAGAAGAGGATGGAGGTATAAGATGAAAGGATTCTGCATGCTAAGTGAACCCAGGGAGCCCATCGACCTTAGGAACCTATGTTGAAATCATTAGTAAAAAGTGTTAAACTGCTGAGGTTTAGGGATTTATCTATTACATTAGCATTACCCCAACAAATACACTCTGCAATCATACTGAAAACATCGTATTGAAATTATATATTTATGTATCTGAATCTCTTATTAGACTGCTGTAACAATCTGAATTTAGAGACTGTGCCATGTCTTATTCATACTTGTATGCCTAAGTGAATACAGATATTCAATGAATGCTTGAATTTAATGAATAATGACCTGAATTTCCATTCATGGAAGTAACATGTTTTAGGCAAGTTGTGAAATTTATTTTATTTAATTGTCACGACATTGCTTGTAGTATGTATCATTTTTTCTATATTATAGGCAAGGAATGAAATATGAAAAGGCAAATAATTTGGGCAATGTTAACAATAATACCCAGATTTGCCTAACTCTAAAGCCCATGTTACTTTCTTGAAACACACGTCAGAGTCCGTGGAAATCTGCAGTTCACATCTAAAACCTGTGTCTTGTGTTTCTCAGAAACACTTTGTCCATGATTTGATTCCATAGCTCTCTGATCAAAAATCCCAGAAGTAACTTTCCATTCTAGGGAAGCTTAGTATAAGTTACTATTTTCCAAAAAATTTTAGGTCTATCATGTGTATCTATTTTATTTTTAAGAATTCTGTAGGGTTATCCTTTGAATAAGTGCTCTAGTTTTCTATGGGAGTGAGAAGGTGATTTTTCTTCAAACAATAAGGTAGTTTATGATTTAATCAAAAATAAAATACCAGCGACTTGTTATCTTCTAACAAGTACTCTGCAGTCCTTTGCTTGCACACTCCTTATTAGTCTCCTTGGCAACGGGTAATCACTTGTTTCCCTTAAATAGATGAGATGCCAACAAATATGTAATAGTGGTTTGATACATCAGCAAAGTAAAGTGCTATAATGACAGCATAATAAATCTGAACATGAAAAGTTAATAGCCACATTAGTGACAGCCTAACTATAGTGGGAGAAGCACATGAAGCCTGAATTTTCGGCTTCCATTTCATTCTTTTTGTGATACTTGGTTCTCCCTAGAATGCCCTCCTTCCTCCTCCCTCCCATCCCTTTGCATAGCTCCAAATTATAACAGGATAAAAAACACTCAAAATTAAAATAGACCTGTTAATAATTACTTATTTTTCTCTATAAGAAAGGATGCTAAATTTATCTGAATCAGGGTCAATATTTTTATAAAAAATATGACTTTGAGGTGATCCTTAAAGAGTTAAATGTGTAATTTGAACCCAATAAGTTTACCTAAATAGGTTGCATTTGGGGATATTCACCT
This sequence comes from Pteropus vampyrus, assembly GCF_000151845.1. Classification (NCBI taxonomy): domain Eukaryota; kingdom Metazoa; phylum Chordata; class Mammalia; order Chiroptera; family Pteropodidae; genus Pteropus; species Pteropus vampyrus. The sequence goes on from NW_011888782.1 coordinate 8,106,219, forward strand.
TGATGTGTTCCAGTCAGGGTCATTCATCTCTGATTAAGTATCACAGCTCTGTCATCAAGACCAATGCAGAACTCACCATGGTTCTTTCAGTGGATTCAGGCTTAGAGTCACTGCCTCTGAAGGTATAACTAGGTACAGTGACCCTGCTTGACCCATAAGGGGTCATTTTCTCATTCTTGGTGGGCGAATACAGGCATTTCGCAGTGAATTAACTATGCTTAGCAATGGCACCAGATTTAGGCCAAAATGAGAAGTCAGTCATAGAGGTCTCCTACATCTCCTCTCTTCTTTATTTTTAGCGCTGCTTCCTCTACTTCCAATGGTCTTCTATCTTCCTTTAATTTAGGGTACCCAGTTTTGTCTTTTTCCTTGATATAGTAACAGAACCATCTGAAAAAAAAAATATCTCCTCTAAGATATTAAGTAGCCCAACATAAAATGGTGAGATTAGAGAATAAAATGGATTGGAGAAGCAAAAACCTAAATAAACATAAATATAATATTAGAAATTATTTCTATCACCTGCCAGGTACTGTTTGTGTGACGATCAGTGGGTTAAATTCTATGTACATTATTCTCATTGAATCTTTACAATGCAAATATTACTATCTTAATTATACAGACAAGTGAGACTTCCACCGTTGTTAAACATTTTGTCCAGGGTCACCTAAGTAGTAAGTGGCAGAGTCAGTATTTTGATCTACATCATCTTGTTTCCAAAGCCTGTGTAGAGTAATTTTCTACTAAATGTAGTCATTCTTCATCCAGAATTCTTGGAGGGTGATTAGCCAAAATTTGAATAGTTCCAGGTCCTTGCTTTCTAAGGCAACTACTTCATTATTAATAACAAGAGGAAGAATGGCTACTATTTATGTAATACTTTCAATGATCCAGGAGCATACTTAACCCCAAACATGATCAGTGATTACAACCGCGGTCTCTGGAGTGAGACTGCCTGGGTTAAATCCTTTTTCCATTGTTGTGATTATTGTGAGACCTTGGGCCTCCATTCCTTACCTAACACCCCAGTTTTTTCCATTTATAAAGAGGGGAAGAATAATATTCACATTATCACAGGGTTATTGTGAGAATTAGATGAAATAATACACATATAACTCTTGGCACTGTGCCTGCATGTAGGAATTATTCAGTGAAAGTTAACTAGATTGTAAGTTTTTATTGTTGTATACAAGACAATGTGCTTAGCAATTTATATACATTAATTCACCTGTTCTTCTTAGTAATTCTATAAATTATGCACTGTGGTTACCCTCATTTTGCAATTAAGAAAAATAAGCCACAGAGGGATTATTTTCCTAAGGATACAGAGCAAGTAGTGGCTGAGCCAGGATTCTAACTCAGGCGTTATGCCTTCAAGCCTGGCTTCTCAGCAGCCGATATTGTGACACTTTGCTATTGAACAATACTATTGGTTAGAAAAGCATGTGTCTATTTGAAGCCGAACTGTTTCTATGAAATTTTATCCTCTTAATATTAGTTTTTATTATTAGTTTATAGGCATCGATGAACATACCAGGACAATTTTCTTTCTCCTTCCTAATGGTCTACAACCCTCTTCACTCAACCCATCCCAACACTACTGCTTCACTAACTTTTCATCCCAAGTAATTTGTTAAATATATTCTAAGGAAAAGTACAAAATAAATACATGCAATCCAAAGAAAGATAACAGAATTTTCATGTGTTGGACCAAAAGCCTCTCTTAAACTTAACAAATCCAGATCTATTTAAGCATCAATGTTTTTCCTATGGTGGAAAATAATAACAAGCAATTCATTGAATCGAGGAATTTCTCGCCAATTTTTTGAGTCAGTTATATATCCTTTGCCACCAGGGGAGGGACATACATGTTCAGATTTCACTCTGACCCTGAGGTGACAGGGCGTCCTGTTTGACAGCCCAGGTTACCATACACGCACAATGCACAAAGACTGCCTTTTAGGAATCAGCAACTTTAGAGAAGTTATTTGCTTGTTGCAAATTTGTGTCATAGCAACACACACATTTTTAATAAATAAATTGTTCTCCAAATAACTTTATTCACTGAGGAGAGATTTCAAGTCCTTGTCTCTCAGTCTGAATAGCACTTGATGTTCTGTTCTTCCTGTGTTGAATCTAAAAACCACACAAACTTTCTTTCCCCTCTGTAAATTATTATCACAAGTGGAAAATGCCTTGGTTTTCAGTGGATGGTTACACATTGTTTTTCAAAATTCTCCAGAGTTATTAAAGAAACAATGTCAGGGATGAGAGTTTGATTTAAAAGGACGAAACTGTCAGATGTCATTTCTGAATCCGCCACTAGAACACTGACTTGGCTAAGGAGATATTCTGATTTCATTTCCAGTCAACTTGTACTCTGAGTGCTCCTCTCAAGAATCTTGAGGTTTACCGGGAGGGAAGGATTGTGGACTGGAGTGAGAGAAAAAAATATGATACAAGATAGAACATTAAATAATTTTTACATACAATTATGTTAGGAATTATGCAACAGAACCAATGAAATCAGGCTCAGTTTCAAGCAATTTCTATTGAAATGCCAATTATCTCTATTTTCACTCACACCCCATCCTACCTCATTTCTGTCCTCCATGGTCTGTGGTGAGTGGATCTAACATAGACCAAAGCCTCTGACTATAAAAATGTAACTCATTTTTATTACTTGTCAAGCCTCTATGACCAGAACTTCATCATTTAGGAGGATCATGGCATCCCTTCCTGTGTGACTCTAGACAAATTTCGGCTCATCTTTGAACTTTCTGAAACGTTCTCTCATCTGGAAGCCTTCCCTGACCTTCCTTCTCCCATTTCACCTAGAAATTAGGTACTCTCTTTTGGTTCTGATAGTATTTTGTGTATACCCCTAGCATAATCTACACTTATTTGTCTGCATGTCTATTTACTTTCTAAAGTGTGAAATTCACTGCAGTGGCATAGACAAATGCTATGCCTTAGGCTTTTTTTTTTTTAAATTGCAATTGCTTAGCAAGTTGTTGCTTCAAGAAATGTTTGTTGGATGATTGGCTGGATGAATAAAGTGATAAGACTAATAGTAGAAATATTGGCATCAATACTTTTAAGGCTCGTTCATTAAACATTCATTAGTTTAAGAGATGATTACGCAGAGCGAAACAGCAATTGGCTTTGAAGGAAAAAGACTTGGGTTTAAATACCTACTACAGCACCTACTGGATATTTGACCTTGCTCTGATTGCTTAACTTCTTAGACTATGAACTATCTCTTTTATAAACTGGGCCTAATAAAGTTGACCTCAGAGAATTTTTATAAAAATTTAATAAAATTATAAAGAGTCTGGTCAATTATAAGTATACAATAAATGGTAACTATTATATATAAACCTAAGAACCTCTCTACATTTTAAGACATATTTTTGTTTAAGTAAAAATAATTGAAGACCTCTCAGCACATGCAAATACATGCTTAGTCATTTCCTCATTAAAACTAATGTTCAGACTAATAGATGGTTTATCACACATGCACATACACACCAACACAGACACACAATCACGAATATAAAATGTCTGTTGTTTCTTAAAAAATACATTTGACTTAGGAACTCTTGCTTGTTTGTACAAGGCAACAGACCGAAAATAATTATTAATAATAACCATAACAATAATAATAACAACAATAAATATTTATATAGAATTTATTTTGTGCCTGGTCCTGTTTTAAGTACTTTATATATATTAAGTTAGCTAATGGACATAAGAACAACATAATGTAGATGTGTTATTAGTATTCCCATTTAACAGGTGGAGAAACACAAGCACAGAGATGAAACAACTGGCCCAAGCTCACGCAATTTGTGAATAGCATAGTAGTTGGGCAAGTTTTTAAAGTAGCAATGACATGAAGTTAGCTCATTATGAAACAGGTGGCTGGACAGGAACTATTCAATATTTGCAGAAAATAATAAATTTAACCTTGTTAAGCTAAACATCATGGAAAGAAAGATACTGTGGAAGCATACTATGCTAGTCCAAGATATGCATGGTTGAAACAGAGGCTCAGATTCCTACCCAACTGAATGATGTCTTTTCATTGTTTGCTATCTACTGTCCCCTGAAGTTGCAAGACTCACAGGCATGATGAGTGGCATGCAGGGGCACTCAGTGTAGGCACCCAGGGTGCCATTTGGGTTTGGAGCTGTGACGTTTGTCCCTGCAGTGGATTACAGTGATATCTGGGGCATATAAGCTTGTTAGAAACTGCCTCAGCTATGTAATCATATAAGTTGGTATCTAAACCCTCCCATTTTTATTCTGATCTGTCTGCATAATGCTTATATCTATGAAACACATTTACCTGTCTTTTATTATAGACACTTATGGAGTTATCATGGAAAATCAATCAATCAATCAATCGGTCGATCACCCACCCCCACCTAAATTTGTTTGTTCTATCTATGAAGAGATGTGGTATAAATGAATACTAAATTCCAAAATAATGTACTTTTTACCTAAATAATATATTGATTCACTACAGAAGATTTATACCAAAGTGGAAAAATCCATTTTGGAAAAAAAGCCTGCTTATAGTGATAACAGTGTTTTGATGTTGTGTATCATGCCAAATGTTATGAAGGAAGGCCACTAAAGAATGTCAGAACTAGTAGCTCTTTTAGACAGTGCTTTACTGCACAGAGGAATCGCCAAGAGAGTTGGAAACAGGAAAGGCATCATTTTCAAAGATTCTGGTAGGTCTCCCTTTTAGATGGAGCCTGAGGGTTTGCATAATGAGCTTTCTGGGTGATTTGTATAGGCGTGGTCTATGTACCATACTTGAACAAACACTGCTTGAGGGCATCTTCAGTTGTTTAATAGTTAATACTATTTGTTTTAAATGCTTCAGAAACTGTAAAGAATGACAGAAATGATCTCTTGACTCTTATGTCATTACTCTAGATCCTAAAATACACAGGCATATTTATACCAGAAACTGGAAGGCAATTAATCTCAGACATACCGTAGATCATAACAAGGTTCTCCATTAAGTGATAGGGATATTCCAGTCCTCAGAGCTTTCGGAGTGCCATCAGGAAGGTAGATTTGGCCTTGTAATTCTTTCTATCTTATTTAAAATGTCAATTTCCTGTCATACATTTCACCTGCATTGGTTGGACCCCTTGCTTATAGACAATGGGGGCAGACAAAATGCCACATCCAGAAGTCTCAAGTTCTGTGATTTCTGACTGCTGTTAAAGAATTCATTAGGTTTAGCATGGGCTCTCCTTGCTGCTGTGTAATTGAAGACTCCTCTAACATCAATCTTATCATTGAATTAAATTGACTACAGTGCACTGAAGACTACATCAAATGAGTTTGAGGTTTGAATATAACAGGTATTGCCAAGAGCAGAGAAAGTGTCGATAACTGGGCATAGATTTTGCACTTTGGTTTGAACATCTTAGATCACTCAGCTGCAAAAGGAAAGACAGCGACGAGTGAAGTGGTCTGAGTCTGACGTGAGCTTGGTCATCAGTGCTACCATCATTGTGATCATTGTGGTCACTGTCAACACTATTATTCCCCAACAAATTTAATTAAAAGCTGTGTCTTTTAGCCTGTAGTACAATGATTTCTAGTTATCTATTCTTTAGTCAGTCTATGACATTTTGTTATTTTCTCTAGGAAAGAGCCTGATTAAAAATTTTGCATGGAACAATAGGGAAAAAATTAGGTATTGGAGTTCTCCAACGAAATATTATCTCCAAACCTATCTTACTACTTATCTTAGGGTAGCTGATTCACTTAGCTGGTCTTATTTTATATATTTTAAATATGGGAATGATCATTGAGAAGATGAAGTAATAATAGTAATAATAATTTTAAAAAATGAAGCATAGAATTTGGCGTAGAATCTGGCACTGAATATGCTTTAGTTACCATCCCTTCACTTATCCAATATAGTTTAGGGTCTGTTATAACTGCACATTAATAAGGTGTACACGAATGGATGGATGGGGGAGTGAAAGAATGGACAATTAAGAAATTCAAAACTTCGTTTTTAATGTAAGACACCAACTACTTCTCTAGAAGACACATTTGTCTCTTTCCCAAGTGGATTCCTTCAAAAAACTACATGTTTTATTAAACACAAAGTACTACACAGAAAATTTTATTAAGAGAAAGGGTCTTTTATATGTCATCTATTTCAATACATTCATTCCATAAATTGGAAAAAGGAGAGTCAAAAATAAACTGTCCACACAATTTATCAACTAAACCAGGACACTTCTAAGCTTGAAATGGAGTGCTATTAATCATTATACCAGGGCAACAGGTATAAACGGAAAGTATTCCAGGCAAACTAGGATTACTAATCAGTTTATCATGACTTGCCAATGGGCCTTTTAACCAGCCCTTTCTTTCTCAGTTCAGCACTTTTTCTGATCGTGCATCCCTTTTAGTACTTCATCTTTGGATTATATAAATGATCAAATAATTAATAAATTATTGAAAATACTCATATCTTCTTATGAGACCAGTCTGAAGTTAATCCTTAGCTTTCTTCTCTGGCTCTCTCCTGCTTCCCGTGCTCTTTTCATGAGAATCCCATTTCGGATTCTACTTCTAGGGGACCAACCTAAGATGACAGGATTGGTTGTGGAGAGTAAGGAACAGAATGTTTGAGAAATTAAAAAATAGAGAAATATATAGTTTTCAGGGCCCTTTCTGTTTGCCTCAAACTTCAGTGATAAAGATGATGGCCTTGGTGGTGTTGCTTTGGCTCAAGAATTAGGCAAGTCCTAAGACTGCAAATAACCCCTTGAAGGAAAGGGTGCAAATTGTTGGTGTAAGTTCTCTGGGAAAAGTGAAGTAAGCCTAAAGTGGGTTGAGCTGTCTCCCCCAAAAATGATATGTTGAAGTCTCACCTCTGGAACCTGAGAACGTGGCCTTATTTGGAAAAAAGATCTTTGCAGATGTAATCATACTGGAGAAAAGTGGGTTCTACATCTAATACGACTGGTGTCCTTACAAGAAAAGGAGAAGTGACATCATCCTGTAGAGGAAGGAGATATGAAGATATAGGGAGAACCGCAATGTGAAAATGAGAGCAGAGACGGAAGTGTGCATGTACAAGGACTGCTGGTGACCACTAGGGGAAAGCATGGAACAAACACTCCTTCTGAGCCCTTAAGAAGGAAGCAATCTTGCCAACACTTGATTTTGGACTTTCAGCCTCCAGAACTGAGAGAGAATGAATTTTTGTTGTTTTAAGCCATCGAAGTATGTGCTAATTTGTTTCAGCAGCCCTAGGAGACTAATTCTTAAGTACACAATGGCAGTGAGTTAGCATACACTGAGCTTTTCTTCATAAATCAGTGGGAACCATATCTGTACCAGGTGTTGCTAGCAATTGTGTCTGTCTCCTGTCTCTCCCACTTCTCACCTAGAGGGGATCTGGAGAAAAGGAACCAGCAGCAAAAATAGACTTCATTTTGTCCCACTACCCTGTATAGCATTTTGCTTTTGTGACATTCTATCTCTTTGGCTAAATAAATCACAAACTTGCAAAGGGTTACATTTATGTTGTTTTTTTCCCCATCGTAACCCAACCCACCTGAAATGCTCTGACACACTTGAAAATAATTCCAATTAATGAATAAAACATGATAAACTGATAATTTGCTTTTGAAGGTGAACTCTTTAACAGGAGGGTAATTCAGTAATGTTCTAGTTGTTTTTCCCAGCATCAGACCTTAGCTGACATTTGGTTTTAGCTTCAGCATAACCATTCCCAGGATATGTTTAGAAAGATCATGAGCAATTTCCTAGGACTTGGCCAGAAATTATTCACAATGCCTGGATTACACACTTTGAAAAATGTGAGGTTGTATGTTAGTCAAGATTTTAAATCTAGCTTTGGCTTAGGCTCCTGGCTTGGAATACTTAACAGAAACTTATGATCAGCCTTGTTTTTTAATTTCCAAGCAAAACAACATGAAAGAGACTTTTGTTAGTAGATAATTAGCAATTTAAAAATTATAGATGTTAATATCAATTCTAAAGTGTCAGTTTATTGCCTGGGCAGACAAGGATAGCTATTTTGCATACTATGGCTAATTCTATATTTTAAATGCTATTTCTAAATGTTGGTAGGACAGGGAGTTATTTCAAGAGTTAATAAAAATACTTTTGCATGGATTTTTTTTCAAACTAATAATCTGGTAGCTTACATGTATTTGCAGGAAAGTAGTCGGTGGTCCTAAAAAAAAGAATCAAATGTATTCAGCCAAGGTATGTTCAGAAATATTATCTCTAAAATTTTCTTCATATTTGACTTGAAGAAAAAAAGAGATAAGGTCTTGTTTTCATATGAAATATACTTGGTATTTCTTCCTAAAATCCCATTTCTGTTAATAGCTGAAGCCAAATTCTCCTATAAGAAAATACAAAGAAAGTGATAGAATCCTTTTTTTGAATAGAGTCACCCACTGCCTGAATCAAATTATTTCTGGGTGTCAACTCTAAGGAATCTCACACACACTCCAGTCATTAATTTGTCACAGGCCATACTCTGGTGAAGGGAGCCTGAATGAGATTGATGTTTGCAAAACATTGCCCCTTATAAAACTGCCTATTCAAAATGAGAATCAGAAGTATTATAAGACAAACACAGCAATAATGAATTGGGAGAGAGAATAGAGGGACGAAGAGGACCCTGAAAACTCGCTGGCAAAAGAGTATGTGGTGGTTGAGAATCAATTATCTATGCTGGTCATTGAAAAACAAATGATTACAGGGGTCTGGCAGGAAACAATTACTGGGGCCTAAGTGTAGATGATAATAAATTGCAAAACTCTGCTTTGTCTAAAGGGGGCAATCACAGTTCAGTTGCAGCTAACAGTTGCCTAGTAGGAATGCAATACCAGGGCTTTCAGATTTTTCTGATTTTTCAAGAGAAATCAGAATTTCCAATTAAAAAATTCCTTTATTTTTTAGGAATAGGAGCTAATTAAAATTTGTTTAAAAACACTGTTCAGGCAAAAAAACTTTTTCAGTTATATGGAAACATGGACATCTTGCAACCTCTTATCTGCACTGAGATTTCATTTCAGCAAGGACCAATCACAAGGTTTTAAAGTTATAAATAGTTGTTCTGCCTTATACATAATTGAAATGTACTGTGTTTAGTTTAAAGATAAGAACTCTTGTCATTCTAACAAGGGAGAAAGAAGGGACAATGGAACAGGCATCATTCAGGGATGAATAAAAATATTTTATCTTTTTTTTCTTTTTCAAACAACACATTTCTTTGGCGAAACAGTCATGATAATCATTTTCTGTGAGTCATTAAATGTCTGAGTTTGCACTTGGGACAATTGTGTCATGTAGGTTTACTGTACTTCTCGAAATGGTAAGATATTACAAATAAGTAGAGTGAACATGTAGGATACACACTTGATACGATCTAATACTCCCTCCTTCAAAAGAGCCTTCAAATTTAAACTCAGAAGGAAAAATGTTTCCAAAATTGGATACATTACCTACAGATTATATATGAGTGAGAAGAAAATAGAAACCATCTTTATTTCATGAACTAAATGAAGAATAAGTTCTTAAATGTACCAATTTCCTGAAACCACCAGTAAAGTTACATTTATCTGGACAATTTTCATATTGTCAAAAAGAGAGGATATCATGGCTAAGGATGTTTCTGGAGCTGCTGAAGGAACCAGGGAACTTTCATCACATAAAAATATCACTAGTGTCTCTCTTATATTGAAACTGAAAAGTTCTTAAAGAAATTGTGATAAAAATAAAGACTAATTTGTTCACAGCTGCAAGCTGAACTTAGTACAGGACCAGAGACAGGATGAAAAGTGCTATATATTACATTTCTGAGTAAATAAAATTGATAGCAGCTTCATTTCATATTGGGTAAATTACTGGCATATGGGGAAATTTTATTACATGACTTAAAAAGGAAGAAAAGCATGATACAAATTATGCAAATTTTCCTGATTATTTTTAATTCGGGGCTCTACTGGCATACAGGGGACAGTTCTTTGGGTCTGCAATTAAAATAAATAATAACACCAACACAAATAACCATAATTCAAGTATCAAAATACAAAACATAAAAAAGTTTCTTCTCAACAGTCTAAGTCCACCTGGGGACATCTAAAACCTCTAACTAAAGGTTATTCAGCATGTTTTGGCAAGATGAAAAGAGCAAAGTCAGTTACTGGCACAGGGGCTGATAAGGTGACACAAATTTGCTTCCTGAGCATTTTGGCTTCTGCTGCTCAAGTCAAGCTCCCAAATGTGCATATGAAGATGGAACATGCTAATTCTACAACATTGGGGTGTCAGCGTAACTGACTGATGAATCAGTGACCCATAGCTGTGTGACTATAGGTAAGTCAATTTTTTTAATCCTTGCTTTTCTCTTATTTTTTTAAATCAAGAAAGCCATGTCTACTGTACCTCTTTAATGTTTGTAGTAATGCTCTGTCAAAAGTGAGGTATTATGGTTATCAGGTAAAACTTCATAAAAACTTTGCCAGGCAGTTGATTGATATTGGACAAAGCCCTGCTATGAGATTTTTCTAAGCTATGAGATTTTTAAGGGAAGAAAAATCACATTTTCCCCCCTAAATTGTTTTTCTGCAGGGCTACAAAAATGTGGGACAAACCATAATCTATTTTTTTTTAATTTCAAAATATTATTCATTTTTTTGGAACGTTAATGCCAGAGTTTCCAATCAGAAGCCTGGTTGTCAAAAACAAATGCTGCCTTCAATTCATGGTCACTAAATGCATGGGGATTAAGCTATTCTTAGTCTTGAGACTAAGGTTCAAATTGGCTCATGTCAGTAAATGCACAGTCATCACTCAATTCATTTGATAGGGTTGGTTTTTAGTTCTATTGTTAAGAATAACTGTTTAAAAATAACCAAGCCTCCAGTGTTCGTGAGAGTTGACTGTTTCATCACACATTGGCTAAGGCTAAATTGACCCTCTTTAGGAGGCAATTTAAAATTAATTGTAAAATTCCAGTAAATTAAATATTACTAGCAGAAATGATTGATTATAATTAAGAAAAACTTAGTTGAATTAACAAGATTTCAACTGATAAATTTTTAAAATTATGATTAACAAATGTCCCAAGAAAACAATGTTCTTAGCATATAGAATCCATTGAGTTTTTTTTAGAGCAAAATTGAGTGTTTAATATAGCTGCATATGACTTTGCTTTGGCATCAGATCAGTCTAATCTTAAATATGTAGGAATATTAACACTGTAAGTATGAGATACATTTTAAAACAATTTTATTGAAATTTATAGGGATTAGACTTAAGATTTTGTAATCAATTTTGAGAGGCAAAATATTTGTTTTTTTGTTTGTTTGTTATTTTACTAAATTCAGCCTTTTTTTAAAATATGTATTTGTAATCTCATTATTACTTTTTTTTTTTCCAGAAGAGAATCATCAAAATAACATGTGAGTTGGCCCAGGTTCCTCATAGATAATTTGTGATGAAGCCAGATACCATGTTCATAATTCTGTGATGATCAATCTGTGCCCAGATCCCTTGGCCACAAGGCTTTTCCTCAATATTTAACACTTCCACACATTTTTCCATAATGCCTTTACAACGCAGATGTCATCTGATAAAATCTTCTTGACTCTTTCATGAAAGCTAAACTTTCCATAATCTCAAGAACTTTATTTCTTTTCTATTTCTAATAATATTAGCTCACAGATACAAAAGTATTCACCCAGTATTAACCTCCCTAGCCCATGTCCTAGGCTGAAATTATGCAAAAATGTATTTTAAATTGAGTTGATAAGTATCCAATAAACCCATATTGTTACTTTTTGTTAATAAAATTGTATATCATCTCACCATAGCTTAAAAATTCCATAACAACATCACTTCTCAATGGATTTATGTTTCAAGAGGTTTAGACAAATAGCTAGTGATTTCAAAAAAAAAAAAAAAATTATTTCCTGGGAAAAAAATGTAATCTGGGACCCCAGAAAAGGATTCTCTCTTTGTTAATTTTCTTTAGTCCTGTTTTATCGTGTTCTCACACTACCTGGATTTGAAGATTTGATAATTTGATAAAGGTTCAACTTGTATGCTTAAAGTCAGTAGCTTGTAAGAAATGATAAAATGCATTATGCAACTCAAATTGCTAGTGTAATAATATTACTAGAGACCATAGTACCTTGATATTACATCTACTTATCAACCTCGCCAAAGCTCTAAAGTGATTAAGGTTCCTTAGAACTGGTCACTGTACAAGTACTTACTTTTAGTTATATTTTTTTGTTCACAAATCATTTAGTCTTATTCTTTGGAAATTGCTTTGAGAGCTGACTTGTTGGTCATGAAAAGAACATGATCCCATTTTCTGTGGTCTTAATAAACTTGACCAAACTATACGATACTTCACTTGATCATAAATACTAACCATCAGATTTAAGTTCAACTCAGCTATCCAAGAAGGATAACTTTCCATCACTGAGAAAAGAGAAGACACTCAGATTGAAGGTAATTCTTAGTCCTTTCACACCAGAGCATTGATAAGCCAACCAAGGAATTCTTTAAACTCTGTGACTCTTTGTAACTTGCACAAACTTCTAATCAAGTAGCACATGCAAAGTTTTTCCAAGGCAGCACCTGTCTTCCATCACCATTCAGAATTCTGGTAAGGTATAACTCCATTCTTGGAAGTAACAAACAACTTTACAGGCCTTCTGAGGATGATATATCAACATATCTATCTTTCACTGAAAGCCCTGATATCATTCTTAGAACTTGTAAGTGGGCAATGGAGACTTGTCATATAAATGATCCATTTTACTGCCTGATAGTAGACTCTGTAGTTATTGAAGCATACCTTAGAAAGACCAGCAGAGGTGCTCCAGAAATCAGTCTGCCCTTTTCAACAAGACCAACAGCAATCAATATGTAAAACATTCCTTGTCAGGATTCAACTCAAATACAGGCATACCTTGAAGATATGGTGGGTTCCTTTTCAGAGCACTGTAATAAAGTGTGTCTTGTGATAAAGCAGGCCCTAATCTTTCTGCTGACGAAGGCTTTCACCTTCAATTTGTAAAAAACACAACACCTGTGATGCAAAGCGAAGTACAATAAAAGGAGGCATTCCTGTAATTCTTGCTGTAACAATGGAAAGAGGAGATAACTAATATCTTTTGGCTGTGGGAGAAGCAGTCTTAATAAGGTGGCCATTAGCTAAAACACCTGCAAAACCATGGCAGAATTACTGAGGGGGTCTGTGAGAAAGCACCACAAAAAGAAAAAGGATGAAGCATTTAAATCTGTTGCTCCCTTCCACACCCTCATTGCCTATTTTCTATTGCTTTTATTGGGGTTTGTTTTATTCAGAATTTATTATGTTCTAAACTGAGAAAAGAGATGCACTGTATTCTTCATGACTTGTTATAAGTCTGATGTGAATTAGCAACTCCTCTAATTCTTGGTGAAGTCCACATTCTGATTAATCAGATGAATGATAATACTCAGGATGGAAAGGAATTCAGAACATTTTTCTGGACACATGCAAATATTGAATAGCTGTATGGTTTACTACCACAAGAAGCAGTTTTATTCCTGAGGGGACTAGAGAAGAGGTCCTTTAAATGCAGAAATAGGAAACCAGCTCAGTCGTTACACACCCTCACCTTTACTGATGAAGTAGTTAAGGACAAAGCATTAGCTGACTATTCAATTGTTACACTGCTGGTCAGAGACTAAATCTACAAGACTTGGACTTCTTTCAGGCTCATTGTTTTCTCCACCACTTTCTGATGCTTTCCTGTATGCACATAGGTATTAACACAATGTCATCCATGCTTATGAACAGGAAAGTATTTCTATACATCAATCCAGATTTGAAGAAAGAGGTCTATAAACCACAGAACCGTCTTTTAGCTTTGTAATCTGACTTCTTCAGGAAAGTTGAAATTTTACATGGGTGTGGAGACAAATATATTCACTTAAAATGTAATTGTAAGTGAAATTTAATGCCCATGTCTGCTATATATTGGTTCTGTGCCTTAGAAATCTACATGGGCATATCTACGATAAACTCTGAATGATCTTATTTTTAAAACTTTATTGTCTTTTAATTTTTAATCCTTTGTTTTGTGATTTACTGCTCTTTTAATTTCCAAATGAGTATAAACAGTCTCTTGGCTAAATAGTTCCTTGGCAGAAAATATGTAGCACCTTTCAAAAACCCAAACTATATCTCTGATGATAACAGCAGTAAATTATTAAAATGAATGCGAGAAAGCCCAATAGTACCTAAAGACTACAATTCTTTCAGATGAGACAATGATGATATAAACTGTCAAAAACCAACTGTTTGCTTATGTGAATAGAATAAAGTTTAGGACCACCGAGAGGAGCCATTTGTTATGTGTAATCACCTGTTTTCTCAAAAGAGAAATACAATACCTCCCCAACAACTGTTTCCCATTTGTCTAGAATGATCTGGATGAGGTGCAACAATGCTTTTTCCAGAGGCATCTGACTCCTGCAATGCATTTATATTTGTTTCAAATGAAATCAGAGACGCTTTCTCTATCACTTCCTTGTCATGGGTGTGATGCATGGGACAGGATATATAACTATAAAGTCAGACCACCCTTCGGGATTTTCAGAGCACCACTGCTGACCAATCTGAATTATTGATCTTTATTCATGAAGAAAGTTCCCTCAGGGAAAGGATACAGCTTTATAGCAGTCTGGACTATAATAGATGTTGATCTGGTACTGATAAATACATGGAGTGGGAGGAAACAATTCACAGAGAGAATCCACTATAAGTTCTAAGGTTAGGCTTCATCCTTTATTAGGTAGTGAGTAAAAGACAACTGATGATTACAACTCCAATTTAAGAGACCATTTAAACAAAAATGGTTCCATAGCGAAGTGAGGCAGAAAGGATTTACGTATTTCTCAGTTTTCTCATATGGCTGATGGAGAAATATGGCTGATTTGTTTGTTCCCAGCAAATCATTAAAGTTAGTAACACCTTGTGATCCAGGACTCTTGTATCCCATAGGCCCTGACTTCTAGTGGACTGGCTCATTCGCTTTGGTGAAAACAGGGGAGAACAGCGAAAGCACATGTAGTGAGACTGCATCAATTAACACTAAGTTCTCCAATAGAAAGGCAGGTGTTCTCAGGTGTAGGCTGTTGGATAAGAATTCATAAAAAGGAAAACTAAAGTTCAAAACAGTCAGAATCTAGACACACGAGATACAGAGTCCCAAACAACTCTTCACTTGGCTGAACTAGCAGATCTGTGGGTGAACAAAGAAAATGCTGGCGAAGACCAGAGAGTAGAGATATTGGCAAGTACAAAATCACCAGATACTCTCAAAAATAATTTTTAATGCTAACCAACATGTTTAACCAAGATATATAATTTAAAATTCTTTTTTAACAAAGACTGATGAAATAGTTTTTCTTCTCCTTCCTTCCTGCTTGCCTGCCCTCTTCCTTTTTCTTTTTTTTTTCTTTCTTTTTTCTTTTGTTTTGGTTGTTTGTTTAACAAAAATTATATAAAGCTGACTGCTTTAAAGATATGTTTATATGACAAATGTCTGTAGCTAGATGGTAGAGAAGAACTCCAAAGATCATGGTTAATATCGAGCACCAAGCACGCTATGGGTGTTTCTTAAATATAAAATGACAAATGCTAAATACCTATCTCTCAAATGGTTTCATCTTGAATCCTCTCAAAAGGTTAGTACAGTTTAGATAAGAGCAGTTTCAGGAAGGCCATACTCAGCCCTTCCTATGTTTTTAAATAATCTTTACAAAACCTTTTCAAAAATATTTTTTTTCTCTAAACTTAAATCATGTAGGACTGATTTGTACATGTTTTATCATTGTTCTAAGTTTGAGTGTCACTGTTCTTATGAATAATTAACAGACTGGCTGCCTCAAACCCCATCATAGTGATAGGTATATGTTAGCTTTCTATGGGAAAAAGCAAATAGCCTTTATCACAAATTAAAGGCACAGCTATTTTTATGCCATTTGTTACCAACTTAATGATAACATGTAACACGGGATGGTTATATAATTATTTCATATAGATTTTCTTTTTATAAGTTATTCTCTTAATCTTTCTAACATATATACAATATACATATATTTATATATACCCCTGATAAATCTTGTTTTAAAGGTAAAACATCAACTCCTTTCAGCCTTATGGTGAATATCAAAGGCTATTAGTATTTCACAACTTCACTAGAGAAATAATGGTCAATTGCATCTTACCGGTATTTTGTTTTAACATTATATCCTTGGTCTGCAATTAACTCAGATTCATTTTTCTTGTCTCACTAACATTTAAATATATATTAATTGTTTATATCATGTCAGTAGGAAATAAAAAGAAACAACAAAAAACCCACAATAGCTAATGTCTACCATCATATTCAAAGCGGACACCTTTGAGACAAAGGTTTGCCTAAGAGACAACCCTACTGGTATGATATAAAGGGATATTGCAGAGATACAATATTCTGTCTTTATTGGATATGAACATGAGAAATTTTTACTTTGCCTTATCATCTTAGGTTATGATTGTCCCTTATCCATGAAATAAAAGAGTTGTGTCGTTTTCTTTTTCGACACCCATGATGCATGGTTTTATCTATTTTGCAGATCCAGGTTCATTACAAACAGTTCCCTATTTCCAGCAATACTGCTTCAAGGTGGGAAGATGATACTTGGTAAGAAATCGTCTTTGTTAACATCTCCCCTACCTCTGTGATTGGCCCTGTTCTATTGTTCTGAACTGAAAGTCGTCTTAGAGCTGGACAGGAGGGGAGGATGTGGACCAGAGAGACCTCCACAACACCATCGGGTGTGCTTTGTTTTTTGACTGCTTACTGGCATGAAATAGTTGTTCGTTCTACCTTTGCAATTCTTCAAAACCTAGTGGCATAGATTGAGACACAGCACTATTGTTTTACAAGACATCTACTGTATCTATTTTTGTTGGGATAAATACCCAGTAATTGCTGTCATAGCAAGAGGACCAGCACGGGTACTACTATTCACAGTGTTGCTTTTGTTTTTTTCTTCTGTTTTTTTCTATTATTTTAATCTACAGGGTAAATTATTATATATACATTGGAACCAGTTAATGCCCTTAGACAATATATAGTTGTTTCATAAAGCAGGAAGGACAATGCAGAGGGAAATAGGTGCCCAAAAGCACAGTCACAAAGGCTTCAGAAGTTCTAGATACCACAACAAGTCAATGCTGGAGATCACTTCTAAAACAATCAGTGTTCAAGAGGAATGCTTTAATTTGGAGAAAATACCACCCCTGCCCTCCCATTCCCATACCTCCCTCCCTCCCCTTTTTGTTTAATAATCTTTTAAATTCACTATCAAAAGTCCTGGCTCTTCAGATATACTTTAAACTATAAATAAACACTGCATAGTTCTCTTTTGTTTGTTTTGTTTTTTTTTTGTTTTTTGAAAAATTATTGCAGTACAATTACTCCCGTTTGGAATTCAGTAAGGAGCAAACAGCACAGGCGTGTGGGCGGTCCGAATGGGTCCAGGTGCTGGCCGCAGGAGGGCAGGCGGAAGGGCGGAAGTCTGGAACAGTGTCGCTGCTGGGGCTGTCCGAAGACTGAAGGGGGAATTCACTGCCACAGCAGCTGCGGCAGCCGCAGCTGCCAGCGGGTTTGGTAGAATTCGTGGAGCCAATGGCTTTGTAGGTTCTTTTGAAAATACTAATTTTACCTGCAAGGGAGTGACAGAAAAAAAACAGAAGAACAAAAGTTTGGAGTCTACACTTGGAATCCAAAATGGCAGGCAGCTTTTAAAATAGAGCAGGAAACAACTACGAAGATTAACTTATACTTGTGAATTGACAATAAAAATACTGGAAAGCGTAGATCATCTTTCCTTTGGAAGAGTTGGTAGATGCCTGAAAATGGCTGACCTCGGATGTGGAACAGCCCCCCCAGAAAAGTACTCAGCAATCTTATTTTTCTTGATAAATAACTTCCTAAGGAAAGTATTCATCTTGAGAAAAAATTAGAAATTTTACTCCACCTTTTACACACATAATAACTATCATGGAATAGACATTTTAAAATAGAGATTCATTAATGCTGTCAGTTACTATTAGACTATCCAAGTGTATCACTGATTAGCATAGAGAAGTGTGAGGTCCTAATCAAGAGAAATAAAAATAACGAAATTCCACTTTCAATAAAGAAGAAAACTTATCTCCCCCAAAGTTTGACATGTTCTACTTCTTCTTTGTGCAAAATAGTAACAACATTCTCTCAATCCTACTCTACAAAACCATTTCCTTCTCTGGCTAGTAGCAACAATAAGATGTCTGTTCTCATGGAGAGAATGTTCTCATTTATGGAAATAGTAACACAGTGATAGTAAGGAGGTTTTGCATGCTAATATTAACATGATTTGACTTCTCTGTTTGTTTAAGAACCATTCACTTGGTTTTCGAAAGCTGCATCTATGCTGGTCAGAGCACTCAAGGTTATGACAAGTGGTGCTGAAGTCACAATTTCCCAATGCAGCTAAAATTGCTTCTGTAAAAGAGTAAAGTAACTTCATTTGCATAAAAATGAGTGATGCTACTAAACTAATTGGGTCAACTCATACTTAGGTCTTGTAATAGACGATTGCAGTTTTCCTTTATATTTTCATGTGTCAACAGCACACAATAGCACCAATTACAGTTGGCCCTTGAATAATGTGAGGGTTAGGGGTGATGATCACCCCCTCAGTACAGTAAAAAATACATGTATAACTCATGTCTTCCCCACAACTCAACTATAGTCAGCCCTCCGCTGACTATAGTTGGAAATATGCAGATTTCCAACTGTTGATCAAAAATATACTGTTTTCGATACGAGGTTGGTGGAATCCATGGATGCAAAACCTGTAGATGCAGAAGGCTAACTGTATTTATGGAAAAAAAAAACCCAGATAAGTGGACCTACACAGTTCGAAACTGAGCTATTCAAGGGTCAACTGTATTAATAAGATCTATTTTGAAGAAAACAGATTTCAAAATGTACAAATTCAACACATACCGCAGATCAGCTATCCTCAACTTTGCACTGTGTCCTGGGTCCCTCTGATAAAAATTATGGTCAATTCAACAAGAAAAAAAGCACATGCTCATAACTATTAACCTAAGAGGTCCACAGATTCCCCCTAAAGCCCTACAAAAATTCCAAGTGAAGACATCAGTACTAGTATGTTTACTAACCTAAAAGGCACATTTGGAATAAATGGAAGAGGCCACTTCCTGCGAAGTATTTCCCAAGCATCATATAGTGACCTTGGTGAATAATTAAATAAAAATAAGCCATACCTTTGAGACTGTGTCACTCAAAATTCAAAATATTACTGAGGGTATCAATAATACCAATGCTTTGTCTCTTAAAAGTATTAAAAAGGATAGCTGGTCATGGAGATGGGGAGCACGGCAGAGGGAAAGCAGTTAGCATTAATATGATGGCTAGGTGGAGGGCCAGAGGAGGGAGGGAGCAATTGGGGGGATTGTTTTATGAACTATATAGATGTCTAACCAATGTACTATATACTTGGAACTAATTTAAATAAATAAATTTTAAAAAATATTAAAAAGGAGATGCAAAAACTTGTTTTTCACTGACATTCTTTCCTAAAATTATCCATTAATTTCAAGACCAGGTTTTAGGTGATTACTTATCCGACTCAAAAGAATTTGACTTTTCTCATTTCCTCATGATCTGTCACAAACCTGAGCCAACTTAGGAAGATAAGATACTGGG
>NW_011888782.1:8127681-8136318 GCF_000151845.1 Pteropus vampyrus
GAAACAATACAATAACAAAACACGAGTCCTAGTTTTAGTGCAGTTCTTTTGTAGATTATGGTTGAAGTATGCTCAAATTTATTGGAGCAAGAAATCGAGAAGCATTCCTGAGGCCAGCTTGGCTTTCAAATGACTACCTTATAGCAACATTACTTAGTTACTTGTTTTTTTTAAATAATGCCCCCATTACAAATAAGCACGATTAATATAGTAACTCAACTCCAGAGTTTTGAGATGAAATTAAATGGGTATGACTTGGTTTTGTTTCCTCTTGATGCTAACAAGATATAAATGATAGCTGATGAGGAAGAGCGATTTAGTTGCTAAAGGTATGGTTGAAGGTGATGTGTAACAAATGTAATCACTTTAACATGGTGTGTTAATAGAAGTGGCACTAATTAAGTACCCACTTTCTAAACAGAATACAAACAAGCTTGCCTGGCTATGTGTCTTAGGTTCAAAGAGGAAGAGTAACAGTATAAAGATCTTAATGACTCTGAAAAAAAGCCCTATGAGGATAGTAAGCCCACACTGATTGGCTATATAATTTCAAATATAAATAAATTACCAAGAAGATGAGGGTGGAATCATAGGCTAAGCAGATACAGTATAAAAAAAATGCATCTTTTAAATAAATCAGTAACATCTTTGGACTGTCACATGTAACTAATGTAACTCAGCTTATCAACATTTATTGTTGTTTTTTAATCACTAAAGTTCATGATGGGAGTTTTCTCTCAAAATTTTATTCATAATTTCCTTTTTCTTAGCGTTGATAAGTATTCTTTATTTTTCTCACATAATCATGTGTTTTTGCTACGAAATTTTCTCTTGTAATCGTTTATGTCATTTCCACCATTCTGGTTTTTAAAAAGCTTTTTTTTTTTTTTCAGCAGTTTCTCCTTCCTAATTGTATTTATTAGACTTTTATCAATTCTGCAAGCATAACAAAAGATTCTTAACTTATGCTTCTTAGGCTAGCCTCCCAGAACCATTGAATATTAAGGAGGAAAACATGTTTGGGGACATTCTAGGTCAATGCAGATTATCATTGTCTTAAATAAGAGGCAATGAATACATGAAACAAATTTATAACCTTATGTTTCTTTCAAAATGATTACAACTTTATTGAGTCCAATATAAAAAAAGTATATATTTTTACAATTTAGATTACCTACTTTGAATATCATAATGTTATTGCATAGCTATGAAAATATTCATATCTCAGCATATTAAGAAAAGAGTAAAATGTCACCATCTATGAGAAGATTAGAGGAACTGAAATACAGGGCCACAGAACTGCTCTGTGGTGGCGGTTGTGAGGCCTCACTGAGGTTTGTTTTCACCCATTTCCCTGGTACTATAGTGACAGAAACGCTTTCTACATTGTACGAAGATGGCATAAGCGAGAGTAGGGCAAACAATGGTCGTAAGGAGCAAGAAATCGAGAAGCATTCCTGAGGCCAGCTTGGCTTTCAAATGCCTAAAAGTAGTCTGTAGGAGGCTAATTTTCATCCTGATTTTCTTGAGGGTCTTTCGAGTCCCTTTGGTTAATATCTTTGAGAGCTGGTGCTTGGTAGGTGGCACCTGAATAGATCAGAAAACTATTTTAACCTATTCAGCAATATTTAAGTACTTTATCCTGTCTAAGAGGAGAAAAAAAGCCAGATTTGGTGTCTTGTCTCAGGACTGAATGTCAGGTGAATTAGGGAGGTGAGAAGAAATTCAAAGAGTTGGCCCCAATAGTAGGGGCTTAGAAACAGTAGGGAAAGATCCAAAATATAAAAACAAAATTCTCCCCATAATATATTTGGCAAGTTAAGTCCCACTTATGTCATGTTCCTAGGAGAAGAGTAGAATGGGATATATGTATACATGTGAACATTTGAGAAATCCTCTCAGAAAATCACTGGATCGTTAGCATTATTATTTCAGTGTAGTCTCTCCACAGAGCTAGCAAACATAGGAAAATTAGATATACCTACCTACACGTGCCTTATATGCAAACACACACACACACACACACACACACACACACACACACCCATACACTCATACACTTATGGTTAAAAATGTGGCAATATTGTGTGAAAAACTTCAACTAATAGCTTTGACTCTGGGGTTATTATTCATCATAAGCAGAGTGGAACTTTTGTACTATATAACCTCCTTTATTTTGTGGCAGGTTGTCAGTCTTGTTAAATAGCTATTAGCTACTTTTTAAAGGCCATAAAGCTCGAATAAGCTGTAAGAGTATCTGTATTTCCTCCAAATACAGCTAAAATTAATGCTTAATTTTAAAGCATTTATATTTTTGAGAGATAAAACGTTCAATAATAATATAAAAATAGTGATTATTAGGAGAACTCATACTTATGTTATTTTGTAAACATTGCACATATTGTGCTAAATTACTTACCTGCTCACTGCTGCCCCATAAGTTAGGTGCTATCATTATACCCATTTTAGGCATAACAACCTTTGACTCAGAAAGGTTAAGGTGCTTGCCTGGCTCACAAAGGAAGTACTACTTGAAGTTTCTGGCAGGTAGAAAAAGGATTTCTAACTAAGTCCCTAGAGCTATGGGGACTTAGCTAGACATCCACTAAGGATTTCTGAGCCAGTTTAATATCAGTTATGAATCTCTCATAGCACTTTTAATTTTCTATTGTGATAATGCAGTCTTTTCAAAACTTGGATTTTGAGTCTTTGAAATTTCCAGTCTCTGGGCTTCCTCTTCTTCTTTTTCTTTTTCTTTTTTTTAGCCTTGCAATGCTCCTTTCTGCTTAGCAGAGTACTTTGAAACATGATGCCTCGAAAGGCTGTGACTCTATGATGGCCAGTTTGATCACCTCTTTGGTCACCTCTGGTGCAACATTGTGTAAATATCTCCAATGCTTGTGGCTTCCTCTGTGATTGCACAGCAGGTCAGTCACAAGTCTGCTTCTGTATTTTATTTCTTCTTCCTCAGAGGACAGAATCAGCAAGGAGCTAAATGGACTATTTTCTTTCTATAACTTTTAAAAGACTGACTCTGGCTATGTAAGACCTTCATTTGATGCTTCATGATTCCTGAAATATGAAACTATATTCCAACTATGGTTTAAATTAAGCAAATCATAATGCTCCAATAGATATTAGTTTTTACTTGTTTGTTTTTGATGACTTTGGGTCAAGAGAGTTATTTATCTTATATCTGCAAATCAAAATAATATGTAGGGGGTAGTGAAAAGAGGATGGGCTTCCCTTTTATCCCCCATCATCTTTATAATTTCCCCCTTTTAGATGGTTCCCAAGTTAGGTATAAAGAAAAGGCAGGCAAGCAAGAAAACTGGCAAATGACTTTTAAAAATTAAATGAATTATTCTTTAGGTCATCAGAAAAATCAAGAAGATCTATTTACAAAAAGGATTTTTTTAAAATGAAAAAATCATAATTCCACCAAGGAGAGGTATATCAAAATATTAATAGTGGTTATCACGTTCCAGTCTTTTATTTTCTATTTGTATATGTGCATTTTAAAAAGTTTAGTAATTTAAAAGTGACTTTGTAAAGAACTTCCTATGGAATTATATATACTTTTAGAAATGAACATGACTTTTTAATGACAACATAGGCTAACATTTTATGGATGCGATGTATTTAACCACTTATTTAATATGAGACATTTCTTTTCTTTCCCCTATATAATTAGGTTGTAATGAACATCCCACTCATTAAATCTTTTATCCCATATTTGGTTGCTTCCTTAGGACAGATTTTTATAAGGGGTCTTATAGGGACCAAGAATATGACTACTTTTAAGTCTCTTGATTCAAGCTGCCAAAAAATTAGAAAGGAAGTTTCAGAGGGATTCATCTTATACAGAAATGTATTCTGGTACAGTCTGAAAACTTTGCTTCTCTATAAAATAAATTTCAATACCTTAAATTTTCCAGAATGCCCATTAAATGATATTTAGTAATGTTAGACTAGACCCTTAATAAACCCATGCACCTTCCAGCAATTATCTAGTTACCTTCTCATCGGCGAGTTCAGGTGATTCAGCTTACAGATAAATGGACAGGAAAGTGGTCAGTCTCCACACAAACAGCAAAGTGCAAAGGTGTTTCTTTTTGATGTGCTTATTTATGATATTTTGTATAATGGCATTATATTCAAACTCTTGTGTGCCCTAAGGAAAAAAAGTTCTCTTGAACCTATATACCTAAACTGTATAATAGGCATCAAAAGCCTCTGTGTTCCATATCTTTTTATTACCCTGACTTCCTATATAATATGTATTTTCCACGTTAATCATATTTGCATTTTGTCTTAGAGATGAAAACTTTGGTTTACTTTAACAGCATATCAATAAGCATTAAGCACCCACAAAGACATCTATGGTTCAGGTAACTAAGTAATGCCCCAAATGAGTAAAAAAAATTGTATTATTTCTGTTAGCTTCCAGGTTGAAAGTAATTTGCTGATTCACCAGTAATGTATCTAAAGTCCAATTTGCAGAAGTGAAAGATGAGACAAGGAAAACGAGAAGTCTAAAGCAGAGGAAAGGATAACTTTGCTTTTAGCATCTGAAACAGCCCTAGATGAAGAACTATGAAGTTGGAATAGAATGGGAGACAAGCCACACACAGCACTACTAGTGGGGATGGGCTTGATGAACAACAACAAAAAACTCAGGAAAGAGCTCTACAGGCTCAGGGACCAATGGGCAGAGCACTGGCTGTGTCTGATGGGAAGATAAACACATGGGGTTGATATGGCAGTAACTCTGGTGATACCAGCATGTGAATAAAAATGTCAGACATCCAGAAAGCCTCTTTTATCCATAATAACTGACTACAGGGAACACTGAGGCTTTCTTGTGCTTCTTTAGATAGGAATTTAACACTCTTTATGTGCACATGTCCCACCTCCTTAAAACAAGGATCGTAAGAGCATGGAAAAATGCTATGTTGCTTTTATATCTATTACCTGAGACAGCCTAGCATAAAGATCTTCATTTAATAAATATTAAACAATTAAAGGATCTTCACATAATAAACACAAAACAATCAATCAACGAATAGACAAATTAGAGACAGTTTCATAGTATATAAAAAATGTTACCGTATTTATAAAAGTGTTTTTACTTTCTGTATAAACTAATTTTATTTTTAATTTTTTAAAAATTATTTTTGATGGCAGTAAAACATGCTTTTAGTAGAAAATTCAAAGAGCATTTAAAGTGAACATCAAATTTTAAAATCTGCCCACCTCTCACCTTCAAGCTTCATTTCCTCAGTAGTGACACATTTTCAGGTGTAAACTTCCTGAAATGTTCTAAATAACAATGACTTTATACTAGGTAAGAGTAGGAAAAATAATATAGGTTGAATACTCCATTTGGTTTGCATGTGAAACCACTTTTAACAAGAACAGTCATATAAAAATACACAGCATGAGAATGCATCTTGACACAACTGTGAAGTTACTCCTGGTTGTTGTGTGTAGTGAGATGCCATCAAATGTGAAATAAACTTTGAGTGCTCACAGGTATGCACAAATTATTTTTATCGAGTCACATACTGTATATTGCAACCTCCCAAACATGTTATTTATGAATTATAGCACTAATACACTGTCTGATAGAAACTTCTGTGATAATGGAAATGTTCCATATCCGTACAGTCCAATATGGTGGCCATTAGTCATACGTGGCTCTCGAACACTTGAAATGAGGCTACTGCAACTGTGAAACTGAATTTGTAATTAATTTAAATGTAAATAGCCACCTGAGGCTGGTGGTTACTATATTAGATTGTATAGCTCCAGTACTCAAATATTCCTTATATTGTCATATGGAACAGAGAGGAGGTATAAGGCTGACTTTTTATTTTTTTTTATTTGTAGAAAGTTTACAGAAGGCACAATAGCAGAACTGTGATAAGAGAGTTTCTATCTTTATTTTCAATCAAATTGAAGTCTTACCATGATCATGGAAGACGCTGAGTAGGAGTGGCAGATAATCTTTGAGCCTTAATAATAATAAGGACATGACATTGGCCATAGCTGACTGGCTTAAATGAGTTTTTTACTTGAACAATGAAATGACAGATCTCTTGATGAAACCAGTCTTTACATATTCTATTCTTGAATACAGAGGAACAAACTAGACATGAGCTTCTTAAAGGCAATTGTTGGGTTTTGCTCATATTTATATTATCAGTGCCTAACACATAGTAGGTGATCAGCAAAGATTAGCTGAAGTATTAGATATTAATAAAGTTCAGTGAACACATATTTGTAAAGAGAGTTGTAACCTCAGGCTGTGGAATGATGTAAGTCAGAATTCACTTCCATTAGCTGTGTGGTTTATATTTCTTTGTCCCTCAATGTCCTCAGTTATGAAAAAAAAATTATCTGCTCTATTAAAATGTATTGCTTTAAAGACTATTTTTTGGTACTTCCATGTGCCCAATAAATTTTAGTCAATTTTCTCCTCTTTCTCCTTCTTAACATTGTTGTTCTTGTTTAGGCAAAATTCTAAAAATCTCTAAGCATTTTAAAATCTCTAAGCATTTTAAAATTTAGTAAAGCCCATCTTTGGATAACTGTCTTTTCTGTATATTAAAACTTAGTGAGGGATAGAATAAGCTCTGTCTTGGGACAGAAAAGCTGTAATGAGATTAGTGAAAATTATCAAATATTATCCTTTTGAGTCATTACCCCCCAAAATCTGCCCAAATTAGTAATGAGCGTTAACTACAAAACATTGCAAGGTTTTTTGTTTTTTTTTTCAATTATGTAGAGGCAATCATCACAATTAGCTAGACAAAGCAAATCTAGTAGGATGTTTTGGGGGAGGTTTTTTAAAAGAAAAAAACAAAACATATTTTGTAATATCTGTATCTATAACATACAATAAAAGAGGACTCTCAGATTCCTTGAAAACTGCATGTCCTTAAGATGTTTTAAGCATTCTTAGACTGTTTTTTTAATCCTGCCCGTATACTCAGGAGAGAGACTTCTCTCCCCAAATTCTAAAAAGGCAAAAAGCAGTAATGCCCCTATTCAAATTCTGTATTCTCATTTTATGGAATATAAGTTAATTAATTACAATTTTGAATGGTTACACATTTGTGAAAACAAAAAGGAGAAAGAAAATGAAACACAAAGCTGTGGTTATACTAAAAATCATGCTAGAATAGTTGATCCTTAAAAGATTCTTAAGAGAGAGAGAGAGAGAGAGAGAGACACAGACAGACAGACAGACAGAGACAGAGACAGAAAGAGACCAACCCAAAGAGGACAACTGACATACCCAGGTTCACACAAAAAGTTATCTGCCATTTGAGGTAAAAACTAAATCTGGTCACTTCTATTTCATCTACTGAACCATGCCATAGGCAGTGTTTGATGCAAGTTGTATTCCCAAATTTACTTATGATTAAGAATGCATTTTCCAAGATTAAAATAAAAACGTGTTTTGAAAGGTCATTGGCTTCCCATGAGCAGACCATAAATGCATAATTCTACTCAGTGCTACAGGCCTTATTTTATGTATATAATGTGCTTCCGAAGGGAAAAGAAAAAGAAAAAAAAAACAACAACTGAATTATAATTTGGATGCAAAGAACACATCTCCCCACCCTGCATCGTGGTTGCTTCTGATCAAAATTGGCATTCGAACCTCTTTCTCTGTATAACATAGTCCAATCTTAACAGTGGTTTCCTAATACCAGGCTTAGAAGAAAGCATAGAAGTCCTAGAGTTATATTAGAGGGGTGGGGGTGATGTAGGGGGCAGTGGAGCACTAAGGGTGGGGTAGCGAATGTGGTCTGCTCTGAGTGCAGGTAATAAAAGTGTACATTAAAGAGAACTAGAAAACAATACCTAAATGGATTAGGAGAATTCCATTAGCACCATGAACTGGCAACTCTAAAATGTCAGTGATAAAGGACTGCTCTCTAAAAATATTTTGTTAATGTGTATTCTAAATAACTGATATGGTTACTGTTAAGATGTCATATAGATTAAGTTAACATATTGTATTACTTATTCTATAATGAACATCATATGATACATGGAAATTAATTTGTAGAACTCTCCATTATACAGTCAGCCCGCGACACATATGAATTTGGCCATAAGCTTTTGTTTCACTAGTAAGTTCATAACATTTCAAAATCCTTTCAGCTCGCAAAGGCTGTAGTTCATGCATTCGACCTCCGTGGTATTATACATTTTTTAATGTGAAAAATAGATTATAAATAAACAATGATAGCACAGTGATCGTAAAGATGAAGAAATAGCATTGAATTAATTCAATTCTGTCATTCTATGTGAATACTTGAAATTTTTATGTTGAAAATAGTTAAACAGAGTGTGAGCCATGTGGCTTACAGGTTTTGTTTGGTGAATTCCAGTTGCCCACATTAGCAACTGGCTATGTGATGCACCCGACGCTGGCTGCCATCTCTTCCCTGGTTCCTTTTCTCAGTCTCTTAACTGGTTTCTTTCACTTCCCCTAAAAACTATGTGCCCTGAAATCCTGGTCTTATATTCTGCTTCTGATGAAACCGAAACTAAAACACAATACAATAACCCTACAACTACCATTCCTACTCCTGACAGGAGAGCGAGCATGATATAGAA
>NW_011888782.1:8136368-8136684 GCF_000151845.1 Pteropus vampyrus
TATGTGAATACTTGAAATTTTTATGTTGAAAATAGTTAAACAGAGTGTGAGCCATGTGGCTTACAGGTTTTGTTTGGTGAATTCCAGTTGCCCACGTTAGCAACTGGCTATGTGATGCACCCGACACTGGCTGCCATCTCTTCCCTGGTTCCTTTTCTCAGTCTCTTAACTGGTTTCTTTCACTTCCCCTAAAAACTATGTGCCCTGAAATCCTGGTCTTGTATTCTGCTTCTGATGAAACCGAAACTAAAACACAATACAATAACCCTACAACTACCATTCCTACTCCTGACAGGAGAGCGAGCATGATATAGAA
>NW_011888782.1:8136734-8168753 GCF_000151845.1 Pteropus vampyrus
AACCCTACAACTACCATTCCTACTCCTGACAGGAGAGCGAGCATGATATAGAACCTCTCTACTTTACACTCAACTCATGGGTTCCTCCGTATCAGACCCTAAGGGAAAGATGCAGGATGCTGTCTGGATACAGGAAGGACTGCATTCACCTTCATCTACATTTAGAGGAAGTCCCAGATTCACTTAGCCTTCCAACACTATTGCAGTTACAAATAATGGAGCTAAATCTGGAGCTAAAAAATGGTGCACGAAGCGGGTCCTAGAACATCTAGTTGTATACCTTTTCTTTTTCCTTTGCCACCTCTATTTCTGGCACTGCTGGCTCATGCAAGTATAGGGTGAATCCTAAAATGAGTATCATGCCTGGATCCTGGAAAAAGGTCTCTGACGCTGAACGGGAAATACAGGAATAAGGAAACCCACACAGCATGTTGGAGGGAAAGGGAGTGGCTGCAGTCCCCCGACTAACTGAAAGATTGAAAGGGACACCCCTATAAAGGGATTCAAGTATGGGTAAAACCACATTTAACATTTAAACTCTCAAATGAGATGGTTATAGTAGTTCCAAGCTCTGAATAGATAACACTTTTGAGTTTTTAAAAAAATTTTTCCAAACACTATAGCTTCCCAGGTCCTGAATATATAAATAATCAGAATCCCTGGATATAGGAAAAAAAAATATATATATAAATATATATACATAAATATATATAATTACAATATATTTAAATAAATATAAATGTATTTATAACATATGAACATGTTTTATATTCATATAAAATATATGAATATATACATATATTCATATATTTTATATGAATATATGTATATATTCATATGTTTTATATTCATATAAAATATATGAATATATACATATATTTTGTAAAGCACCATGGGTGAATATGTTTTTAGAACTCCATAAATAATTCTGGCACACAAAGTAGAGATGACCACAGGATTGTAATATGAAAATTATTGACCTCATGTGATATAATCAAATAATTCCTTTTTGCTTCTTAATCAGATGTTTCTGATAAGAATTCAGGAAAGATATCCAAATTCTTGATAAATTAACTCTAGCCTCATAGGATATGGTTTGTGCCCTGCCCCCAAATAAAAGCGTTTCTTAGTCACCATGCAAAATGATCAAGAATTCTTGAGAAATAAATTGACTTCTAGCAATGTTTATGCTCTCCAATTATCTTGCATCCAGGAAGAATATATTGTAGTGATAAACACAAGACAAATCTACATGGTATAGATTCTGACAGAGCCAGACACTTTCTATGTTTTTTAGCCCCTGGACACATGACTCTCCATAACTACAACTAATGTTGCAAGCTGGAGGAAAGTATGTGCTAAAGGGGTTATTCTCCATCTGAAATTACTCCCTTAAAGCTTTGAAGTCAATACTCGAATATTACTAGGGCAGCACATTGATTGGTCAATGACTTAGTCAACATAGAGCTACAATATTAACTCAAGGTATAATTCACAAATTATTCTTTTTCTATTGTAATTGCTGAAAGAATCCTGGCAATGAATTGAGTCTTTCAGAGAAAAGCTGAACTTGGGCCAAAGAGCTGACTAAAATTTCAGGCAGGACATAAACAAACAAACAAATATACTATTATTTATATCTAGATATATATGTAGATAGATATGCCAAAGATAGATATAGATATATAATACCTTGATATAGATATATAACATATGAATGAAATAAAAATATATTGAGAAAGCATTTTATCTTGGCTTATCATATATCATGACATATTAATGTTTAGTATTTTCTGTTATAATATATTAACGTTTAGTATTTACATTAGCAAGACCTGTGTTTGAATTATGACTCGGTCAACTTAAGTCATGTGCCTTCACTGAGCCTCAATCAAACAAGAAGAATAGTATCTAGGTTGTCAGAAAGAGTAAAATATTACATGTAAAGATCATAACAAGCACTTTTTTAAGTTTAATCGTCCAGATCATATGGATTTAGCCCAAACAACATTATCTGCCATAAGAAAAAAAAAAACAAACAAAAAAACAAACAAACAAAAAAACTAATAGGGAAGTTTTAACCAAAAGTACATAGAGTTATGCAACCAAATTTTGCAACTATATTATTGGTATAACTTTAGAAAACTTCATTTAGAAGCAAATGCATGGAAGTACTTAGGAACCTACAAATCAAATAAATGCAAAAGTTATACTTTAGAATTGTATTTTACTTTATCTTCTAATGTTTAATAATGCACACACACATCCATTGATACAAACACATACACAACACAGCACAGAAGCCCTGGAAACCCTCCCTTGTCCTCATGTAAATGACACTTTGCATGTCATTTTTATTTTTTAATGGTTAATGAATTCCATGTAATAATTGCCAGTTTTCTGCCATCTCCTTGTCCCCTGATGCAAAAGATCTAATCTATTCAGAGGAAGATAATTGCAGAGCTGCTAAGACAGAAAAGAAAGTGCTGCATCTCACCACTGTTGTGTGCCTCCAGCTGCGAGGCCGAATTGACAGCAACCTTGCATAGGGAACAGTAAAGAAGCCGTTTTGCCTTTTCTTCCTCAGTCTCTGCAGAAGGACATGAGCTATTGCCAGTGGCTGACGTGGGGCTTTTTTCCACTTTAGAGGTGATCTCAGTTGTCATAACACTGCTTTTGCGAATTTCCACAGTTGTCGTTGATATTGCTGGTGTCCCTGTGGTACTGTCTGCATTCAAAACAGCACAGGAAAAAAAAAAGGAAAAACAGTGATATTATCTTTCCCTATTTGGAGATGTATCACTAACATTACATTCTGCTAATATAAGAGCAGTTATCAAGGGGGTAAATAAATATGCCCACAATGTTCTCCTGTTAACATATGGCCTTAGTAAAATAATTTTTACATTGTATTATACCTTGTAATACATATATTTCTACACAGATGGCTTTAAAAAAATAAAATAGAGAATACTTTTAAGATATTTTTATTTTTACTTATTACTTGTCTATTTTCCTTCTACATTATTTTCTATAATTATAAAAATAAGCACTGATTCTTTTGCACATACTTTACAAAAGAAAAAAAAATGGAACCCTGACAATATATTGCTTTGTCTAGATCAGCAGTTTAGAAAATCATTGCCCTATTTACGAAGAGTTGTATATTCAATACCAGGTACAAAAATTATCAATATACAAATACGAGAAATTCCAATATGGTGTATTTAGTAAATGCATGCTCTGTACCAGGCTGTGTTCTGGGAGTTTGTGACATAGTATTCAAACATCAACGGTCACTCTTTACAAGGAATTCACAGACCTGTCACATCATGTTAATGTCAAATGGTTTCAAGAGTTTGATAACCAATAAAGTGTTGATATATTATAACCCTACAACCCCCCCACCCCACTCCAAAGTTTGATCCTAAATCTGGAGTGATCAACCTCTAAAGTGAAACAATCTTCCCCTAACTTCATGTGGGTATACATAGCTCTCATTCCAAATATGCCAATTATCATGATGTCAACAAATGTTTGTATATCCAACAACGAACTGCAAATGAGCTCTATACTCATATTCTTTCTACTCTTATACTACTTACTCTGCCTCCTGGCTGGCTAGTTCTTAACCTCTTACTCAAAATATTCCCAGGCTGTCTGTCCAGCAACTGTTTCTCATTCCATATGCTGCTGTGGTCACTACCTAATGCCACATTGAAAAATGGATTGAGCAGTGACTATAAAAGACATTGGTCTGCCTGCAATGAAATGTTGTCCTCATAAACTCTTACTTCTTGTAAAGCTCATACTACCAAGAGTTGATTTCAGTTCCAGGATTCCTTTTAACTTGGATATTCTCTCTCTTTGATTCAGAATCAGAGGTGGGAATATAGGTGAGATTGATTATGGCTTCTTTCCAAAATATGGCATCAGAAACACTAGTCAATAAGAAGAGAAATGAGGTCTTGTTGGGGGTTTTTGCATAAAACAATTCATCTGGATATCATTTTCTTTACCTAACACTTCACACACTTTTTAATCACTTATTTTAGCTGCTAAGATCATCAAGTAAGCCTCCTTCGGTGTCATGAAGAATTATCCACCAATCATGTAAAAAAAAATCAGTTTCTCATGGTTAGGAAAAAATAAATAAAAATAACTGTAATACAATCTCCCCCCTCCCCGAGTTTATTTACTCCTTTGAACACTGAGAGGTCCATTTCCAGATTAGTTTTTACTTGCTTAATAAACTACCTGATTAAAGTTAAAATACCAGGTAATAGCCAGAAAATATTTCTAAGAGCCTAGATACGGCATAAAATACAATGACTGTTTTGAGATAGTATAGTAGCTGTTCATTACTCTCAACAAACCAGAAATGATTGTTTGAAAGCATATGCACATGTGTCTGTGAATAAATAACAAATAGCCAGTTAATTTGCTGAATGCTTTATATATATCATTTCATTTAACCTTCACACAAACTTGTACAAATGAAGAAATTCCAGAGTTAAAGAAATTTCCCAAGGTCACACAAGTACTATATGGTGAGCCAGGGCAAAGAGCTTCATGGAACGAAGAAATCACGGATTTTAAAAAATAAAAAAAAGGAACAAATGAACAGGACAAACAGAGACTCATGGCCATGGACAATGGACTATTGGTATCATACAGGAGAGGGGAGGGGGCAAGGGGGAAAAATAAAATGTTAAAAATAAATGAATAAATAAAATGTTTAAAAAAATAAAAAAATACAAAAAAGGAAATGATATCGTTGGCCAACACAGTGGTTCTCCATAGATAATCCCAAACACCAGTTAGTTAAAACTACTAAATTTTTCTCATGATCAGCTGTATTTGGAGTGACACCCATATATACAGAGATATTTAAACTTAGTGTGGCTACATGCTAGAGCAAGAGTGTGATACTATGGGTATTATTTCATTAAAATCTAAGTAAAGATATTCCTAGTAATACCCTACTTCTAACAAATTTTCCCCTGGATTGACCATGTTTATTTTATGTCTTGATCTAAAAATTGTACAGAGCATAGATCATAGCACTCCTAAACCAACTTTCCTATTTACAGTGAAATTCATAACAAAAGTATAGAATAAACAAAACCATGGATCTTCCAGTCTCGGTAACAGCTACATCAGTGTCTTTCCAAACACTAGAGGATAATGTACATTTATACCAAAGACTCCACAAGATTAGAGACTCCAGATTCTCCATGCCTAAGGCTTAGTAAAGTATCAACATTTTGTTGCTTGCATGAGACAGGCTTAGGGGAATTAGTATCAAAATGCTTGACTTCTGGGCTTCTACTTTGTTGCATCCTTTAGACCACATAGCTGAGCATAGATCTGTTATTATCAGTTTGCAGTAAATTTGAAAGAAATACAGTTATATTTTTCATCTTAAATTTAATATATAGATCTTGAGTCCATAAAGGTAGGACTACTACTAATTTGTAACAAGACGTGAATTTTTCATTTACTTTTTATTTATAAGTGGTGAAAGGGACTTTTTTACATGAAAAAAGTAAGGTAAATATATTTTGAGATTATGCCATATTCAAATTGAATATAAATTGAATAGAAAATTACATATAGCAAAGAGATTTTCCTTACTATGATATGTTAAATTAGCAATTATACATAATTTTTATGCACTTATTAAAATAGAATCTTAAATCAGTGATCGTGTTAAAAGCATATACACTTAATATGATGGGATAAGGATTACTCCTGCAATCTTCCTCCTCAAAACTCATAACTCTTGTCTTACCATGAGAAAAGAAAAAAAATAAACCTAAATTTAAAGGCATTCTACAAAATTCCTGACCAAGAGTCCTCAAAACTGTCAAGGTCATCAAAACAAGGAAGTCTGAGAAAGGAAGAAATATAAGAAAAGGACTGGTTCATTAGTTTTGACAAATGTACCATGATAATGTGACATGTTAACAATAAGGGAAAGTGGGTGTGGGGTATATGGGAACCCTCTATAATATTCTGGCACCTTTTCTGTAAATCTAAAACTATTCTAAAATCAAAAGTTTATTAAATTTAAGAAAAAATAGAATTATAACCAGTCAACAAATAGCATATAATTTCAGTTACTTTGTAGAATCATAGTCAGAAGCTACAGTATAGTTTTCTTAATTTTTTATTAGGAAATTTCAGTCAATTTCTCAAGGTCACATAATGCTCTGGGGGAGAAACTGGGACTTGACATTGCATCTCCCAATTCCAAATACAGGGCTTCTTATACTACATCGCATTGACTTATGTATTCAAATTTCATTCCATCAACATTTATTAAGTGGCTATTTTGTGCTAGGTTCTATATTAAGCCACTAAAGATGAGAAGGCCAACAAACATCCATCATGTACTAAAGTGGTTTATGAGACATCCCATAATGACTTGAAATAATAATAAACTTAATCTTTAATCAGTTTTGGTCATTGCTATATCCTTGCACTTATACTTGGCATGAAAAGACACTCAATAAATATTTATTGAAAAAAATGAATGAATGAATGAACAACAATTATAGGTAATGATTGTGGAGCACTTTTAAAGCATTTACAGGTATTAACACATTCAATCTTCATAAAAACCTTAGAGGGCATACCATTTTCATCTCCATCTTATAGAATAAATTGAAGTATGGAGAGATTTGGGAACTTGCCCCATGCCAGAGCTGCCAGCTGTAGCTCAATAATTTAAACTCAGTCTGGCTCAGAAGCACATGCTCTTCATTTATTTTTTAATGCTAAATTTTTTATTTTTTCATAAAAGTATTGACTATGTCCCCTTCAGTCAATGAAAGTTGGTCATTATTTATTATGCATGTTTGAAAATCACATCCTAAAAATCCGACTTTAAAAGAAACTAGGCAAGGTCCAAACTAGAGTTGACTATGTATGTCCAATCATGCATTTATGCTAAAGTATTAAGTTGTTGGAATCCAACTTAATACTTTAGCATAAATGCATGATTGGACATACATAAGAAAAACCTACAGCTCTCAAATAACCTCTTGTGCAAAACGGTAAGTAAACCACAGGCCTTCCTTATTGCACCTTTTTCTTTCTTCCTTTTTTTTTTTAAGATTAGAAACTAGAATAATTTGCTTTTCTTAATGTTTCCCCAAGGCAGATTCAGATTTATTTGCACTATTCAACCAATGACCCCCTAGGAACAATATATGTGAGAGGGAGCTAAAAATAATAGTGGTTCAGTGGGAAGAGAAAGGTTTGAGATGATTTGGGTTTGCATTTCTGTGCCATTTCTGTGCTACTGCCAGTGTCTAGTAGCAAATATTCATTATTGCAACTGTCACGATTTGGCTTTGGCATCAAAACAGGCTGTTTATACTTTGCAAATGGGGCTTTAGTTGAGAATGAAAGGAAACTTGACAGTATTCAGAGTGGTCCATTTGTGGTTCTCATTCTTGTCTAAAAACACTGTAAATTCTTCTTAAAAAATCCACAAAGCAAGAAGATTCCACAAAATACTAACATTGTGAATTGCAAATAATAAAATATAGCAGCCAAGTGACGTGGTCTGGGTAAGAAATTTATTCTCTCAGTTACAAACCTCATAACCCAAGTGGGAGACCCAGAGTTGTATTATTTAAGTTTTCTCCTAGGTAACAGGAATTAATATTATGACCCAAAGATGCTCATCATATTTCCTGTAGACTGAAGACTCAGAATTATATACTATTTATTTTCTTCTTTCCTGTGTGGATTTAAGTCTCACCGAGGCTTGCTACCAAGTGTGCAGAACAGCTGCTTCCTTAACTATGCTGACATTCTGAGGCTTCATGACACAAAAACCCCACAAGTTTTTAAAAATTATTTCTGGTGCTTTCTTTCCTATGGATTTTATTTAATTTAACCAACATTTATTAAGCATATTATGATGCTCTTAGACCCAAGCAGAAATAGTCCCTGCATTGGGCTCTGGACTTTTGAAGGCCCTACATATCACAAGCCACTGAAAGAAAAGTCTACTTTGTGTCTTTTGATCTCATGAAAAAGTTTTTAGAGAGTTTAATAACCAATTGAGCAAATGGGGATTATAGGAAAGAAATGTAAGAGCTGAACTGGGTGCCCCAAAGGTCAGAGTATAGAGTATGAATGTTCACAAGTTTGAGTGTGTTTGTGTGCGTATGTGTGTCTCTGTGTGTGTATATGCCTGTGTGTGTGCATGTGTGGCTATGTATGTTGAGAGGTAGGAGATCACAGCCTCTATATGGAAATCCAAGAAGGAGGTTGGTTTGTTCAAACTTGGCTACCTCAAATCACCAAAACGTATGGTTGCAGAAACCCTTAGAAGATGGTAGTGATCAAGACCAGATCAAAGAAGGCTTGACTTGGGCCAAGCAACTGAGAGTGGAGCTAATGTGAAGGAGGAGGGGGCAGGAGAATCAGGCCAGAAAGAAGGAAGATCAGAGGTTCCTGAAGCACAGAGGGCTTAACAGGAATTGGTTGGCCAACCATAGCTGATATCTTCAAACCTGACACCTCCGAAATGTCCTTGACCTCCAAATGGACCTCTCTGGTTTGAACTGAGATTTCACCAAGTAAAAGAAGGTATAAAACTAGGCCATACTCTCTCTCTCTCTTACGCATGCGCGCGCGCGCGCACACACACACACACACACACACACACACACACACACACACACACACACACGCACGCACACGTGCACACACACACACGCACACACACAGCAACAGGAAAAGGCAGAAGATATAAATGACTGAAACAGTGCAATTCACAGTATAAGCAGACAAAATCCTTCCCCTCCCCTCAATATTTACTCCTTCCGCTCTGCTTCATTGGTATAGACAGTACTTCAAACCGCCTGGAAATTTTGAATCCGCAAAGTGAGGTTGGGGAGAAAGAACACCTCCCCCAGCAGGTTACCTGATTTGGGTGGGTTCAGTCACCACCCAAACGTCCTGACTTTGGGAACAGCTTCCACCTTGTCCCTGAAGATTTGTATCACCACTTGGTAGGACTCAGGGCTGACTCGGGTGAGTGGATTCCTTATTCTCCAGATCAAAAAGGCACTCCGAGGCTGTGGGGCTACTAGGTGAAACTTGAGGTATAATTTGTAAATATTTAGCCTTATGGCATATGGTCTCGATTTGTATTTTTGTCTTGGCTCTGAAACCTTTGGGGTGGGCCTGATTGAACTCTCATGTGTCAGATCCTGTATTATAAACTGGAGAGCACAGTGCTCCACAAAAAAGGGGTAGTTCATTATATCACTCTAGTCAGTTCCTGTCATTTTAGACATATGGGTCCAATTTTACCAGATGTTTTGATTATTATTTTGATAAAAGCCAAAAGTTTTATATAAAATTTCCAAATTTGAAGTTTCAGAAACTCTGTGTGTGTGTGTGTGTGTGTGTGTGTGTGTGTGTGTGTGAGAGAGAGAGAGAGAGAGAGAGAGAGAGAGAGAGAGAGAGAGACAGAGACAGAGACAGAGAGAGAGAAAGAAATCCTGTGTGGGCCCCAAATCTCTGTTTTTTTTTTTTTTTTTTTTATGAGAGCTGCCAGTTTTGAAAGGTGCTCTAGGGACTCTGTACCTGAGCTCCAAACACTGATCATTTCCACAATGGTTCAGGTCACGTGACCCGACTTAAGCTCTCCCTCAGAAGGCAAGGTCTCTTTTTTAAGGAGAAATACACTGATTTCAGCTAGTCTTATTTTTTCTCTTCGCCAAATAATTTGCCCTTGTTCCTTTCTTTCAAGTCCACAGAAAGCACTCATTCTAGTGTAGAAGCCTTGGCATCTCTTGTTAGCCACCTGGAAGGGTTCATAACGTAATATTCCAGGGATGTTCTTGGTTGACGACAGTCACTTCAGCAATCTCTAATGTCTTATCATGTTAAAGCCCTACTTTCTGAAAGTCTATGGGGATTATATTCTCTACTTCTATAGTATATACAACTATACTCCATAACACAACCAGAACAGGGCTTGCTCGTTATTTGATAATTGATAAACATAGAGCCTACTATCAACACATTTGTTGTTAGGCATTTGCTTTTCTTCAGAAAGTCGAGGTTACATCCCCACGAGGTGCTAGACTGAAAACTGGCACAGCAGTATAAATAGCAATCTCTGACCTGCTAACCTAAGTTTTCATCCTTAATCATTTTCCCCTTAGAATTTTTAAAACTTTTTTCACTCGTTTTTTTTTTTTTTTTTCCTCTGCTCTTTTGGCTCTCACAACATCCAACAAAGATAAGGCCAAAAAGTTGAAAACTTTTGTGAATCAGAAATAACGCTGTTACTGTAAACCAGTGGTTTCCAAACTTTCATATCCATCACAACCACTTGGGGGAGGGGGATTGATAAAACACAGACTGTTGATTCCCACCCAGCATTTATGATTCCTAGGTCTGCACTGGGGTCTGAATATCTGCAAGTCCAACAAGTACCCAGGTGATGCTGCTGCTGGGGCTGGTCTGAGGACAACACTTTAACAGCCACCACTGACAGATCTGCCAATTAGTTTCTGCTTTAGCTTAACTGGTCTCATCTTTAGAGCTGTAATGTCACCTAAACAGAAAGTCATGAAAGTCAAAAAGGGAAATGAGGGATCGATCGGGTGGTTACTGTCCTGTTTTGCCTGTGACTAAGGTTGTTCCCGAGACATGGAACTTCCAGTACTAAAACGGGGCACATTTCCAGCAAGCCAGGACAAGTAGATCACTCTAAGGGGAAATTTGGAATAAATTATGAAACAACTCTTTAAAAAACATTTTAAATACTACCTAAGCAAGCAATGAATATTTCCATTGTACAGTACATTTTTTAGAGATATATGTAACGAAAAATGAGGGAGGATAGAGAAACATTCAGATCCTTGAAGTAGAAAGAAATAAGTAAGGAGCTTCCTTACCCTCCCATTGAGCAGTGAAACCAGGGATTCTTTTGTAAGAATATAGTCTTCTCTCCCTAAATTAGAGTTTATGTTTCCAAGGAAATTTGTTTCCTATGTTGCTCACAGAATGTCTGTACATCCCTTCCAAGCATGAATTAATTCAAAGCAATTCAATTCAAAACTAAGTTAATCAGAAAGTAAGACTGCTAGGCCTTGAGAGTTAATTGAGTAGGTCTGGCCACTGGACATACGCGGAATAAGCACTAACTTGTTTTGTTAGAATGTGCGAACTTTCTGATAAATAGTACGAAAAAGACAGAAAGGGGAAGACAAAAGAAATTTTATTTCAAAGCTATTTTAAGTGACTTGGATGCCACTAGATTAGGAAATGACCTTTTTAGGGTTCTAATGGAAAGGTGCTTCCCCAC
The DNA here is from genome assembly GCF_000151845.1 of Pteropus vampyrus. Classification (NCBI taxonomy): domain Eukaryota; kingdom Metazoa; phylum Chordata; class Mammalia; order Chiroptera; family Pteropodidae; genus Pteropus; species Pteropus vampyrus. The sequence continues at coordinate 8,148,082 of NW_011888782.1, forward strand.
CCCCCCTCAGAAAGGCAGAAGAAAAAGTCTTTTCAAATCTATAAATGATAGTTCTCCTGTTCCAAGAACTTTCAGAGGGAAAAAGTGTTGCATGCCACAGTAACAGCTGCCGTTTCATTAATGAGAAGACCTATGTTTTAAAAAATCAGATTTGAAATCTGGGGAAAAGTCCAGGCATGGTTTTTCAGTGAAAACCTCTGGTAGTGTATCTGTTTACAGCAACAGTCTTCTTTAGCCACATGCTTTAGCTTAAAAGTAAGGGTTTGCCTTGTGTCTTTAACTTCCATGATATCTAACTACTAAGGTTTATGACATCATAAATCATGAATCTTGAATTCTTTTACTAATTAAAATCGAACACAAAGTGAGGGAGAGTGTGCCTTCTGACAAATGAATTCAGAAAGTGTAGAAAACTGAGAATGTGGAGAAAGTCACACCAAGCCATTTAGGACACAAATCCTTGCTGTAGAATGCCGCTGGACAGCCCATATAACAAAAAGGAAGTGACAATTGTCAGCTCTTCAAATTTTTTTGTACCTTAGAGCTGTCTTGAAGATAAGAAAACAAACTCTCATAATGGATGGCACAATGATAAAATATTTAGCGTGGATATAATTTAGAACACTGTTTCATGTGGTCTCAGGCATTTTATTGTATGTGTAAGAGTTACTTAACAGTTTTCATTACAATGTAAGTGTCTCATAGATAACTATGCAGAAAACATTTAAATCACCAGAAAGATACCATGATGTAACTGATATGTACTTGTCACACTCAGACATCTAGATTAAAAACTTATTTTTCAAATTTTAGGGCACCAGTTTTTAGGACTTAAGTGCCACTGGACAAATTTTGGGAAATGGTTGGCAAAAATGAGAGAAATACAGAAGAAGAGAGGGCTTTTAAAATAATTGAGAAAACATTCATCTCTATATATGTGTATATATATATATATATACACACACACACACACACACACACACACACACATATATATATATATTTTTAAATGACAACATTTCAACAACTGCTAAGCATTCCATTTAAACTATAAACTGTGTTGTCTCAAGAACCAAACTACCGTTCATTTCACTTCAAACAGCAATTTATTATGATTTTCCTTTCGGCAGAACAGAGTACAGAAGGAAGTTATCACATAATGCAATCACTTTTTGGTAGAATTTTTATCCTCAAAGTAGCTGTTTCCATGTAATGTTAATGTACCTCAGCCAAGATTTTTAAGACTTGGAGGACACATAAAAATTAGGAAAAATGTACACATCGAAGTAGAACAGGAAAAATCAAAATTCTACTCATTATTTACTGAAAGGTTGGCTGCTGAAAAATTAACAGAACTGCTTGGAGACTAATAAAATTTTGGAGCAAATGCCTCTCAGTGAAGCTGACAGACCTATCTCTAAAATGGTAAGTAAGATTCCCTTTTAATCTGCAGAAACCATACAAAACAGATGATCATGAAATTCCAGATATAAAATTCTCTCTCCTATTATTTCCATAAACTATCACACTGTTCCAGAAACTCTAAGCTACAAAGACTGCCCTTTGCACAAAAATCCTCCATACCATGTTTTCTTTTTGTTTTTGAGAATACATTTAGTATAATCGTATCATCATTTCTCTAAAACACTAACTGAAACACTAAAAAAATTATGTCAATCACTCTTTTGTCTAAATGATGCAGAATAATCATTTTGGTTTTCCTTAGCTCTCAATTAAGAGACTAGTTATTTCAGTATAATTTAAACAGCTTTAAATCCACTTACTTATTTTGAGTATATATGCAGGAAAAAAAAAAGAGTTCTTCTTGGTTAGCTCTATCAACCAATATTTAACTTAATACTTTAAGATATATTTTAAAGGAAGACCTATGTTAAAGGCTATGCCACCTGAGAATTAATTTCAAAATAAATTTGTATTATCTCTGATAGTTAGTACTGGTCATTCTGATCCTGTAGAATGCTAAATATTTTTATAGCTATAAAAGGATAGAAATCTAGTCCCATGCAACCCGACTTCTAAAAAATGATAGCACTTCTGTTCCATTTCACCATTTGGGATCTATTTCATGAGTCAAATCTGAATACTATATTAGAGACATTCTAATATAGTTCTGAAATTTCATCGTTAATTTAGATAAACTAATTTTAAAATATAATTCTTAGTCAAGTCTTAGAAAATAATCATTATTTTATTTAGGATACATATTTGTATAGCTGTTTTAATTATCATTATTTCTACTTTTAACCAAAAGCAAACTGTAAAGTTAAAATTAAAAGCCAGCACTTTGAGTAAACCACTTTGCTTTATAGATCACATTAAAAAATTAATTTTCTTAGTATAGATTTGTGTATCCTGTTTTCTCTAAACCTGTTTTAAATCAACATTAGATTCTTTTGATGATGTTTCTCCAGAAATGGAAAAGCTTCACTGCAATGTGTGACTAGTTTTGTTCACATCCTTTCTGGCAGCCTCCTCTAGCTCAGGGAGGAAGCCAAGCCAAGAGTGCTAGCAATCCAGGGCTGGATGTGTAGAGTGAAAAGTCTGAGTGGATAGGGAGTGTGCAAGGCAGACCACATCTGAGCCTGGCACTTGAAAAGCTGTTGCCAAGGAGTCAAGATCACAGCCAGGTCATGACAGCCAATTCACCCAGCTGCGGGGAGAAGTCAGAGCCAGAAGGCAACTGGGTGAGAAGAAACAGCCCTGGGGTATTTGAGGACGTGGCTTAAGACCATGGTAGGGAGACAAAGTAGTGACCATGTCAGATTATTTTTAGCATGAAGGCCTTACCTTTTAGACAGCCTTGTCATGGTTTTATTGAGAAAAGAGTACTCGTGGCCACTGCCTGAACCTCCCAAAGAAGGGGAGAAGAGGCAAAGCAAGAGATGGTAACTGTGTGTTTAGAGACTTCAGGCTTTATGACCCTGGATCACACTACAGGCAACTGGGATGAACAGGCAGGCAAGGCAAGTACAGGGCTAGGGTTCAAGCTCCTTTCTTTCCTGCTCTTTGGCTCAACTCATCTATTCTCTACCTCAACAAAAACAAAATAATATAAACAAACAAATAAACAGACACACAAATATATGTATTTCTCCCTTTGAGATTTCAATTTGCACCTATAAGCGGCCCTTCACTGAGGATATTTCTAGAGACAGCAAATAAAAACTTTCCAGATTGGCTTGGGGGAGGGAAAAATGACCAAGAATTGGGCAAGTCAGCTAACAGGGTTGAACTGTATGATCTATTTCAGTGATATCATCTTTCCTTAGAAGTTCCTCCAGAGAACATTGATGCTTAGGCCTAGCTTTATAAAAATACAATGCTTTTTAAAAGCAAAATTGAATTCAAAGCAAAAATAAATCCACCTAGAAAATTTAAGGGCACAGATAATTCTAAGTGTTGGGGGAATTCTTGAAAACTGCTTAGACATTGAAAAAATAATATATTTTATTTTCACACATTTTTATTTTCCCTCGATATTTATCTTTATATTTATCTTTAGTGCTGCAATGCCATAATTGTAGTGGTCATTTGCTTTTACGTAGCACTTCAGCAAAATTCCATTGTAACTTAACCTTCAGAATACAGTTCCAAAGCCAATAAAAGTCTGTTCTCTGCTGACTTGTCAGTCTGGGTTAATACATATTTCCTCAGATTGAAAGTTTAATTAAGTTGAATAGATGTGAATGAGATAGAAATTATTTGTATTTGCTTATTCTTTCTTTTTCTCCCAAGAGAGAACTAGAAAGAAAAAAAAAACAAGAGCTAAGAGTTAGGGAGATGTGTGTCTTATTTGCCTTTCTAAATTACAGATATTATAGGAAGAAAGCTTTTGTGAGCTTCTCCTCTTAAAGGGTATTTTTATCAGTCAGCCCAGATGGATCAACGTAATGAACTAATCAATAAGATTTGGATGAAATTCTTCTCTTGCAATCTTTGAAGGTCCCATCATCACAGATGCTCTATTTCTGTTGAGGGATCTATCTGTTAAGATTTCCGAGATGCTAACGCAAAAGGTGCCACCAGATATGATGTGTATATCACTGAAACACACAAATGAATGGTAAATGCCAAAGAAGTCTATAGCTGATTTTGCAAGATATATATTATACAATATATTCAAAATAATAGATGATGTATCACTCAAAATGAGAGAAAGACTGCTTTTTCAACTATTTTTCTATCTCATTATTTTTTGTTATTTAAAATTTTGCATGATATAGAGTAGCTCTCTCTAGTTAGTCCAACAACCCAGTTACTGTCTAGTTTTAAAGGTCCTTAATTCTAAATGTCATTACTGTTACATGAATCAGCTACTGGCTTTAACAGTGCATTCCTTTTAAAAGTAAACCTAAAAAATTAGAAAATTAAACGAATGTGTAACAAATTTAAAATACGCAAGTAACAGCAATGCCCAACATTTGTTTAGTCCCTGTTAGTTTTCAGATAATCTTTTTAGATATTTCTCTTTTTTATCTTCATAACAATACAGTGAAATAGGCATTAGAGTTCTTATTTTATAAAAGCGATATAAAGTCATTGATATAAAGTCACTGGCTAGCACCATGTAGCTGTTAGAAAAGCCATTGTCAGTACCAAGATTTTTCTTAGGATTTATTGTTTCCACCTGGTAGAAAACATTTAATCATCAAGACCTAAGTGTAAAAAAGGTTACATAATATCAATAGGATACTGCAAAACTATACAGTAATTTTTATTTCTCCAAAAATATTATTGCTAAGACAATGTATATGACTAGAATACATTATATATGTAGTTTTGAACTAATTTTATAGTACTTAGGATAAATATATATGGATTAAACATTTTTGTGTAGTAATATTACTTAAATTTAATGAACCGCATATGGATTAAACATTTTTGTGTAGTAATATTATTTAAATTTAATGAACCGCATCAGATTTTTAATACCTACTTATATTTACTAAAATTTCTAGCCATACTTTTAGAAATCGCAATCATTTAAAACAAAGACAAAGGTATTCTTTTAAAATAGGGGTTATATCTCATCACTCTTTTCCTCAAACTACCACAATGCTGCCCTATTTTGCCCTAAGTAAAAGCTAATGTCCAACTGAAAGCTCTCCTCCTTAGATCAGCAACAAGATGAAGATGTCTCTCTCATCACTGTTATTCAACATTGTACTGGAAGTTTTAGCCAGGACTATTAAACAAGAAACAAAAGCTATCCAGATTGGAAAAGAAGAAGTAAAACTTTCTCTAGTCACAGATGACATAATATTATATATAGAAAACCCTAAAGAATCTAAAAAAAAAAAAAAAAAAATAGAGCTAATAGACAACTTCAGCCAAGTTGCAGAATACAGGATCAATGTACAAAAATCAATTACATTTCTATACGCTAACAATGAGCAATCGAAAAATGGAATTAAGAAAACAATTTTATTTACCATAGCATGAGAAAGAATAAAATAGTTAGGAATATATGTAATCAATGAAGTGGAAGATTATACACTGAAAACTCTAAAACATTGATGAAGAAAATTTTAAAACACCCAAATAAATGGAAAGACATTGCTTACTCATGGATTAAAAGACAGTGTTATTAAGATGGTAATACTTCCTGAAGTGATCTACAGATTAAGTGCAAAATCGATCAAATTCTCTATGAACTTTTTGTAGATATAAGCAAGCTGACCTAAAGTTAATAAAGAAATGGAGGGATCCCTAATAGCCAAACAACATTGAAAGAGAAAAATAACACCGACTTATTCACACTACCTGATTTCAAAACTTATTAAAAAGCTACAGTAATCAAAACAGTGTGGCATAAGGCTAGACAGACATATAGATCAATGGAATAAAACTGAGAGTCCAGAAATTAACCTATACATCCATAGCTAGCTGATTTTTGACAAAAGTGACAACACAATTCAGTGGAGAAAGAATAGTCTCTTCAACAAATGATGGTGAAAAAAGTTGACATCCAGAGCAAGAGAATAAAGCTAGAGACCTGTCTCGTATCATATGCCTCTCAAAATAAATCAACAATCTATACGTAAGAGCTAAATTATAAAACTCTTAAAAGGAAACAGTTGAAAATATGTGATCCTGGATTAAGCAATGGTTTCTTAAAAATGATATTAAAAGCACAGGAACAAAGAAAAAAAGAAGTTTAACTTCAAAATTAAAAACTCCTGGGTGTCAAAAAAGTGATAAAAAATCTACAGAATGGGAGATATTTGCAAATCATAAAGCTGCTAGTGTTTAGAAAATAAAAATAACTCTTACAGCTCAACAATAAAAAGATGAACAACCCAATTAAAAACTGGACAGAATATCAGAATAGACATTTCTCCAAATAAGATATACAAATGGCCAATAAATACAGGAGAGACGTTCAACATCATTAGTCATTAGAGAAATGCAGATCAAAACCACAATGAGATACCATTTCACACTCACTAGGATAGCTGAAATAATGGTGGGGGAGAGGGCGGGAATAAAATATCAAGTATTAGCAAAGATGTGTAGAAACTAGAATCTTCATAAATTGCTAGTTGAGATAAGATATGATGCAGTGGCTGTTGAAAAGTTTGGTAGTTTCTCAAAAGATTAAATATAGAGTCAACATACAACTCAGCAATTACACTTCTAAGTATACACACAAGACAAATGCAATATTTTCTAACACAAACTTGTAAATGAATGCTCATAACAGCACTTCATAATTGTCAAAAAAAAAAAAAGAAAAGAAAGAAAGAAATCCAAATGTCTATCAACTAATAAATAGGTATACGAATGTGGTATGTCCATAAATGAAATATTATCAAGCCACATAAAGAAATGAAGTATCAATATATGTTATAAAGCAGATGAATCTTGAAAGCGTTATGCTAAGTGAAAGAAGTCAGTCACAAAAGACCGCATGATTCCATTTACCAGAATAGCCAAATCCATAGAGATAGAAAGTATATTAGTGGTTGCCAGAGAATGAGGGAAAAGGAAATTAGGAAGTATAGGGTTTTTTTTCCCGGTAGTGATGGAAATATTCTGGAATTAGGTAGTGTATTGGTTTTATGACACTGGGAATATACTAAAACCCTCTAATTGTATACTTTAAAATGGTTAAAATAGTGGATTATGTTATGTAAATTTTATTTCTATAATTTTGTTTTGTTTTTAAAACCGATGTCCTTGTGATGGCCAGAGGCCCTATGTGGTCTGGTCCTCCATTATCTATCTGGCTTTACCTTTTCCTACCTTCCCTTTATTCTATCTGTAACAATCACACTGCACTGGATTTTTTGCTCTTCTTCAAGCATTCCAAGGATACTCTCACCTTAGAAACTGTGAGTTTGCTATTTCATCTATCCAGAATACTCTTCCTCAGAGAGTCAGATTACTCATCCCCCTCCCCATTTTTAAATCTGTATCATTTTCCCAGTGAGGCTTTACCTTATCTTGGATAAAATCGTATCCCTCCAGCTATGCCTGTAATTCCCCTTTCTCTATCCTGCTTTCTTTTACTCCTCAGAATTTATCACATTAAAATATGCTATGAAATATATAACAATCTAAGTGTTGTTTATTATCAGTCTCCCTCCAGTGGAATGCAAACTCTACAAGGGTAGGGGTTTTTATTTGTTTTGTTCTCTGGTGATCTTTAGTATCTAATACTGTATCTGAAACATAATAGATTCTCAATAAATATTTCTTCAGTAAATGAATGAATAAATGGAAAAAAACAACCTAGGAAATGAAATGACACTTGGAAAGGAAGAATGGATAATAATAGAGAAAGGCAGAGAAAGGCCCAACATCTGTGTGTGATTGCATTATGTGAAAATTATTTCTTATCTCTAAAATTTCTGCCTTCTTCAAGTGTGATTAGGTGATTTAAGAAAGGTAGTTATGATTTTTTTAAAAGTGAGGAACCTTGTTACATGATTTCTGAAGTCCTTCCCAGCTCTAAAATAATATGATGCTCTGAAAAACAGGATGATTATAAAAACTCATCTGTAAGATACAGTTTCTAAAAAAAGTGATTATTAAGTTAACTTGAGAATTATACACAGATAATTTCTTCACTACCCCTTCCATTACAAAAGGCTAATTGCTAAATTGGATAGGGCATATGTGGAAAATTATTTTCTGCATTTGGGGAGTTAGGTCAGGAATCATATCAAGGAATTATTGCCATGCTTTTTCTCCTCCTCTCCCCAATTATGCTAGGTCAGGAAGAAAGAGATCATATAGTCCAGAAAACAGTTTCTGAAACTCTTGGAGGAAAAAAAAAAAAAAAAACTTTAAGTAGCTGAAAAAGAGATTAAGATTAAAGCTGGTAACACAAGAACAAAGATTAGGAAAATCTGAACTCTCAAGTATCCAGTAGCTCTGTAAAACCTAAGAAGAGTGACTCAGTGTTAAGAAATAGATTAAGGTTCTCTGGTTAAACCACAGGTAAAAATATAAAAAATACAAATTATTAGGAAAAAAACAAATTAGAAAAAAATGCAAATTATTAGAATTAGTTAATAGTTATATTTTATTTATACCTTTCTTTTTTTAAACAGAAACAGCATCATTGACTAAAAATGCATCCAGGTTTTTGTTTTCTTTTCAGTTAATTTTATGAGGAACCTATCTGCTAAGAGTATCAACCTATAGAAACTTTACATACAAGTTTTGACTTGGTAGTTAAGAATAAATAGTCTCAAACCCAATAGCTATTAAGTTGGTACAGCCAGTTTGGAAAATATTTTGATAAGTTCCTCAAAAAGTTAACCATGGAGTTATATGACTCAGCAATTCTCATCCTACCCAATTCCCCACATACCTAAGAGAAAGAAAAAACATGTGTTCACACAAAAACTTGCACACAAATGTTTATAGCAGCACTGTTCATGATACCTCGCACGTGGAAAATCTAACTATCCATCATCTGACGGAAGAGAAAATAAAATGCGATATATCCATCAATGGATATTCTGCCCTAAAGAGAAATGAAGTTATGATACATGACACATTATGAATGAACTTTGAAAACATTATGTTAAGTAAAAATAATCAGTCACAAAATACTAGACATTATGTGGTTTCATTTTTATGAAATATCTGGCATAGGCAAATCTACAGAAAGTTTATTAGTGATTGCAAGGGGAGAAGGGGTTGAAGAAGTAAGGGAAAGTGACCACTAGCAGGTATAAGATTTCTTTGTGGGGTTCTAACATTGTGGCGATGAGTGCACAACTCTGTGAATATTTATGCCTTCAGGTTGCTCTGTTGGGAGGTTGGGCCTAATATATTAATATATGCAAATGGATGGCAATTATCATGCATCTCAAATAAAAAAAAAATCCTCTTAAAAGACAACTATCAGGATTCCTCTGCTAAAAACCCTGTAGAACAAAATCTAAACTACTCTAACACACCAGTCTGGCCTTTGAGAGTTTTTGAGCTTTAATTCTAGGTTCTCATCCACACACTACATTTTCATCTTGTCAAACTATCCTAGTTGCCTAAAATGCTATTCTCATTCCAAGCTTCCTGTGCGTCTTTGGCCGGGGCTTAGCACAAATGTTACTGTAGAAATTCGGTGATTCTTTCTCCATGTGCTTATAACACCTTGTCCACATTCCTATTTGGGTACTAACCATGTTACTATAATGATTTTTTAAATTAGCAATCTTTTCCCAAGACTATGAGTCTCCCAAGGACAATATCTGGCACATGGTAAGTGCTTAAATAAAGTACTTATTACTTGGCTGGCTGGCTGGATGATTAAATAAAGTGTTGCATTTAACTATCTCTGCTTGACATCTCTGCTCTATAGGGAAGGAGGAGAAGGGTGGAGTGAAACAATACTTTATAATTAAAATGTAAGTTTAGAATTATTTAATTGGTGTGAGCAATCACAATTAAATGGGTGGACAATAATGTAGAATAAGCGCAAAATTTACAGTTAGGATATATTTTACTTTTAATGAGTTCTCGATCCCCAAAAGAAGGGAATCTCCAAGAATACTACACTAGGTATATTTTATTTTTAAACAACATGGCCCAGAAAGCCAACTATCTCATCTAGTGCTCACCCAGTGCAACATAATCTATTATATTGCTTGATGAAAATGGAAGACGATGGGCATTCAAGAGACATGAAATGTCTACACCAAACTGCCACCTTTTTAAGGTATGTTCGAAGGTAACTATGATACTATCTAATTTTCACCTTAGGTGAAAACTTTAGAATCCACTTTCCATGAAAGATGGACCTCCACTCTCTAAGTCTGGGAATATAAAATTCTGTTCCAGGTTCCAGACCAACCGACTATTTACAGCTTCCCACAGCAGTGCTTCACAACCTAGGCTGTAACAAGTATAAATCCTCATTGCTATTATTATTGACTGCTGCTAAATCATCTGTCAAATTTTCTGCATTCTCAGTCAATTTACTCTGAATGTTAAGCTTGATCCTTTGTGTCGATATTTCTGTCAATGCTGTTTACATCGGGAATCCTAAGAGACTCAGGCCTGACCTCTGTTTTACACTCAGATGTTCTTTCAGTAATATCATCTTTTTTCTTTCTAGTGCTACACAGCATAAAATTCAAATATAGTTTAGTGATGTTGTACGTCCTAGACTGCATGAACGACTGATGTAGATTTGGAGCAGAAATTCTTTTGGTTTCTTTATCTGCCTGAAATACGGATGCCTCAGCCTAATGCTTTGTGTATTATTTCATATATATTAATTAGCTCATGTAAGAAACAGTGTAGAAAGCCAAAAAGCAGTTGTTGGAAATTGGATATTTATCATTTAACTTTGCTTATAACAGTTTATATTCAGGATAAAGCTTTACCAACATGCTTTCAAATTAAACACTTCAATGGGGACCAAAGGAACAAAGCAATTGATTTTTCTTTAAAATATTATATTACTTTCAACTTCGAAATTAAGTCTTTGTATGTAATCTTGTGCTAAAGCTACAACACCAAATGGGTCTTTTGTCCAAGCACAAGTTTTTACATGTGTGGTCTTTGTTCTGTGCATGTAAGGAGTAATATTTTACATTATTTTCTATAGATTCTGTTAAAGAATGAAGATACAACAAAGTTACTTATTAGAGCCATGGTAATCTCTAAAACTGATAGTTTTCTAATTTGATATGCAGTCATGATGTAGAACTTTTTTTTAAAAAAAGAGCAATTAATTAGGACAACTAGATTTCTGATCTAGTTTCTGAAAAACTCAAGACTTATCTTTCTGTCATGAAAAAAATTATTAAGTTGTCTTAATAACATCTAAGATTTGTTTAGCACTGTACAATTTGCTAAATGCTTTTATACTCATTCATTCTAACAAAATTCTTTAAAATCAGAGCAGGAACTATTTTTGCTTTTGAAATGTGACTATAGTTGATAACACTGTATTGTATAATTTAAATTTGCTAAAAGAGTAGAACAAATGCCCTCACCAAAATAAATAATAAATGAATAAATGAATGAATGAATGAACAAATAAATAGATAGATAGATAAATAAGGTGATGGGTATGTTAATTAACTACATGGGGATAATCCTTTCACAGTATATATCAAATCACTACCATCTATACTTTAACTATCTTACAATTTTATATGGCAAATATATCTCAATAAAACTGAAATAACAAAAATAAAATGCAGACACAAAAGTTGATAGACTTGAATTAACTCACCTAAAGACACAAAAATTACATTGCAGCACCAAGACCCTCACATATGCTATCTCAGGGAATTAAGGTAAAGAAAGGATGTAAAATGAAAGAAGATTCTCTGCCTTTCATCTTCTAAAATAATTTTCACTGTTTAGTCTTTGGTCTTCACATTTTAGATGATATATGAATTTTTTGAACTTAAAATTCCTCTTTGAAATTAAGTTTTAATTTTGAAGATGACAATTTAAGAGAGCAAGTCTAGTACGAATGTTATAAATTCAAATTATTCATGTTGGGCCAAATGTTAAATAGTAATTTAATTGCCTTCGAATTTGCACAGCTACTAATTAGGCCTCTAGCCAGTTGAAATCACACACTATCAACTTGTAGTTGTACATTTCAAATATTCATAGATAGGAGTCGAATACTGCCTGACAGCGTGCTTCCTGGAGAGCTGCAAATGGCCAGTAAAGCTGCTTGCTGGTACAAACTGGGACAAAAACACATCTGCAGTCTATTAAAGTATTTTAACCTGTGTCCTTGATTTCTGGCTTGGGTACTCTTGCAATCTAGTTCTTAGCATAATAGATATAAATAGGTATCTGACATATAGTAGTTGCTTAACAAATAGTTTATGAGTGAGCTAATTTTTTTGGTCCTTATAATATTTTCACAGCTGAAATTTGACAGTCTTGCACATTAATTGCATGTGCAGTGGCAACAGCAATCAAAAGCAAATCCCTTAGACTAGAAACTCCAGAGCGCCCCATAGTGGCTTGGTGGTTGGAATTGTTATATTAAAATCAAAACCCAACTTTTCTACTTTTAATTTAATTTCCTTCTATTCTCCACCCACCCTACCCAGAAACAGGATGCAAGAATTCTCAGGTACTTAATATTTCTCAGACTATAGTTTTGTGAGCTAGGATTTAGTTTCTAGAGGAAAACTTATAGAATAAGAACCTAGAGCAATTGTCATGGAACTAAATGCAAGAGAGAGATTTACTTTGGAACTGATCCTGATGCCTATGATACTTGCTTGATATTAAGTCAGGAGAAGAAATGTAACTTATAAGCAGGAGATAGGTAGATAAATAGCTAAACATTATTTTAATGGTAAAAGTAGACATTAAAATATGTGTAACATTGTGCTGGAAGTAAATAGCATTTTTTAGGAGGCTAAGGATAAAAACATAATGAAGACAAAAAGATAAAATAAATTCAAATAAATTTTAAATGCTATAAAGTTGAATTATATAATTCAACTTTACAATTATATATTATAATTACAATAATTATATAATCATATATTATAATTATGAAATTCATATATAACTACATATAATTATATATGTAATTAGTATATAATTATATATGTAAATATGTAATAATTATTATATAATGATTTACATGATAAGCTTTTAAAAGCTAAGCAGGCAACATCAAATAAAGCAATCTTTAAAATATTGTTTGATAAGAAAAAAATAAAGTCTTGAAAGATTGGAAAAGTAGAGAGCTCAGTAATATTAAGGATAATACATATAATTTTATTAGTCTGGGTAATTAAATTAGTAAATATACAAAAATAATATAGATTAAGAGGAAAAATAAAGTACAACAGAAAATATTCAGCAACATAAGATTCCAAAACATTATGTGTCATGTAATTCCATTTTTATAAAAATACATCCCATGTATTTTTAAAGATAAATTAGAAGGATATATAAGTGATAAGTGACACAATCTATTTTTTTCTGTATTAAAATACGTATTGCTTTCACAATTAGAAAAAATACTACTTATTTAAAATAATGAAGAGACAGAGAGCACAGGCAGCAGCACAGCAGCAGCTGAGACCCGTGAGACCTACACAGCAGCATGCATAGGAGCCTGAGCGGTTCTGAGGGCATCCTCAGAGCTAAATGCCGGGGGGAAGTGAAAAGCAGCTAAGCCCCTTCACATATGGCCTTGAAGACAGCTCTCTGTAACAGCTGGCTAGTTTTCCTTCATCCATGAATCCAGACTCACTAGCCTTCTCCACAGATGCCTTACAGATAAGAAAAGATACCCATTTCCAGGTGGTTACACCACAGCCCAAATATCTGGGAATCAAGAAAAACCTCTTCAGATCTGAGGTCCCTCACTTTTTCAGTGACAGACCTTACTAGATGAAATCCAAAATTATTGATAGGGTTAAATGTTTAGTTTTATTAGAGATTACATTTTTCTTCCTAGATTGGTGCTATCATATTATACTCTTTGGAGACCCACTTGGCTTAATTTCTTTATATGCACAGGACTAAGAGTATAGGTCCCACACTATCTTATTTACAGGAGGTGACGGCACACGTAAATAAAACAATAGAAATATAGCAATGAAGTGAAATGAGTTCAGCTGAGGTAAATGCTATATACAATTCTTGGCTTAACCAAAGGAAGCAGAGGTTCCAATAAGCCTTATACTCATTTAAATCTCCACCTAAAGCAAATATTTTAGATTATAATATTCTCAGGATATTTGATAAAGCAATGCTGCAAACTCATAAGCAAACTTTTGAGAAAGTAATTACAGAGATTTCAAAACAACTTTATAGTCACTGACTGTAAGTTTAATGTAGAATAACATATTATATACATACACTTTTTTGTTAACTATGTAATCTTATAATCTTAAATGGAAAACCAAAAGCCTTCTTTTGAATGGGTCTACTAATTTGAAACAAATAAACCTTAATGCTAGTAAATGCTAGTATATTAAAAAGAAAACCAAAAATATTGTTGTCTGTCTGTCTTCCTATCTCTCCCTGTTTTTGGCACAGCACACATTACACTGCATATGCACCCAGAGAACCTCAAATGCTCAAATGCATATTACTTTTTCTCTCTCTCTGGAACACTGTATTAGCTTCAGAAACAACAGCAGTCAACTCTTCTCCAAATAGAATAGGCTCTATCTAGAACTGCAGTTTTAAAACCACAGCTGTTAGAAGCTGCAGTCCAAAGTTAATATGTTTATGCCATGTTTTCAACTCATAGTGTCCAAAAATCCTTTGTGTGTGTGTGTGTGTGAAAAACACAGACACACATACTCAATTATTTACAGCCATCAGAAAATAAAATAGACATGTGCGCACAAGTGTGCACAAACACACGCACGCTCATGGATATTTTTGCAATAATTTCTGGATTAAGAGAAAAACAATCACAGCAGATGTGCAACATATTAAAATGTTCACAGAACTATAACCCATGTGAAAATGAGATCGTATCTCTGTTTACCACACATTACTCGGCTACTCTCTGCTTTTCAGTGGGGTGCAGGCAGAGCGATCCAAGCAAATTTATGAGGCCCCGTCATGTGATTCCACTGCTGGTCAAAGATTCTGCTTCAAAGTAAGATGCTATAAATTTCTTTCTCATTAAATACTTAGTTAACTTCACAGAGAGATTTTATATCCAAGTACTGTACACCCTGTGGTTAACAGATTTCCATCCATCTTTCTCTGTACGGGACATTTTATGTTAAACATTTCTTTGCATATGTTTTCACTGTCCCCTTGACTAGCTGGAAAACCTGAATTTTATTTCTGTGTAGGCGGCTACATTTATACCTAAAGTCTTCTCAATTTCTTTGCTTTTAGATTGTTTTTATATAACCCTTGTGTATTTAATAAAAAACATACTGGTTTTTAAAGACTATTCTCTGCACTGAATATTTCTGTTCAGAATCATGGTTATTTAGGTGATACAAACTAGTCTACCAATGCCTTATATAATCTCGGTTAATTTGAAGTACTTTCTCTCTTCTCAATGGGAAGAATCACGTATTGTAATATTTCATGCACAGTTTAGATCTAATAGGCCTCTCTTTTCCTATCCACACATTTGCAAACCCTCTTTCCCCCCAAGGGAGCCTTAGCCTCTCATCACCCGGCAAGGGTAGATAACACAAGACAAAATATTTTAAAGTCCAGGAAAAGTCATAAAATAATTAATGAAATAGAACCCAAACCTGTCAATTACCACTAGTACTTAAACCTAAACTCTCAGATAATTCCTCCAAGAATGTATTAGAGTTATTTATTTTTCTTGGCACTCTTGTCTCACATCTGTGTGAGTCTCAATATATCTTTTTTTTTTTTTTTGTCCTGACCCTGCTTCTTCCTTTACTGTGAAAAGCAATCCATTCAGAGTCCACCTGTGTGAATTTTATAACACTTCTATAATTTGTTTCTTTATCATCCATTTTATTTTTGTGATTAATTGCACAGTTGACCTAAGCAGGGCACTGGGGATAGGATCTGGCATATAACCAGACTCATTGATCGTAGCCTGACCCACTCTCTCAGGCTATATAACACTCATGCTCCGTCATACTTCAAGCTGCAGAAGCTGCTGTAAGCATGAATAAAGATGCTCTTTTTCTGCATGAATTCCTGCCAGGTACCTCTGCTAGGGTTTGTGAGGATCTTGGAAAATTGTTGTCTCCATATATTTCAATAGCAAATTTCAGAGTACAATTATTTCTCACTTAACACCATTGAAATACCTCTGCAAATGATATCTGCATATCTTTTATTACACTATCCCAATTCATTCTAATATAAAAATCTATTAGTACTTTTACCTTATAATATGTTCATTTGCTTAACATTTTGGGGAACAAAATCCAACAACCTTAATATGGCCAATAAGATCCTTAAGACTCTGGTCCTTGCTTAACTTTCTAGACTCATCTTTCTCTTTGCCCATTCCTCCATATATCAACTCTGCTCTAGTCCTACTGACCTTCTTTCATGTCCTAGAAAATCATTCTTATCTCAAGGCTTCAAACATTATGTCACCTCTGCCCTTAACATCATTCCCTTTCACATCTGGGTAATGGCTATTTGTCCTCAGCTGGTGACGGCACACGTAAATAAAACAATAGAAATATAGCAATGAAGTGAAATGAGTTCAGCTGAGGTAAATGCTATATACAATTCTTGGCTTAACTAAAGGAAGCAGAGGTTCCAATAAGCCTTATACTCATTTAAATCTCCACCTAAAGCAAATATTTTAGATTATAATATTCTCAGGATATTTGATAAAGCAATGCTGCAAACTCATAAGCAAACTTTTGAGAAAGTAATTACAGAGATTTCAAAATAACTTTATAGTCACTGACTGGAAGTTTAATGTAGAATAACATATTATATACATACACTTTTTTGTTAACTATGTAATCTTATAATCTTAAATGGAAAACCAAAAGCCTTCTTTTGAATGGGTCTACTAATTTGAAACAAATAAACCTTAATGCTAGTAAATGCTAGTATATTAAAAAGAAAACCAAAAATATTGTTGTCTGTCTGTCTTCCTATCTCTCCCTGTTTTTGGCACAGCACACATTACACTGCATATGCACCCAGAGAACCTCAAATGCTCAAATGCATATTACTTTTTCTCTCTCTCTGGAACACTGTATTAGCTTCAGAAACAACAGCAGTCAACTCTTCTCCAAATAGAATAGGCTCTATCTAGAACTGCAGTTTTAAAACCACAGCTGTTAGAAGCTGCAGTCCAAAGTTAATATGTTTATGCCATGTTTTCAACTCATAGTGTCCAAAAATCCTTTGTGTGTGTGTGTGTGTGAAAAACACAGACACACATACTCAATTATTTACAGCCATCAGAAAATAAAATAGACATGTGCGCACAAGTGTGCACAAACACACGCACGCTCATGGATATTTTTGCAATAATTTCTGGATTAAGAGAAAAACAATCACAGCAGATGTGCAACATATTAAAATGTTCACAGAACTATAACCCATGTGAAAATGAGATCGTATCTCTGTTTACCACACATTACTCGGCTACTCTCTGCTTTTCAGTGGGGTGCAGGCAGAGCGATCCAAGCAAATTTATGAGGCCCCGTCATGTGATTCCACTGCTGGTCAAAGATTCTGCTTCAAAGTAAGATGCTATAAATTTCTTTCTCATTAAATACTTAGTTAACTTCACAGAGAGATTTTATATCCAAGTACTGTACACCCTGTGGTTAACAGATTTCCATCCATCTTTCTCTGTACGGGACATTTTATGTTAAACATTTCTTTGCATATGTTTTCACTGTCCCCTTGACTAGCTGGAAAACCTGAATTTTATTTCTGTGTAGGCGGCTACATTTATACCTAAAGTCTTCTCAATTTCTTTGCTTTTAGATTGTTTTTATATAACCCTTGTGTATTTAATAAAAAACATACTGGTTTTTAAAGACTATTCTCTGCACTGAATATTTCTGTTCAGAATCATGGTTATTTAGGTGATACAAACTAGTCTACCAATGCCTTATATAATCTCGGTTAATTTGAAGTACTTTCTCTCTTCTCAATGGGAAGAATCACGTATTGTAATATTTCATGCACAGTTTAGATCTAATAGGCCTCTCTTTTCCTATCCACACATTTGCAAACCCTCTTTCCCCCCAAGGGAGCCTTAGCCTCTCATCACCCGGCAAGGGTAGATAACACAAGACAAAATATTTTAAAGTCCAGGAAAAGTCATAAAATAATTAATGAAATAGAACCCAAACCTGTCAATTACCACTAGTACTTAAACCTAAACTCTCAGATAATTCCTCCAAGAATGTATTAGAGTTATTTATTTTTCTTGGCACTCTTGTCTCACATCTGTGTGAGTCTCAATATATCTTTTTTTTTTTTTTTGTCCTGACCCTGCTTCTTCCTTTACTGTGAAAAGCAATCCATTCAGAGTCCACCTGTGTGAATTTTATAACACTTCTATAATTTGTTTCTTTATCATCCATTTTATTTTTGTGATTAATTGCACAGTTGACCTAAGCAGGGCACTGGGGATAGGATCTGGCATATAACCAGACTCATTGATCGTAGCCTGACCCACTCTCTCAGGCTATATAACACTCATGCTCCGTCATACTTCAAGCTGCAGAAGCTGCTGTAAGCATGAATAAAGATGCTCTTTTTCTGCATGAATTCCTGCCAGGTACCTCTGCTAGGGTTTGTGAGGATCTTGGAAAATTGTTGTCTCCATATATTTCAATAGCAAATTTCAGAGTACAATTATTTCTCACTTAACACCATTGAAATACCTCTGCAAATGATATCTGCATAACTTCTATTACACTATCCCAATTCATTTTAATATAAAAATCTATTAGTACTTTTACCTTATAATATGTTCATTTGCTTAACATTTTGGGGAACAAAATCCAACAACCTTAATATGGCCAATAAGATCCTTAAGACTCTGGTCCTTGCTTAACTTTCTAGACTCATCTTTCTCTTTGCCCATTCCTCCATATATCAACTCTGCTCTAGTCCTACTGACCTTCTTTCATGTCCTAGAAAATCATTCTTATCTCAAGGCTTCAAACATTATGTCACCTCTGCCCTTAACATCATTCCCTTTCACATCTGGGTAATGGCTATTTGTCCTCAGCTAAGAGATTTCATTTTCCAAGAAGCCTTCAGGGATCTCTAAAATGAGTTGTCAACCCCTCCTGTATACTGTTACTAACAATTGTGGCTTTTAACATCTGTATCTCAATTTCTTTCCTCTTAGTTGCATTCTTCACTAGACTGAAAGCTCCATAAGAAATGATAACATATTTACCTTGTTCTCCATTATGTCTTGTGATTCCTGCTCAAGGCAATTGCTAAGCACAAAAATTTGTTAAATTACTGAACAGCTGGTTCCATTTCCTTTAACTCCATGTTCTCTTCCAATAGCACTTGCCCTCTTTCTCCCTGCTTAGGTCTCCGTGAATTATGGGCCTTGATAAGTAAATACAGAAAAACTCAAAGGAGTAGTAATTTAGGAGAATAACTATTACTGTCTTACAGTCTAACAAATGAATGTACACTAGTCCAACAAGATGAGACAATTTTCCCAGGACATAGTGCTGGAGAGAAGCAGGCTCTGGACCTGACCTCAAATCTTCTAAATCTCTGTTCTATGTTATCTTGACTACGCCAAACAATTTACCAACGATCAGGAATTTATCAACTCCTTCTAACATGTTCTTATGCCACTGGCTCTAGCATTTACATTCTTATTCATGCAAAATACTGAAGGGGATGGGTAGCTTATTCCATTAACATTTCTTCATCAATATGCTCATCAATAACATATGAAAGCAAAGTTTAGAAGAAAACTTAGTGAATTTCTGTGTCAAAACTTTAATCTATTACAGTTACTTTTCTTTTGCATGAACTTGACAGCTTTTTCAAAATATGAAAACCAAGAATGGTTTTGTTTTTGTTGGTGCTGTAGGTGGTGTTGTGATGTTTATAAAATATCGTGGATGCTATTTATTTATTTATTTATTTATTTATTTGTTTATTTATTTTGCCAAAACAGTAATCTGTTTCTAAGTGCACGTAAGTGGAAAGACTTAAGTAAGACAGTTTCTTTGAGACATCATTATTGATGCATATAGACTTTCTAGTATTTGGAGAACAAAACAGTTCTTAAAATAGTTGAAGGCATTTTTGGGGAGGTCAATATTAAGCATCTCCCAGTGAGTCTAACCTAGAGAATAAGGAGAAAGGGCAATGCTAGTGAACATGCTTATTTTAGTTTACTTCCGCCCCTGGAGCTTTGTTTTGGCCTTAGACCCCTAGTGTAAGAGACACCTTTTTGTGAGATTTCCCTGATAATTCATAATATCCTGGTTCTGTACCAGCAAAGCCATGCTTTCTCTCAATGACCATTTGAGGTTCATTTGGATGTTACATTCTTCAGGACCCAGAGATTCTACTTGTGAGAATATGCACAGCATGATTCAATTAATGTCACATTCTGGAAAAGGTAAAAATAGTCTATCGTGATACAAAGCAGATCAGTGTTTGCCTCTGAGTTAGGAGGGGATTGACTGGAATGGGACATCAGTGAACTTCCTGGGGTAATGGAAAGGTCCTATTTCTTCTTTTAAATATATTTTTTT
>NW_011888782.1:8168978-8171349 GCF_000151845.1 Pteropus vampyrus
TGCCATGAACATAGGGGTGCATACATCTTTACCAATTAGTGTTTTGGGTTCTTTAAATAAGTATCCAGAAGTACAATAGCTGAGTCAAATGGCAGTTTTATTTTTAATTTTTGAGGAATTTCCATAGCGGCTGTACCATTTTGCAGTCTCACCAACAATGTATGAGGGTTCCCTTTTCTACACATCTTTGCCAACACTTGTTTTTTGACTTATTGATGATAGCCATTCTGACAGGTATGAGGTAATATCTCATTGCGGTTTTAATTTGTATTTCTTTGATGATTAGTGACGTTGAGCAACTTTTCATTTGTCTATTGGCCATCTGTATTGCCTCTATGGAAAAATACCTATTTGGGTTTTCTGCCTATTTTTCAATTCCATTGTTTGTTTTTTGTTGTTGTTGAGTTGTATGAGTACTTTATCCATTTTGGATTTTAACCCCTTATTAGGTGTTTCGTAATCAAATATATACTCCCATCCAGTAGGCTGCCTTTTCATTTTGTTGATGGTTTCCTTAGCTATACAAAAACGTTTTAGTTTTATGTAGTCCCATTTATTTTTTCTTTTGTTTCCCTTGCCCAGGGAGATACAGCAGAAAAAAAATTACTGATAGCACTATCAAGAGTTTACTGCCCATGTTTTCTTCTAAAAGTTTTATGGTTTTGGGTCTTACATTTAACTCTATAGTACATTTTGAGTTTATTTTTGTATATGGTGTAAGAAGGTGGTCCAGTTTTCCCAACACCTTTTGTTGAAGAGACTGTCTTTACCCAATTGTATATTTTTGTCACCTTTGTCATAGAGTGGATTTATTTCTGGGCTCTTTATTCTGGTCCCATTGATCTATGCATCTGTTTTTACTCTAGTACCATGCTGTTTTGATTACTATAGCCTTGTAGTATAGTTTGATATCAGGTAGTGTGATAGCTCCAACTTTGTACTTTTTCTCAAGATTTTCTTGGCTATTCGGGATCTTTTATGGTTCCATATACATTTTTGGATTATTTGTTCTAGTTTTCTGAAAAATGCCATTAGTATTTTTATAAGGATTGCATTGAATCTGTAGATTGCTTTGGGTAGTATGGCCATTTTAATGACATTGATCCTTCCTACTAGAAAAGTCCATTTCTTGACTAGGGTGATGGTTATACTGGTGAACAGACCTGTCTAAACTCATTTAAAATATGTACATTTGATTGTATATAAGCTACGTCTCAATAAAACAGTAAAGTAACTGAAATTTGTTCATTCACACTGATTTGTACAGTATTGTAAATGGAACATGGGAGGAGGCCATAGACTTTTGTGCCATGAACTTAGAAAATAATCATGGTCATACTGTGATTTCACCAAAGCCCTCCTCCCTACAACCTGCCATAGTTTGTGTTTACCTCCAGCTGACCCCATACTTCACAGAACATATTTTAGGATATGTTGCTTTCTTTTTGAGGACCAAATCTAAACACATTATATTAGTCCTTTTTTTAAACAGTGTTTTTCAAAGGATACTAAAAAAACATAGGGAATGTCAAAATAAGTAGTTTTTTTTGGAACTATTATAAATAATATATATTGGACAAATATCAGATAAGAGTCTACTTAGGTTTATACTATGGGAAAAGTTTTTTAGTGTTTTTATTGTAAGTTATTTCACGATGTTCAAGTTCCTTTTTTTTTTTCTTTAAATAACTATATAGACTCATGGAAGTTCCATTACTTGAGAAAAATTTTTAAATTTTCTTCTTATTTTAGTGTAACATAATTTGGCATAGGCATAGTCACTTAAAACTCGAGAAAAATTATTAAAATGGAACTCAAAGTATTAAACAACCATACAAAGAAGACAAAGAGAGAAAAAAAAGTTGGTAATCGTTTTGTGGTCTAGAAGTTTGGGAGTGGATCCAAAGAAATCTCTCATTTTCTTGCAAAGTACTCTACAAAACAGGTGCATTAAGAAAAAATTGATGGGTAAGAGGACTAAGAATATAGCTACTAATGGAATGTGTTGATTTTTAAAGTCGGATAAAGTGGAAGTCATATCAACTAAGTATAACTGCTTTTCTCTGAGCACTTCGCTTGCCGCATGTCATATTAGGCACTTACAACAAGTTTCCTCCCTCTCCCCCCTTTAAAATATGAGTTCATTATATAATCATGGTAAGGAAACATATCATGTACTTCTTTTCTATTTGCTTGCTTTGCCCAGTACTATGCTGCATAGACCAACTCTTCGACAAACATGAGATGATAGAACTAAAGAATTAAGAGCACATTATGAAAGGCCTTTATGTTAAAAATGTTCTAGATACTAAGTAACTAGCCAGGTAGTTTGAGGAAAGTAGGCAGCTGCGCAGGTTTAGAAAACTCAGCA
>NW_011888782.1:8171399-8183735 GCF_000151845.1 Pteropus vampyrus
GATGTTCAAGTTCCTTTTTTTTTTTCTTTAAATAACTATATAGACTCATGGAAGTTCCATTACTTGAGAAAAATTTTTAAATTTTCTTCTTATTTTAGTGTAACATAATTTGGCATAGGCATAGTCACTTAAAACTCGAGAAAAATTATTAAAATGGAACTCAAAGTATTAAACAACCATACAAAGAAGACAAAGAGAGAAAAAAAAGTTGGTAATCGTTTTGTGGTCTAGAAGTTTGGGAGTGGATCCAAAGAAATCTCTCATTTTCTTGCAAAGTACTCTACAAAGCAGGTGCATTAAGAAAAAATTGATGGGTAAGAGGACTAAGAATATAGCTACTAATGGAATGTGTTGGTTTTTAAAGTCGGATAAAGTGGAAGTCATATCAACTAAGTATAACTGCTTTTCTCTGAGCACTTCGCTTGCCGCATGTCATATTAGGCACTTACAACAAGTTTCCTCCCTCTCCCCCCTTTAAAATATGAGTTCATTATATAATCATGGTAAGGAAACATATCATGTACTTCTTTTCTATTTGCTTGCTTTGCCCAGTACTATGCTGCATAGACCAACTCTTCGACAAACATGAGATGATAGAACTAAAGAATTAAGAGCACATTATGAAAGGCCTTTATGTTAAAAATGTTCTAGATACTAAGTAACTAGCCAGGTAGTTTGAGGAAAGTAGGCAGCTGCGCAGGTTTAGAAAACTCAGCATAGTCACTAGTATTGTTCTAAAATGTGATGGGGGTAGGTGTATTCTGTCTACATTATCCTCAAATTTCTATAAAGCTGTCAGAGTATAAAATGACTAAGAAAACAATACAAATTTCCACATAAAACTTTAAAAATTTTAAAATATTGTTTCTGGAATTAGTATCAAAATAAATTGATGTAAAAATATATAAAGGAAAGGACAAATTAAGTATGATATATACATAATATGATTTCTATCTTTAATTTTTTGGGAGAAGCATAATCAAATGGTTTCCTAACATTTGATCAGAGACTGTTCTTTGTTATCATATCACAGATCCTAACTGAGCCAGACCTATAATTTGAAAACTGCTTCTGTGGACAGAAAACATGTCCTCTGGGACTAACTATGGAGATAAAAAAGTATAGGACACAGCAAAATGCTAAAGAAAGGGCCTGGAGTCAACTACCTTTTTGTGGTGCAATTATTTTTAAATGAGCATTCCTAACCTTCAGCCATCAGTGGGCCCAAGATACCCTTGTATACATGGAACATACTTTGCAAATGTTGGCAATTATAAACCAACACAACGGGACCAGTAGAGTCTGAAAGACTAAAGCAAGTGGGACTTTAAACTCATATTCTATATTCAATTCATAAAGACAATGTAGGCTAGTGATTCATTAAATCATTGAATTTTAGAGCTAGATTGTGTGTTTTATGTTATAACTCTCTCAATTTAATATGGAAAAATAGGGGACCAGAAAAGTCTAAATGATTTGCCCAAGACAACACATATATCACATGTCATAGCCAGGATCAATCCCAAATTCTCCTGAGTTCTGAGTTAGGTCTTCTTTCACTGTATCATTCTCTGGATTGTTTTCTCACCATTACTTGGTACGATCTATTCATATAAGGGCATTATTTTCATGAATGACGTTCAAAGCCATAGTCTGCAGAGGTTCTAATACATAACCCTTAAAGCAGCTCTGATAATGCTCACTAAAGAGCCCAGAGCAAATAAGCAAACTCATTTCTCTGTAATAAAATGTCAGGTTCTTATATTTGTGGTGAAACTACTTTTCTGTTAATTAATCTATTATATGAAGTCTTCTAACGATCAAAAATTCTCAGAGGATGGAGTACAGAGAACACTTCTCACCCCTCAAGTTAAAATATCAAAATATTTTTATTATAATCAGTTTTGTCTTATTAAAAACAGCCTGCAGCATGTAGGGTAACATCTCCCTTAAGACTCTTTATTTTTGACACAATTGGAAAAATGATTTCTTTCTGAGTATATTTACAGGGTCTTTCTGAATATCTTTGTGCATGAAAAACTCAAAGGAAATCAATAATTGCTTGCTGGTTAAGTTTTTTTTCTCTCCCTGTTAGAGAAAAAAAAATAATTATTTCTTCCTATTTCATTATATACATAGGTTCAGAAAATAAAATGCTAAGTTTGCTAAATTACTTTGATGAGTTCTTAAGATTCATCTTTTTCCATAAACTTTTAAAGTGGTAATTTCTTATGTTATAATAAAGACATGTTGCTAAAGGTCGGAATGTAACAAAGAAGAAACACTTAATTAACATTTCTTGACAGAAGAAACTGTGCTAGGAACTTCAGGAGGATATAAAAAATAAGTTTTAAAAAATATGACAGGAGGAGGCATTTGAGATCTTGCTCCCCAGCACATATGTTGTTGTCATTTTGGCTCAAATGCTTATAAAAATTCAATAAACAAACAAACAAACAAATAACAGACAAGAAATCTCTATTCTTGAAGATCTTAAAACTAAGAAAAGGAAGCAAGAACTTTACCCAATAGTACTATAAGGGGGCATAAGAGAAGGGCTACAATCAAGGAGCAAGCAATATATTACGGAACCCCAGAGAGAAAGTGCTGACTCTCATTTAGAAAACACAACCGTCAGCCACAAATGGCACCCTCATGCAGCCAGCTGCTTAAGTCTGAACCTGGTTTGTCCTTGTTTCCTACCTCTCACCTCTGATCCATCAACAAGTCCTCCTGTGTCTATATCAAAAGGTACTTTCAGTCCACCCACCACTTCTGTTGCCACAGTGTTCCCAGTCACCATCACTTCTTGCCTAGACTGGTATAATCACCTTCAATCAGTCTCCCTGATTCCATTCCTAATTTCTTCTAATCCACTCCCTGCACTACAACAAAAGTAACCATTTTTGAAACATAAAAAGATGATGCCTACTTAAAATACTTTAATGGCTTCCCGTTGCTCTTAAAGGTCTAAGTACGTGTAATAGCTTGCAAAACCCAAGGATGATTTGGTTCCTGCCTGAGTGTGCATCCTCTTCTCCTCTTTTGTAGGGGATGTGGTGGCCTTACCCAGCATCTGTGCCAGAGGCTGGAGAGCTACAAGCCGTATGTCCTAGATTCACCTCCACATAGGTTAGTTTCTACCAGTTAGATTGCGTGAGATTGGAAGAAAAGAAGGATAAAATGGATTATAGATTCATTAGGAAATAAAGTTAATTCTAAATATTGCTGTTCAACTCTGAACGATATATTTATTTTCAGTTTCTCTAATATACCAAATATTTGTTGTTGTTTTAAAGTTTTTGTACATACTTTCTCTCTTGACTGGACTGGCCTTTGGGCTCCTTCTCAACTCTAACTTCTTAATGTAAATTTTAGCTACTCAAACATAGCTAAAGATAGCATTTTCCTTGATTAATGAACCCAACTTGGATACTCCCCAATTTTCTCCTATTAAATACTCTGCTTCTTAGTTAATATAAGCTATAGTATATAAGTATATGATATATAGTATATATCATAAAATATCAGATATTTTGTATCCCATATGAGATATATCTACATATCTATCTAAGTAAACTTGTTCATTGTATTCAGCCAATAAATTCTGCCACTTGCTCAGCAATGGATACCTAGTACCCTGAAGAGTGCCTGGCTCAACTATTTTTAGAATAAATCTACGTTGCTCCTAAGAGTTTCCTAACTTTTCAATTAGCCCATTCTTCTTTCATTGTTTTTCAGTGACCATGGCTTAGCTAGGGAAACCGAGAGGGAGATTTCTATCCAGAGCGGCTGGAAAAGTTCACCCAAACCACAGCATCAAGGCAAACCATAGTATAACTGTCAGAGATAGTGAAGGTCACAGGGGACTCTGTCTCTATACTGTCCTATTTCCTTAGTACCTAGCAAAGGCTTTGAACTTTGAGTACGTGCCCAAGGAATAAATGTTTGGTAAATAAACTGATTTCATTCTAAAGTCCGGGGAGGTCACATCATTCTCTTAAGGTCAAATATGTTGTTTGGAGGTGACTACAGATCCAGTATCATCAGAAATTATTCTTTTCCCTACACAATTCAAGCTGTCATACCTCTAAAATTTCTCACATTTTATTTTTGAGATTAGAACTATATTTAATTTATTTTAAATCCTGAGAAAATTAAATAACTATTTGGATACTTAAATTTTAAAATGTACAGAATATTTTCTAATCAAAGCCCTCTCACAAGTCTTGCTGTTCTCATAATTCAAAATAATTTTATATTGCTTGAGGCCTTTGTTATAGTCCTCATATTAATGATTACATTCCTCATGACATGTTTTCTTGTATAGTTTTATATTTTAATTATGGCTAAAATATATCGGGTGTAATTGATAAAGACTCTTTTCTCTACATGTTGATATAGAAAATACAGAATAAATTTAAAAAATTATTTTTTTTTTGTTTTGCAATAAAATTTCAGGCATGTTATTTATTGTTCATATGGTACACAGAGTAGTAAAATGCTACTAGGATAGTTACAAATTTTAAAAAATATATACTCCCCAAAAAATGGTTGGGGGAGGCAATAATTGTTTTGTGTTATTCCATTTCTCATTACTAGTATTTGAATTGGTATTTATATTAGATAATGTGCTTAGACCAATAATTTTATACTAAAATATACTATAACAACATGTCTAAA
This sequence comes from Pteropus vampyrus, assembly GCF_000151845.1. Lineage (NCBI taxonomy): Eukaryota > Metazoa > Chordata > Mammalia > Chiroptera > Pteropodidae > Pteropus > Pteropus vampyrus. The sequence goes on from NW_011888782.1 coordinate 8,176,083, forward strand.
GGCATCTATTTCAAATCTGCAGCAGTCGATTTCTGTTTTTGATGTTAAGGTAAATAATGTCAAGCATAAAATAAGAATATACCTTCATTTAAAATATCTAACGGCCTTTTTGTTCAATTTTCGTTTTTAGAAAGTGAAAGATTTGATACATATTTTAAAATCTTTCATAGCTACTAAAACAAATGTTTCCCCTTTTTTTTTTTTTTTTAAATCCACAGGCATTATTTAGACTGACCTCTAATACAGAAAAGATCCAAGAGGAAAGACTCTCTGATTTAACATTCGAAAATTGTATAAAAGTTCATGGTATCTTTATTTTCCTTATGAGCCAAAGAGTGCCATTCTCCTCAAAGTTAAAGACACACACATTTAAAATGTCAAGCCCATTAACTCTTTCAGTCCCCCAAAGAAATAATCAAAGCATGCCTATATTAGTGCAAATCAAATCTAAGACAGGAAAAAAAGATTACATTTTATAGATACTTAAATTTTGAGTTTAAAGTAGACTTCACTGGCATTCTTAGGAAAATCCATTTCTTTTCTTTTGGTTTTTATGGTTTAATCTAGAATCATTTCTAGTGTATCACATACGAAAAATACCTCATCTTTTAGATACAGCTCATGTGTATATGCATTTTGCATGCCGAGTGAATCATCAACAGACAGAAAAACATGTTGCTTTCTCAGCAATTGTTGGTCATATAGATTAAAAGATAGAGCACAGTTAAATATTCCTGATTATTTGAACATATCTCTGTAAACATTGCTCAACCCTGAACTGCAGTGTTAGACATTTAAACTACTGAAATTTGTTTGGGCAGAGAAGCTGCAAGCTACAATAGTGTGTGTGGCAGTTTTACCTTTTAAACCATAGCATTTTAAACAGAATTAAATCCACTTTAGTTGGATTTAATTTGTTTCAGGCTGGATTTAAATACTGTCTTCATGAAGGAAGGCCACTCTTTATTCAATCATTCACTCAGCCCCTAAAATAGACCAGATGAAGTAACCACAAAGGGGAACAGCTCAAAGGAATAATTGCTAAATGTATTATTTACCTATTAATTCTAAAAATTAGATCCTTCACTCCCCTCACATATAAATTGGAATATTTTTAATGACGTTCAGCCCAATTTTCTCCTTTTTACAAAAAACAGTACATGTATTTGCTTGAATTATATCTTTAAGATACTTATCCTCATGGTAGAGTGTGTGTGCATGTGCATGTGCATGTGTGTATTGGAAGGAGACTTATATTCTGTTTTATTTTGCATTTGTAGCCTATTAAATTTACTGTTTTTAGGTGAGAGTGGCTACCCATTTTTAATTACAGCACCTGAACTTAGGTCAGAATTATAAAAGAACATTTCTCTACTATCGAAGAAAAAAATTCCTTACCCCAAATCTGTTTATTTCCTTTCATGCTTTCATTTTGGCTAGAACCTGATTCTCCCCTAAAAACTGTTCCAGGAAGCTCTCTTTTTTTTCCTGTACATGGAAGAGATTTGGGATATCGGTACTCCTGGCTGCAGAGTCTCATCCATATTCACTCTATTTCCATCATCTGAAGGTCCATGGTTACTCTCTGAATTATTCTCTGTCACCAATCACCTTCACTATTTTTGTCACCGCCCCATAATCCTTCTAAGACCTTCTGACTTGCAGTCTTTAAGGCACTGTTACCTCTTTCTTGACTATGTCTGACAGACCAAATCCACCAGATTGCAACTCCACTCCAGCTCACCTCTTCTTTATTAACACCCCATGTTCTGCAGAGTGATTGCGTCATATTTACAACTTGCAAAATTTAGCAAAGATCTCCCCCAAGATACTTTCTTTTTCATGTCACTGTTGGTTCCCAAATATCTACCAGCTGTTAGATTGTTCTCTCTAATGTCAAGCTCTGAGTCCTTAATCTACTGTGTTCTGCCTTTTCTTGCTGGAGTTCCATCTTGCCTACCCAATTCTAGCACTCTAACTCTCCATCAACCAACATAATGTTTATTCCTGTATCTGTTTTTGTTCATGGTTATTTCCACCAGGCTTGCTTTTTCTCTGACATCTCAAACATCTGTGCCCAAGCCAGTTTCCTTTAAATTTTACATCTCATGGAGCCTCACTTCCAGAAACTAAAACCTGTAAACACACATGCATGGTCACCAATTTTCTGCCCTTTATGCTATCACCCCACATTTAAAGATACAAATCTATGGATTTCAGTGACTTTCTCTACTATCACAATGGAATTGGAGGGGACATCTTCCAGAATCGCTCAGAATCTCCAGGGACGTGTATAAAAATGTCCTTGGCTCATTTCTTGCTCCCTAATCCCTAACTGGATTTCTTTCAGAAAGGAATATTTGCAGCCTCTATGAAAGTAGCATAAAATTTCAATCAACACTATATTCACAAAAAAAGTCTGTTATTCATTACTCTAGCCTCAACCCTAACACAGACCTTAGCACATATTAAATGTTCCAAAATATGTATTATATAAACAAATATGTACCACATAAGTGATAGAATCATTGTTCAAGATATTCAAACCCTTTCTCCACAGTATCCTTCAGAGGACTATATATGCCTATGTCCCACTGCCATTAGGACTCACCGTGCAACTGACTTTAGGAATCTCCGCCCCCCAATAAAATCATGAGTAAAAGTGACCCACGCCACCTCTTAGAAGATAATTTAACAAATAATGTGTGGCTTATCATTCCTCCCCACCCTCATACTATAAAACAAACAATGCCCAGATACACCTGCTATGTACATCTGACTATGTCTAGAAATAAATGCACATTCAGCAGAATCACAGCAAAGAACAAACCTTTTTTTTTTTTTATAAGCCATTGAGATTTGGATGGCCATCTATTACCATAAGATAACTTAGCCTAAGATGTCCGATATTTGAATCAACTATTTGAAGATGAATTATTCTCTCTTACTACTGTCTATCATCTTTGAGAGAAAGGAAAATCCTTTTAATTCAAATTTGTGAAAATCTTCAATACAAAAACACTGTCCCCAGTAAAAAAGAAAACTGACTGACCGAAAGGACAGAAAGAGAGATGAGACTTTGTTTCTTTGTCTTTGTTTGAATTTGGTAGCAGAAGAAATTTGCAGAAAAGGGGATTACGGGAAGTTTATTTTACCTTTTAGGTCATACAAATCTTATAAAATGAGCTTGTACTATGTCTAATTAAGAAATAGTAATAAAAAAGAAATACATGAGAAAATGAAGTAACAACCATAAATTATTATAAACATTGGATAGGAACATTTTTGTTGAAAAAAGAATAATATACACTATTTCCGATCCAAAACACAAATTACCAAGTTAATATTTTTATATTTGAACTGGTAGCCTAGAAGTATTGGTATTATGTCCTCTATGAAAAATTTTAGAAGATTCTAGAGGTGTAAGTTAATTTAGTTCAATAATCAGGCAGGAAATGCATATCTCTCTGTATAATTTCATCTAGGATACCACTTGAGAAATTTATCTTTGCTTTATGTAACTTTTGTGGAAATTTTCCTTCTCAGATCTGATCCATAATTTAGTATGTGTAATTAACACATGTAATGATGTGTTAATGATCTCTTATTTATACATCTAGCATCTAGCTTCAGTGAACACAAAGTACTCTATTTACTTAATTCATTCTCTAAATATATGCATCTGGAACTAACTTTGGACTTAAATTAACTCTACTAAAGAACAGATTTCTGTAAAAGAAGATTTATTTAAAGGCGAGAAGAAAAAATTAAGACATACAAATATTCTTTTGCATGACAAACTTATTTAAAGCTTTTGATTTAGAATCAAGAGTACCAAAAAAGTATTTCCTCCCTCCTATCAGTGTTCAGCAGGCCTCTGATGGCTACCTAGAACCTTACAGTTTTATTAACATCATAAGAACTTAACTTGTAATGAAAGGCTGCTTTGCAGTTACAGCTAATTCTACATTTACTTGCCTCTATAATTTGCTTTACTTACGGCTGTCTCTTACATTAATATTCATCACAAAAGCCCCCTTCTAATATTACTTGATATGACAGAAATGCGTTAGCTATGACAAATGCTTCATAATGTATTCAGTATTAATGCAAGCAGAATCTATGATAATTATTGCTATTTAAACACACAGATTATTCCTTCTGGTCTTCTTTTAAAAAATGAAAATAAAATCTACAGCTACCGGAGATTACAAATATCTGCTTTTGAAATACACTTTGTATTATATCATTTCTCTAAAACAACCATGTACAGAGGTAGTGGCATACAATAATCATGGTGGACCCATATATATAATTGAAAAAAAGTAGAAAATTAAAAAAAATAAACTCCTTACTTGTATGGAAAAAAAGAGAGATCTCAAGATGATGAGTTACTTAGTATAACAATAAGGTTAGGGCTTTTTGTCACTCGCTATCACTCCATCCTCCAGGGATCCCTTTCTTTAACTGTTCCCATCCTCCTCACATACAGCCGAATCACCAGCTCCTTTCAGTAAGGAAAGATCCAGAAGATAAGGGAGATTTCTTTTTTACTTTAATAATCACTAAAAAAGCATAACACATATGGCCTGATTAAGTCTAAGTTATTGACTGGTGGTATTTGATATTTGACTTGTTCCACTTTGTAAGCTCAGCCCACAAACATAGTCATCTCCCAATATTTCAGGGATTATGGATCATTTACAAGTAGCACGTAATTTAAAGCTATCTTATGATTCAAATATATTCTGATGGATACTCAATGATTTTAACCCAATCGGTATCATTAACTGTCATTTCATGTTATATAAATCACTAAATTTCACTTTTTTAAATGTTTATTTTCCAATTACAGTGGATGTTCAATATTATTTTATGTTAATTTCAGGTGTATGGCATAGTGGTTAGACATTTATATAATTTACAAAGTGGTCCCTCTGATTAGTCTACTACCCACCTGACACCATACAGTTATTGTAATATTGTTGACTGTATTCTCTATGCTGTACTTCACATCCCCGTGACTACTTTGCAACTACCGATTTGTACTTCTTAATCTCTTCACCTTTTTCACCCAGCCCCCAAACCCCCTCCGATCTGACAATCATCAGTTTGTTCTCTGTGTCTATGAGTCTGTTTCTCTTTTGTTTGTTCACTTATTTTGTTCTTTAGTTTCCACATATAAGGGAGATAATCAATTTCATTTTCGAAAAGCAAATTTTAAGTTTACTTACCACATATGATAACCCTTAACTATTTATTTTATCTTCTAGGTTTTCCAGATTTTTTAATTGATTTCCTGAGGGTGACTACATGCTAGGCGGAGTTGAGTGGTGACAGGAAACACAAAACTGTCTAAGGCACTGGCTGAGAAATCACTGAGTGATTGAGTCACCTGGAAGGGATACGAATAAGATTTATACTATCATAAAAACGGGGATAAAGGTAGAATTTTGCTGAATTATAGAAATATAAGTAACATTATATAACAGAATGTACAGACTGTAAAAAATTGAACGACAAAAGGGATGCGATGCAATAAAGGAGATAAATCACTTTTGTAGAAATAAATGGCAATGTCCAAGACAAAAGTAAAAATAAGGTACTATGAAAATAGGTATTATTTGAAAAGGAATGTTACCTTTGGGATTCCTATAAACTATCTCTTCAAATCTACAGTTTTCTGATTGTGTATTTTAATTCCAAAGTGTTCAGTTGCTACTGCCTACTTTGATAAAATATAGAAACTCAGATTTAGAGCGGACAATCTCACAGAGCTTTTGATTGAAATCATTATCTCAGTGGTTTTAAAATATATTTTTAGGCAAAGGACTGACTATTTATTCAGAAAATTATTATGCAGGAGTCCAACTGTTCATAGATAAACACAGAAACTGAAACTGGACTGAGGAATCCGGAATTCTGAACTCCACAACCTTGGTTCCTTACGGAGCTCACAGAGAGCCCTAGAGGCCACAAGACAGAACTTAAACCACTGCCCCATACAGACTCTTCACTAAAATGCCCCAGGCCAAATTACTCTATTTGTTAGATTGTTTTTATACAGCTCCAAAGACGAAGAATTCATCACCTCCGAAGGTAGCCCAGACCATTTTCCGGTAGCTTTTAGTTTTTAGAGGAGCCTTTCTTATTGAATTGAAATCCAACTTTTTACAACCTTCTTTCACCATCTGGTTGGCTAGTGTCTTTTTGGGGCCTAGAACAGCCCATGAATGTAGTAAGTGTTCAAAATAGAGTTCTTGGATAAATGAGTTGAATAAACGAGCCTCTTTCTTTGTTTCTACCTTTAATCTCTTTTCTGAATAACAAAGTATTTGAACACCGTTCTCAGCCTCTTCTTCAGGTTCAGCATTCTAGTTACTCCAAGTGCTTTACCCATGGTCCAGTTTTCACTGTCTTGGGTAGTTCGTTCTGGCCTTGAACAATTTCATAAATGTTCACCTAAGTAGAGAGTCAGACTAAGCACAATGCACTAAGCGTGGTTTGACAAGAGCAGAGTAGGTACAGTCATTGGTTTCGTAAGTATGGAATCATTTGTTTATTAATTCTAAATAGGATTGCAAAAACTCATAGGCTGGGACCACCACATGATTGACTACCACTAAGTATGTGATCCACTTAATCCTTTAAATAAGACTTTAGTGATTTGTGGCCTTCGGGACAACTTTGTTCCGTTGTGTGTCTTTATAAAGTTTTATTGGAATATAGGCACATCCATTCATTTGTATATTATCTATGACAGCTTTTGCATTTCAATGGCAGAGCTGAATAGGTATGACAGAGACTGTATGACCTGCCAAGCATAAAATGTTTCCACCTGATCCTTTATAGAAAAAGTTTTTTTCCAAACCAAATATTCTAAATCATTCTTGCCCAGAATCAATGAAAGTTCAGGCCAAGATAAATAGTGCCATCAAATATCATAAACCCAGGGAACCTAGGAAAATTCTCCCTCCAAGGCAAACCTAACTTTGCCTTAGAATTCCTTTAAATCAGCATTTCTTCAACCTGTCTACTCAGTAAAATTATCTGTGAAATTTTTAAAAAGTGCCAATTCCTAGGCCTCTAACTAGGTCAACTGACTCAGAAACAAGGGTATGGCTTTGACTAGTCCCTGGCATCAGATCCCCTGTCTTAGTCCTATCCTTCTACCACGGTACCTAACATACCGTTGTTGGATATGTTATGATTCTTTGCTTGCTTAATTTTTACTTTGAAATAATTTTAGACCCTCAGAAAAGTTGTACAAATAATACAGAAAGTGTTCTCGTGCAGTCTTCATTCAGATTCTTCCCATGATAACAACTTATATACCATAGCAAAATTATCAAAATCAGAAAACTGATGTCGGACAGTATCATTAACTGAACTACAGATTTTATTCAGATTTTACTGGTTTCAACATGCAACCTTTTTAAATGGTTTATTTCTTTGAAATTGTATCACATGTATAGATTCTTGTGATCACCACCACAATCAGGAAATAGACTATTAATCACTCCAAAGAAACTTGCTCACGCTACCCACTGTAGTTACAACCCTACTCCAACTTTACACCCTGAAAACTACTGCAGAGTACAATTTGGGAAATGCTACATAAATGGAACAATAAAGTCTGGAAAATTTTGCGAC
>NW_011888782.1:8185850-8223077 GCF_000151845.1 Pteropus vampyrus
GGCAATAAAGAGACACCACATTATTGTGAAGGCCAAGCTATACTAAATACTGGAGCTGATCTATAGAAAACACTGAACTTGTCCTCAACTGCCAGTTGGTGGTGACAAATATTCACTTGGCATCACTGATTCCCACCTTTGTGGCATATCAAAGATCTGGGAATGCCTTGGCACTCTTCTGGCCATAGCACCATTTCTGATCTTGCTAGCTATCAGCTTCCTCTCAGGATTTCCTGACATCTTTTAATCCCTCCCACCTTCTTTACCCATTTGTGCAGACCACAGAAGATTAGTCTCAAAATTACACAAAAATTTAATAATTATAACAACAATAATGACAATAATAAATAGTAATAGTGATCTTTCTAACCATTTCATAGAACCAACTATGTCCCAGTCATTATGACAGGTGTCTTAACTGCATTACTAATCATCCTCATTATAATTTATTATTTGAGAGATGAAGAAAATTAAATGGTATTGCAGAGATTAGAAACCTGGAGTCTCATTCCAAACCTCATCTACTTTTCCTCAAATCATCCCTTGCCTTTAACCCACCCTCAACACAAACACATGTGTTGTGTTGTTCTTTTTGCAGGTACCTTTAGGCATACGTCATAGCATTTCGATTTGGGTTTAATCTATAAAACAAGGCTGAAAGCTCTTTGATAGCAGTGAGTTATCATAGGTTTTAAAACACTTAATGTGACACGGAATCCTGTTTTAGGCATTGAGTGGCTACCGACTTTCATAGCTGCCAATTTAGAGGCTGTCTCTCTCTGGAAACTGACTTAGCAGAGAGATTAAAAGAATTTATCTAGAGAGTCACAAATCCATTCAATGACCAGCTGAGTGGAAGGGATGCTCAGTGATTAATGAGGCTAATCTGACTGGTGGTCAAAATTTGACCATGCATACATATGAGCACCCAACTTGAGATGAGGTGTCACTGTATGCCTTAATTTATAGCTCTATATGAAGAAATGGAGCCCAGTGTCATAAATGCAAGTACAAGCCTTTCAGACACACACATTTCAGAAACACACATTTGACAATGATACCTGATAAAAGCTCCCATCAGTTATGCCACAGCCTCCTGTCCTGATTACAAAGTACTTGCTGTCCCTTTCTCTGAACATGATGACATGTTATCAAAAGATGATAAATGTCCTCACAAACAGGTGGGCTAAAAAATGCTTGCAATATTTCCCTGTGGTTTTGCAACAACAAACATCTTGACTGAATTTCCTATCTGCTGGGGAATAAAAAAGCAAAAGGCTTTAACTATCAGGAAAGCTCCAACAAAAAGAGATAGAAATCAGAGGATCAGGATGTTGGAATAGACATTACACTACTCTAGTACAACCACAATCCAGAGCTGGAACTTGCTCTGAAACATTCTTAACAACTAGTCACACAGCCTGTACCAGAATTCCTCCATAGTTGGGAAAATATCTGGAGTGCTCTATTTGATAGAAAATTCTTTTGTTCATTCATTCATTCTCCCATTCGTTCATTCGTTCATTCATTTGATGACTACATTATGCTTTTTTTTTTTTAATGAGAAGAGACTATGCAAGGCACTAGGAAAATAGCCATGAACAAGACACACGTATTTTTGCTCTTAAGGAACTTCTAGTCTTCTGGAGGTAGCAAACAAAACTGTACAAGAAATAAATTATTTACAAATGTAGTGGAGAGTCCATATGTGATATCAAAAATAAGTTCTTTTTTATATTGAACCTAGTGAGTTCCTCTGTATTTCTCACCAATTAGTCCTGGTTGTATACTTTCACACCGTATAGAACAAGGCTTTTTTCATTCTTCTACATGTTAACACACCAGATATTTGAAGACAGCTAGCATTTCACCTTCAAAACTTCTTTAGGACAAATGCCTCCAGAATTTTAAAAATAATTTCATGTTTAACAAAATGTCATTGCCCTTAATCACCATGCTGGTCCTACATGTTAGGTTTTTTCTCTGTCAACACAGTGTTTCACAATCTACCACATCTGTTCATAATCACATTTAGTATAATTAATTATATGGCCCAAATATAAATGCAAGAGGGGCTTGAAAATGGAGGAGAATATATGGATATTTAGTGAGCACTATCTCTACTGCAAATTCCAAATCTCACCTAACATCATGATAGTACATCTAACAACAGTATTATCTTTCTTTATTAATCCTATAGCTTTACTATATTACTTCCAAATGTATCACACACACACACACTATAATATGTATATACATAACATTAATATGGCAATAGAATGGAGATATTTTGTTTGAGGAAAGAGAATTAAATAATATGCTTACTGAAAATATAACACATAGAGCTGGATCACAACCTTGCATCACAGAGGCACCATGCCTACCGCTCAGGATCAGTGCCTAAGGAGACAGATTTGCTGGATTCTGATCCTGGTTCCATCATTACTAGCTTAACACCTGTGACTCCGGGCAAGTACTTAACCTCTCTGTTCTATAGTATCTTCACTCACCAAATAAGATCAAAACCTTTGCCAAGGTGCTGTGCAAATTAAATAAGTCAATCTCTGTAAAATATGAGAGGGCTTGACTCATAGTGTTATAGAAGTATACGCTACTGTTATTATTACGATTAAATGTGCAAGGAAAATGCAATTTTTTCATTTGCTAAAACCCAGTCAGTCTTCCTTAAGAGCTTCCACCATGCTAAGCTGGAAGTGGGCAGGAGGATGTATTTTCACAATGAGCTTATGTATCAACATCATCACGATTTTTCCAGGCTGAATAGTTTCTTTTGGATTTTTTTTTTTTTAACGCAATGGCACAGAGATAAAATCTATGTCTCTTCTTCTTCCCTTCTATTAACTTCAGGAGGATTACAATTGTTCATAACATTTGTTCTAATCTTCCTGGCAGTCAAGGCAAAAAGAAAAGCACAACTTTCATTATGAAAGAGGAAGAAACATGCCAGTTCCACAAAGAATTAATATCAATTTAGCTTTTCTGGTGCCTGCATGAATCTCCATATCTAAAATAGAATCTTTTACCATACTATGACCAAGGAAAAACTTGTAATCTTGTTCAACTGCATCTGACTCTGTAGAAGAACTGAAATGCATTTCTCCGATTAACTTGGTTCTCAACCTTCTGTCCATCCAATGTCACAGCTCTGTAGAAACAGGACAGAAATTATATTAAGGAGCTTGCAGTTGGAACAGACTTGGGCCCAGTGGGCAGTTTGCTGCTTAAGTCTTGACTATTTTCTTAGGCCAGGGGTTTTAGAGTATGAATAAATCCAGCTCCCTGGAAGGTAAGTTTCAGCATTTATTTGTTTAATCTCTCCAAGCAGTCCAAAAGCATTATCTGAAGGTAGAACTTAGAATTGGATTTCTAGTCCCAGAGGACATTGCTGCTGCTGCTAGAGTCAGCCTAACGCCCTAGCATTTAACAAGCACATTTGCAGTTAGAGCCTATTAATAAACTGATGAAAGCTCACCAGTTAAAAGCTGAAGAACGCTAGTTAATACACTCTTTTGCTTTTAATGGACTGAAACCTGTTAAAACACTGCTAAATAATAAGGTACATTTTTCTTGCAGTTGATAGAGGGACAAGAACACACACACACACACACACACACACAGATTAATTTCAATAGGCTCTATACCAGAAGCAGCTAGAATGGAGCAAAACTGAGTCTACAGGGTCCAAGGAGCCTCACAGAAAGGCTGGAGATAAAACTCGAGACGTTTTACTCAGACAGAACTCTATGATTACATTATCAACTTTTCCTGGGGCTATTAAACCAGTGGAGCGAAAAATAGGCACATTTGGTTCACAGACAAAGAGATCTGGGTACAGCGGAGAGAAGACTGAAACGGAACAACAGATGTCTCAGGGCTCTCGTATCAAGGTGCATGCTCGGAAGGGCTCTTCCGGGGCCCTAATGCAGAAAACGGCTTATTGAGCGCAAAAATGAGAGAAGTTAAGGGATGGAGTTTTAAAGACTTTCCTTATTTTTAAGTTCCCAGATGGGCTGTTTCATCTATTTTGGGATTCATGATGTCAAACCAACCAGTCGATGCAGCCATTTCAGTGAGATTTTTGCTTCTGTGACACCTGTCGGAATTCAGCTTCACAGTCAACACTTGATTCTCATTCTAGCTAGAAACATGTCTCTCTCTGCTCCACCCTCTGCTATGGGTTGTCCTTGACACGCAGTGGGTTTCAGACCTCCAGAAGATTTTGCAGCTCCTGGTAGGGTCAGAATGTGGCCCCAGTGTCAAGGGCACCTCACTTGTCTGGTTGTAAAGGCCTCTTTCTGATTTCTTCCCTTATTTGTATGAATAGGGACATCCGTTCATCTTTTATAGATACAGCATTTCTAAAATTCTTTTGCTTCAATGCATGGCTCTAGCATTTTGAATCTTATAACAACCCGGATTTACCTCCTGCTTGCCTTAGCTACCATGATCAATGTGTCCTTATTACTGTCCCAATTTCTCCCTTGCTTTCCAAATCTTTTTGTTCTGCCTTTTCTATTGCTGTTCTATTGCTGCTGTTAACAGACTAGACTAGACTAGAATACCACCAGGGCAGATTTTATTTTACAAAGATGACCATAGCAATAGTTCCCAATGCATGTGACCATTTTACATGGTGACTCTGACACTCTGTCATCGTTGGGTGGAATTTAGGCCCTCTACCCTTGCGCCTGTGTCAACCAACATAATATGGTGGAATGATATTATGACTTTACAGACTATGTTATAAAAGGAAATGAAGCTTCGACTTGGCTGTCTTTTTGAAACCCAGATGCCATGCTGTGAGAAGCCCAGGACATAGAGAGGCCACCAGTAGGGGCTCTAGCAGCCGGTCCTGCGGATGGTCCAGTCAACAGGCAACATATACAGCCTGACACGTGAGTGGGGAAGGCGTCAAGATGACTCCAGCATAAGCTGCCATTTCCTTGTAACTACACAGAAGATAGCCCCCCTCCACCCTCACTCAAAAGAATACCCCTTATTAAATCTCAGAATCATGAGAGATATCAATAACATAATACTGCTAAGATACTAATAGTCTTGAGCGATATTAAGATAAATTGTTGTTGTATTTTTCCACTCCGACATCTGTAGTGGTTTGTTTTGAGTACACAGAGAATGGGGGAAAAACAAATGAAATAGCTGAATGTATGGAGGCCTCTAGACCAAGTATTCACAAAGTATGGCCCTTGAGTCAAATCTAATCTGCTTCATGTTTTGGTAAATAACGATTTATTGAAATACAGCTCATTCGTTTACATATGCCAATGGCTACTTTCACGTGACAGTGTCAGAGTTACGTAGTTGTGACAGATGATATGATCTACAAAGGTTAAAATATTTAATACCTGGCTCCCTCACTGAAAAATTTTTCTGAACCATGATCTAGACAAATGGCTGATTTGTCTTTTCCTTTTTTTTTTTTTAACTTTTGACGGTGGATATTTACCATTTGCCATCTAATATACTAAAAGTTTTGTTTTAATTTTCACACTAAAGTAAAGCTACACATACTCACTCATGCATGTGAGTAAAGCTTTCATTAAACTGAAATACAGCACAGATTCTAAATAACCATATATGTGATTTTTGTAATGCTAATGTGGAATTGAGTATGCGCCGAGGTACCCAAAAGCAAATATGCTCATCGATTAACCAGGGATTGTGACGCATTATAGTAAATGTTTTGTTTTTCTTTCTGGAATAAGAAGATAGCTGACATAACATACTTGCGTCTTGAGAGTACCATGTTAAGTGAAGTAAGTTAGAAGGAAAAGGACAAGAACCACATAATTTCACTCGTATGTGGGCTATAAAACAGAAAGCAACAAGTGAACAAACAAACAAACACTCATAGGCGCAGACAGTATGGCAGTTACCAGAAGGGAAGAGGGGTGTGGGTAGGATGAAGAGGGTAAAGAGGGTCAAATATATGGTGACAGAAGGAGACTAGACTTTGAGTGGGGAGCCCACAAGGCAGTATACATATGATATCGTACAGAATTATATAACTGAAACTTATATACCAATGTTATTAACCAATGTTACCCTAAAAATTTAATAAAAAAAAAGACAGCTGAGAAAACCAAAAACTCCTTACTGTTCAGAATTCTACATTGAGTGGGATTTGGATGAAGATAAAACAAAGCCTTTGTCTGGTTTTTAAGTCAAGACAAACATCTTAAAAAGAAAACAAAAAAACAAAAAAACTCAACGGCATTAACCTGATGACAAAGTACCTGCAAATTGAGCAGACTTACTTTATAGATTCTAAACGTGTTCTGTATGAAAAATAACTTTGTCAATCAAGTCCTGCTTGACTTCTTTCCTTCATTATTGTTTGCATTATAAAAAATTAAATTTCTGCAGGATACAACTTAGGAAAACCATCTCACCCTCTTCAATTAATTGCACGTTTGATGGAAGATGTTACCTTTATCCTTTTGAATAAAGAGAACAATAGCAGACGGAAATAGTCAATGGTTTGAGAGCCATGACAAGTAAATTATTCTACCACTGTTCCAAACATAGCTATTAGATTAGTGGTTTTCAACACAAAGATACATAATCTGGTTAGAATCTTGAATTACTTTGAAGAAAGAAATTGCTTTTCACCTACTGATTTAAAAACCTTTTTAAGATCTACTCATCTTTCAAGGTGATATGTAATTCCCTCCTTCCTAGGACACAAAAGTTAATATACATGAGTATCCGGAAATAACTAAAAGGCAGATACTACATCACAAATATATTTTTCAATAATATTTGGCAAATGAGTGCTATATAAACTGTTTCTACTAATAGGGAGATAACTATGATTTCTGTCCCATTTTGATAGTCTTCCGTAAAGCAATTTTTTTTAAAATGGGGATTTCAATACTTAGAAATAATTCTTTACACATTAAAAAAATTCTGTATGAGGATAAAACATGATAATCTATATACCATCTTGAAATTTTAAAAACTATATAAATAAAAAGCACACTGTTTTTCCTGTGTAGGAAATTAACCAACTTTATAGGGAAAAAACAATTTATGACCTTAGACTCTAAACTATATTAGCTTATTTTTAAATGTCACTATATCCTGATCTAAAATGTCTTACTAACAAAGGAGAAAACTTGCATTTATGGGCCCTGAACCAATCCTTTCTAGGTTACTGGATTTTCAATTACCAAAATTACTGCACTAAATATTGCCTTAGTTACCTGAAAGAATTAAAGCCCTTTTCCAAAGTGGAAATTCCTAGGAGACCTTACACGTCCCGCAGACCTTAATCTCTTCCAATGTAGGTAACCCTGTAACTTTATTTGATAATTTTGTATACTCATTTAGAAAAATTAACATTTAAAGGTCAAAAAAAGCAGATTTTTTTTTGTCCTTTGTATTTAAGACCTCAGTTTTATTCTTCCAGAGAATTCTGTCATTGTCTAGACAGTATTACAAAATCAACATACATAGAAAAACTATGGTTGAAATGGCTTCACGTGCAACCCTATATTATCTGGTACAAATTTTACATAGAAAGATCAAAGACGTTCCTTTTCAGTACACATGATGTTTTTCTGTCTGGCAAAATAATAAAAATAACAGCGTGGTTTTCATTAACAAAATGTAGCCTAGCAAAATGCTTTGGCCCTTAACCTTATTTTCTCTTACCAGCTTCCATGCAGGTGAAAACCACAATAAAGACATGAGGAGCATAAATGTGGGCAGACACACACATTGAAATCTTTTAACAGGTCCAAGTATGCAAAAGCAACTATTTACAGCAGCATCCTGTAAATAAGAGGAACTATCTGAATAATCCAACAACATGTTGATATCAGTTAGTAATCAAAACTGGGGCTAGTGCTAACAAGGATTCTGGGAGGATTAAACAATTTTCTGCCTAAGAGGAGACAGGGAGGCAAAAGGCCCTGGGAGGAATCAGAACTCGGTTCAAATCCTAACTCTGCCTCTTACAAATTTGTTGACCTCAGATAAGTTATTTAACTCAAAACCTGCTTTCTTTATCTGCAAATTAAGAATGTCTACTTCCAATTGCTAGGACTGCCATGACTTTCAATCCTCTAGCACAGAATTTCTAAACTACTTCATTATAGCCTTTTGTTCCCTGTCTCTCCTACTAAAGTGAGTCGCTAGAGGACAGGAGCCATATCTAAAGACAAGCAATTACTGAGTTCTCACTAATGTTTAAAAAAACTACTTTATCCAAGGAGTTATTTTAGGGATTACATACCCCTGACATTAAGCTTAGAGCCCATGTTGATTAATAATCTCTGTATCTGCTTCTACCGCTCTCGTATGAAGAGATCATTCTACCTGCTCTACACTTTCATGGCACCATATCTGCTATTTTCTCCTGACAAACCATTACCTACCCAGGCTTGCATTTTGGGTTTATTTCTTGTTTTCCCAATCTTGTGGGTAGAATTCTGCATCTTAATTTTCATCTCTGCAGTACCTTATATATTACAAAAATACTTGTAGAAGAATGAGTGGGTGTGGGCTGACAAAAGAATAAATAAATAACCTAGAGTTCATGAGTTAGACTCAAATCTCTGACCATTTCAGACAAGGATAAAAATGGTTTTCTTATCCACACGCTCTTCTACTTCCTGAGCAGCATGAAAAAAAAGGATTACTTTTCTTCCCTGGTTTTACTTAATTCTACTAGAGAGCTGGCAGAGAAACAGAAAACTGGACAAAAAATAAAATAAAGTCCAAATGGGTATCATTACTGCTACATATTCTGCATCTTGACCTTCGCCTTGGAGTTTGGCCAGGCACCAACTGTTAGTCTGAGGGCGACTGATTTGAGCAATCACATAAGTGTAAAATGTTGTCAACTGCCCCCAAACTGAGTCATAACAAAAGCAAACTAGAGCACTGGCTGAGCACTGGCCAAGCGGCACAGACTCTACCCCATGGAGTTAAATATGCTCCCTGACCTCAAATTTAACCCGACACCAATGTCATAACTTGAAGTTAGTACACAGTCAATCTGACTCAACGGAGCTTTTAAAAATGTTCTTAACACTCATTAGAAACTGAAGTAGCACAGTAATTTAATGACAAATCTGAATGCAATTATGATAATTAAAATAGCAATTTAATTTTATGCTGTCTTTGGAAAATGCTCAACCCAAAGGTTGCACATTCAAATTCTGAGTTACGCTGGTTGATGTCTTTGATCTGTCTTATAAAGTAGTTAAATATATTAGAGTTCAGCAAAACTTATTGACTATATGTATTCAAATAATTACTATGTATTTTAGAGTATGCTAGTTGTTATTGTTAAAATAATTTTTAGGATGATCTTCCATAGAGTAAAAGTAATATATCACTGTTAAATGATAGTTTTAATATAAAACTTATACTTGCTGGGATAAAGACATATAAGATAAAGGTGTACATGCCATCAAGGAAGTGGAAATTTGCTGGGGTTGACAAGTAGGTGCTAGTACAGAGCTTACACAGAAGCCTGGAAATAGGAATCACTCAGGCAAAAGAGCGTGAATGTATTTGTACGTTTGTGTCAATCCGTTCATGTGTACCCTGGCACACAACATGTGCGTCTTGTGTATCAGTACATGATACATGAGATGGGGTGAAGTATAAGGAAGGGTTTTGCCAAGTAAAAGAATGTGGACACCTTGCTCTCAATCCTCAAGTGATTTTTGTCGGGCTACAGTTAAGGAGAGATGTGGATGCCTGCCAGAAATGGTAGATTACAAAAGAGTTCTGATGCCATGTTTAAGAGTTTGGAATTCATAGAACACAAATGCGATTGTAATTCTTAATTTAAATGTCTGTTTCAGTTTGAGTTTTGCCAAAAATTCAGTAGAAGTTTATGTCTCTTGGTTGTAAGAAATGTGTTTTTAACATGTTTCGTTTCACACTTCATGTCTCTTACTATTAGATAGCAAACCCTTCACTTTTCCACTTTGGAGACAAAGTTCTTTAATGGTACACAAATTTTTATAGGTTCTCATTTCACATTCTGTCATATTTGATTATTGTTCTACTTTTTGTTATAGTTAAGATTCTACCTTTAAGAATTATTTTGCAATTGAAATATTTTATCATTATGTAAGTTTATGTCTACTCAATTCATAAGAATGACGTTAAAACAGGAGAAAAAAACACTCCTCCAGAAATTAAAAAAAAATGTACAAACACACACATAGGCACAGATGTTTCTAGAAGTATAGCATCTGTAGACAAAGCCACTGGGAATTTATTTTAATTTTTAAAATTCATCCAGATGTCTAGTATTTCACAGATACTAGTTAGATATTTAGCTTATTTATTTTATAGATTTGATATTTATGGTAAAGAAAGACGATCGCATACACAGTGTATACACAAGCACGTGCATGCATACGCACACATACACAAGTAAAAGATCCTGTTGTTTTAGACAATATCATAAAATTATATACAAGCATATCATTTTAGTCTTAATTCCTCTCTTATCTTGAACGCCATATACCAGCACCCACACAAAGCTCTATGACAGTTTCCTTAAGAAGTTTATGTCCTTACTACATAACCCATTCATTTTGTCGAGGAAGGCAACTCTTCTTGTCCACATGAAGAATTCACTGTGAAATTCTTTTGCGATTCAAGAAGAGAAGTCATATGTAATGAATCTAGGTCAAATGTTTATCAGACTGATGGAACCAGCAAAATAACTTTCATTTGATTTCCTCAGACACAAAAAGAATGGGATAAAGTATTGTTTTTGTTATTTCACATCACCCATAATATATACAATTTGTCATCACTGATTCGCATACGAAGATCCTGGAACCACAATATTCAAATGAGCTTTAGGTGTTTTCTTTTCCCTCTTCTCTTTTTTAATCTCTCTAGATATCTGCTACCAGGACACTCTGCTGGCACTTTTCACGTATCTTGAGAAGAGAACACTTGATAAAGTCTCTTTCTTTGACCAATCTGAAGCAAGTCATGAACCAGTGCTAAGAAAAGAAAAAGCACTTTCTTTTAAAATAAATGGTCTCACAATGGTGCTTCAACTCCTACGCCAAGGTGCTTGCAATAGGGTCCTTTATCATGGAGTAGTGATTGTCCCAGGGAGGCTTTGTTTGGGAGAATGGGTCAGAAAAGAAAGACCCCAGGAGACAGTAAAAATTCCCCTATGCCGAGAGGGGCGTTTGCACACCACTGCACCAGATCTGTAAGTGCTGATAGAAATGTGCACCCTTTCAAATGGCTTTATATTGCCTTTAAAGTACAACAAAGCTATGGATTCATAAGCCACAAAAATGTTTGTTTTTATTCCTAAAGAAAATGTACAATGCTAATTATAAAGATCTGGTGTAGTGGGATATTTCAAAGACAGAATCTTGCATATAAATAAATATGTGTATAAAATATTTATATATACTATAACTTTTATGTGTGTGTGTGTGTGTGTGTGTGTGTGTGTGTGTGTGTGTGTGTATGGGTTTCTGATGTCAAACCCAGATTGTAGTTTGTTATAATTTTAGCCTTGGGACATTAGTCTGAAGTCTATGTCAAGAGAAGCAAAATTTTCCCATTTTCCTTTTGAAAACAGAAACAAAACTAATTCCTACTTGTCCTCTGCTGAAAACTGTGTGTCTGTTTTTTAAATAACATTGGAATTGGCTTTTCCTTACAAATTATTCATCCACCACCTTTATTTCCAGATCACCATTCCAATGATTTTGCTTCTAGCTAAATAGGAAGGAAAAAACATGTGTGCCTAGCTTTGCTGGCAAGGAGCCTGATGGAAATAGCTGGCTCGAGAGGGTAACGCTCAGGAGAGAAAAGAACAGAGACTTTGTGACCTTATAAGTGACTGATTTTCCCAAAGAGGCTTTGCTTCCTAATGTATTTGTTTGCAGTCACTGGCCATCAATTTATATCAGATATATTCTTTATCTTTAGAAAAGTCTTTTTATCACTCTAAGTCCCAGAACAAATAATGTGAATTCCAATAAACATTAGAGTCAATTATTAATCCAGAGCAAATAAATGCTCCTTTGCATTCATAGACCTTCTCAACAATAGATTCAAAAGTATTTCACTCTTGCACCTTTGAGTCAAGTGAGTACAACACCTCGGGATTATAATTTTATATTTAAAAAAAGAAAAAGAGAGGTAAAAGTGTATACAAAAAATACTTAATCACAAGAGTGAAAAGTGCACATTTAAATTGTAACATATTACCTTTACCTAATGAATATATTTGCAATTCACTGACTTTGTAAAGAGAATTATGTAATAGAACCCTGGAGAAATGTTCCCAATCTTACCAATTAGATGACTAGGGTAAATCTATATACTTAATAGGCTAATTAACTCCTGATTGATAGTCACTGAAGAGGCATTAGAAATGTCAAGTGTTTTTTATCTGTGCAACCAGAGAATCTCCAAAAAACAAAGAAATTTTAGAGGTTTGACTTGATGATCTTTATGAAAATTTGCAACTCTAAAATTTGATGAGCAACATTTCAGAATTTCTTGGATTAATGAGAACCAAATACTTGCAAAGAAGTCTAAATTTTTGCTATGCTTCAATTCACGAACAAAAACACAAGTGATTACTTTAAGTTTTAAAACTACTTATTTATTATTTTTATGAAAAAGAAGAGTAAAAAATAAATAAAAGGATTATTCAAGTGTGTACTCTGAACGAACACATCATCTAGCAATAGGAGAAAGTAAAGACATAAAACTTACATTTTAAGAATCTGAAAGTTTTAAGGTTTAAGAATATGGGTTCTTATGGAAATTCATAGGCAAAGGATAAAGAGAAAAGTAATATATTTTTTAAGAAATTTAGAAAAACAGTATAAAAAACACAGATAAAAAAACAAAGTGTGTCTCTAGGAGAAAATATTACAGATGAGCAATAGAAGAAAAGTTTGGAAAGGCAGGTTGTCAAATCAAGGTCATATCAAGGAGGGACATGAGGTTCCACATAAACGTAAACTGAAGGTTTCTGAATAGGTAAGTGCTGTGATGGATAGGGTTGTCAAGGGGCAAGAATGGAGGCTAGGGCAATTGTATGGGCAGGACACAGAGCTATGAGGCCAGAGAACAGGTAGTAACTGTGTGTGAAAGAATGAAAGATGTTTTCTAGGGCTTGGAGGGGAGTGGATTCCAACAACTGAATTGATGTGCAGACTGAGATAGAAAAGGCAAAGCAACTAGAAGGTTTCAACTCTGAAATGCACAACCCAAAATAAAACTAAGTAAAGACAGAATGAAGAGAAAGTTGGGGATGATGGTCAAGATTAGCTCTATTTTTTTAAACCTGTAAATTAGAGGTACTGACAAACCATCCAAGTGAATGAGTAATAAGCCATGAAGAATCAGGTTAGCACTTAGAAGAACAATGTTAGAGATGTCAAATGTTGTTGAAACATCTAAGCACAAGTGATAGTTGAGGCTAATATACAATGTCGTGTTTAATTGCTCACTAATATCTGCTTCCCCTCCCTGGAGATTATTCTTCCTCCCCAGTTATAATCAGGCTTGACCATGGGATTTGCCAATGGCCACATGAAGAATGTTATATGTCACTTACATTAAAAAGCTTTAAAAGCCTATTGTTTCAGGACACTTTTTTTCCCTCTTCCATAGAATTGGTAATATACAGCTAGTGACTGCTTCATTAGCCTGGCTCTAGAGTTAAATTAACATGAAAACAAACAAACAAACAAACAAACAAACCTATAGTTGATATGCAGTGTGAGAAATAATTTGAAAAAAGCCACGAGAATTTAGAAATTATTTCTTACTGCAGTATAATCTAGCCTAAACTAACTGAAAGGCCATGGAAATAAAGAGTTCCCCAAAAGGGATAGTAAAGAAAGATCATAGGATGACTGACCTAGCGCAAGACTAAATCAGACAACTATGAATTTGTCATTTCATAGAAAACAAAACAAAACAAAACAACTGAGTTACATATGCCAAGTTGCTTTGAGCATAATTTCTTAATTCTTGTCATTTCTTTTTCTGTATAAAATTACCTTGCTAGATTAGATAAAATTATTCTGGCCAACTTGGACAATGTTTGCTCTATGAAATATTCTGTAATAAATAGCAATCACCATTATATGCCAACAATTTCGAGTGTTCAGAATAGTTTTTAAAATATTACTTTTGCCTGTAAATTTGTCTTTGTGTCAATTCGCCAGCCTAACATTAGATCACAAGAACTAAAATTATGCTTTTATGTTAGGGAGTATCTTTCATGCCTAGAGATAGGGAAACAAAGCTTTCTGTGAGCAGTTGGTGGTTGATCACTGAATATTATCTATTGCTCACCACTCCAGCATGCAGACTGACATAAATAATGAAAAAGAATTCCAAGATCATAAAGCTAGTGAATAAAAGCTTACCCCATGTGTCATTAAGACATATTTGTTAGCCCAAGGCAGCAATTAAAACCATTAATATATGATTTTGGAATTCAAGAGGAATTGTTTGTCACAATGCTCTTTTTATCAAGTAGATTTGTAATGAAAATTTGTTTTTAATGAGTATTCTATTTCTTGTATGTATGTTAGAGAAACTCAGGAAAACCTCTGTCAATTTTCTAATTCTCAAGTTCACACTACTTCCTGCCTTTTTCACTATTGCTGCTCAACCTTCTCTTAAGATTCTCATCTACCAAATAATTGTATATTTAGCTTTTTAAAAAGCAATATTTAAAAAATATATTTGGATTATTTTTATTAAGAATAATTTGATAAAATCAGTAAAATGTGACAATATATTTCTAATTTTATGTATGGATAAATCCATGAATCAAAAGAAAAACCTTGTTCATTAAGTAGAATGGTTAATATTTTTTTATTATTAAAAATTCATGATCTTTAATTCTAGAGTCTTAGCTCTCCTTCTGTCACCAAATATTTAACTGTTCTAGGAAACTAGCTCAGAGAACCATCTTATATTCAGGGTTGTACTCCTTCCTAATCAGCATGAAGAAGCAGGCAGTAATAAAAAAGGACCAATGATAAGTTTTAAGAAAACTCCAATTTGTCAGCATATGTGCCTCTGATTTGCTATACTGATGGGTAAAGAAACTATTGAATGACAGGAGTATTCTTGGGCTACTTCTCATAGGTAGTTTTGTGGAAATCTCAGTTTTATAGACTTTGGCTTAAAATATCTGGTGAATGTGCTAGATTTTCAACCTATGGATTTTTTTTTTTTTTTGGATGTAGGTCTCCGCAGATTAAGAGAGCAATTCTTGATACCCATCACTTCCTTCCAATTTTATAGATTTTACTATCCCTTCTGCCTTTCTAGATTTTCTTTAGCTCCAGCCTGAAGGGATGGTTCACCATTTCAATGCCATTCCAACCATTAGGTATGTTCTCGCATCTCCACTGGAGATCCATTTATTTTATATAGGTTGTTTCCCACAGTCCAATCCCCAAACTGTTCTCATTTAACTTCTAAAAGGACAGAGTCATGATGACTGCCAGCCTTTACCCTTTTGTCTCTAAGTTGAGGAATGGAAGAATGAATTCATAACCCATTTATGTAACAGAGACAATGCACGTGGGAGACTTCCTAACCCAAGTTAGCAGCTCTACCCACCATGTACAAAGCTATATTTAAATGATGTGCATCCTCAATGTAACAGGGATTTTTGCAATTTAAAGAGGAGTCAAGGTAACCCAAAAAGCCATTATTGATTAAAATGTCTAGGAGTAAAAAAGTTTGGGGGCAAGCAAAAATTTTACACCAAATACATCTATTTGTTCTCCTTACCTACTATCTTTTCGCAAATGAAAGATATTTCTTTATGGAAAGTATGGCTTTAGGGATGCAAATCTGTGCCCCAATATCTGGGAGCAAATATTGCACTCACCTGCTTCATTACTGTTCATTCCCCTACAGCTCCGCAAATAAGGCAGTGAGTTTTCAATAATAGAAAAAAGATTAACGCTTTCCCTGTAAAGTGTTACATCTAAATTAATAAAATAGCATAATGCAGGTCTTATTCTTGATACAAAAGAAGTGAACATGACAAGGGCTTCATTTTTCCTTTAGTATGTTGTGACACAAAATAGAATGAATCAGAGAATCAAAGGGGTGAGAGGAAATTCAGCCATTCAATAGACATTTTACTCAGCATCTACAGCAGGTGCCAGGGTACAAAGATGACAGATGCACTCCGCCTCAGAGAGCATATAGGGTTCTCAGGGAGGACAGCATGATGCATCTACCAATAATGCCTGGGTAAAGGATAGCAATTTTGTCTCGGGAACTTGGAGAGAACATCATTATCCCTTACAGATTCACATAGGAGTAAGTATCTCCCCAAATCCTTTGAGTAGCATATATGTGTCTAATATATGTAACCATGTGTAATAAAGTCATCATAATCTGTTCTATTTGATCACTGCAGTTTTATATTTTCATCAGTCATGGACAGAAGAGTCTTTTCTAGTTAAGACATTACCATCTCTGATGATATCAATGCTTCCTGACCATTGTCATTTGTAGGGACTGAAAAACAACCAGTGATTTTTTTCAAGGGACATCCATGAATCACACAGGACTTCCTTTCATGTAAATTTTGAGGACCAGTGTTTTTATATTTTAAAATGCCAGCTTAGGAAGACCCCATTGGCTTCCACTGCTGTGAATAAACTGGTTGTTTGTAGGAGCTATCCCAGGGGGCCATTCAGAAGCCATTATTTTACTGTGAAGACTCTGTTAAAAAGAATAATTGATATCAATAACACTTACCTGTGTGTGCGTAGAGAAGGTTACCAAGCCATAACAAACCCAGAATTACATAGCCGCTACTTAAAACACTGCAATGCTTGGGATTTATAAGAATAAGGCCTGTCAATAATGTCCTTATTTGGGTCTTCTCAATTCATTTGGCATCCTTCGCTGTGTATTCACAGTTAAATTAAATCTGCCATGCAGTTACAGGCTGGGGTGCTGCATACAAGATACCAATAATGCACACTGAAAGGTTGCACTTCTCAAAAAGGGTTTCTGGGGACATGGCTTCAAATGCCTTTATGATTGTTGTGTTCCTTTAAAACAGCCACAGGACTGCTTCAAGTGAAAAATCTGTAGTATAATTAGTGATTACCTTAATGTCTTAAGGGTATTAGAAAACTGAGGGGATACAATTATCATTACATAGAAAGATGGATCAAGCATGAATTAATGTGGCAGGAACATAAGTAAACAGACATGGGGTTAGACAAGGGAAGGAATCCCAAATGACGACGACAACAGCAACAATGACAACAACAAAGATCATCGCTTAACCTGTTTTGTCAGAGCTGGTATTGATGGTATTGGTAGTGATGGAGGTGAAGGTTGTCTTTGCGCTGTCCTTGGTAGTTACAGATTTCTGCTTATTTTTCATGGCTTCCAGTGCTTTGAGCTTCTTGGCATGTTTCGTGCCTTTGTAGTGGGCCGCAGCCTGGCTCTACAAAGGAGAACAAAATGAACCATGCAATCAGGCTCATTTCTAAACTAGCATTCTCTGTATTACTGCAAATACAGACTCCCTTTCAATAATAGGTACCATTCGAGCTAATTCTGGCCGTGGCCAAACAGTGGGATTCTATTTAGAATGATGCTAGAAAGCAATGGGGATCAAGTTCTAAAGCCTCTGGATGGAAGGAAGAAACATTCTATTGCTTCCCTTAAGAGACATGTAGCTGAACACTAACACATGAATAACATTTTCTTTGTGGCGTGGAAAAAAGTACAAATTTACACCTGGATTGCCTTTGTTCTGCCACAGAAGATGCTGGGCTCCCAGAGATTAACAAGGGCCCTAGAAAAGAACGGCTCTCCTATTCTTGGCTTGGGAAATGTGTTTTCTCTTTCTACAATGTGTCTTATTAATACAGTCCCCAAAGGGTATCTATAAGAAAAAGTTCACACATAACAAGGGAAGTGGGCACCCTGGAGACTGAGATTGAAGCTTGAGAGTTCAAAACCAAAGGCACTGCCTGAGTCCAAACGGGGTACACAGAAATCAAATTTCTGATTCTTTCTTTCTCCTTGCTTCTTATAGAGGGTAGTCTGAGAAATTATGGTAGTGACATTCTTTCAACACATAGGTCTTTCAAACCCCGATCCATTGTAAGGAGATTTCACTGTGTTTTGACTACCTAATGGGGCTAAGGCAATTCTTTTGCCTGTGCCTTCCGAGATTTTTTTAAAACAGTAAGATATATTTTCCCAAGTTTATATTTCCTTAACATTATTTTTTGGGGGTACTGTAGAGACACATTAATTGAGATAGAAAATCATCTTAAAGAAATCTGTATTTATTAATGTTGATTTATAGAGAACAAAAGCCTTTGTGGCTTGGGATGAGGCTGGGAGTGGGCAGAGAGATTCTTAAATCGAAAGGTTTTCCAGCTTAAAACATTTAAAAATGTCATCTAACAAAGAAGATATCTCAGTGGAGGATTATGCCTGTTAGACTACCCATGATTTTCCATGGCATATTTAAACTCAATGTTTCCTTTTGTCAGAAAAATAATAATCACATTGTCCTCTTCATCACAGCAACTGTGGTAGGTAAGGTGCTGCGGTATAATATCTTTTAATAAATGATAAATAAATAATCCACACCTTAATTTGCATCATTCTGATAAGTATCTTCAGAGAACTAGGTACCCTTATTGAAAGAACACTGGACAAGGAAATTATATATTAGAAACAGTTTGAACAGAGAGGACACTCATGCATCAGTTACAGTTTTCCAACAACACATAACATCAAAAGACATAGTGTGAGCCAAATGTGAAATTAAGACTTGCTATAATTAATTGAAGAACCAGTGATAGGTTGGATTGGTTTGATTCTACATGGAGAATGCTACTTTGATGGACAGAGGTGTGTCCCTTTTTATTTCCTGCCTAGTTCTCCTCTTTAATAAATCAAGTCTCTTGGCCATATCTTTTGAAGGCAATACAGTCAATTAAATCCAAATTACAGTTGGTCATCTTCTCTAAGCAGCTGGCTACATACTTTCTCTTAAAGCAAAGTTCCTCTCTTCTCTCTGTCCAGCATATTTAGAAGTGGATATTTTAGGTATAATACATATTAAAAGATAGGGTTTAAATTAACAGTGATATCTTCACTTATACCTCCAAAATATACATTTTAAAGTTTCTAGCAAATCTTAGTGGTATTTCAAACAAGACAAAATTTTGTTTGAGTACACCATGGGACCAGGTGAACATAACTATTTTGGAAATTAAGAAAAAATCCTAAAGAATCCTGCAAGTAAAGAGAATACTTATACCCCCCCAAATACTCTTTGTACAGGTACAGTTAAGCTGATGCTCCCAACAAGTGAAATGGCTCAGGGAGTCGTGGGGAGAAGGGGATGATAAAATGACCAATAGCTGGTAAGTCCCAACTGAGACACCTGATGAATTAAAAAGCAAAACAGAACAAAATAATAAGATAATGCATACTCACTTGTTAATTGAATAATAGTCCCAAAGCACCATGATAATAATTATCTTAATTAAAAATTATCTGATTAAAAAAAATACAACTAAGTCCTACAAATCTGAAAATAACCCAATGATATGACGGTCCGAAGTGCTCTGGAAAGCCCCAAACATATAGAATTTAGGGGAATGATGGAGGTGGTGAGTGTAATAGAGAAGATCAAGGTGATTATGATGGTGCAGGGTATGTGTGTTAGAGTAGAAGTGGACATATGAGTTGGAAACTGAATGTAGAGAGATAATCCTGGATACTACAAATTTTCTTTGTCATCAGCCTTTGTTTAATGTTTGTAGAATTTATTGAACTGCTCTTGGGTTGTACTAGGAGCAATTTTTCTATCTATGTACACTGACCCATAACTCTTGGTCCACCTTGACACAGGTATCTTGTATAAAGATGTGCTTCTTGTGTAAAAAAGAAAACTCAGTCAGCTCTCCTTACCCATTTTGGCCACTTCACTGGACTGGATAGATTATTTAGCCACATCTAATCTTTCTGTGACTATAAACAAAGCTGCAGCCTAAGAAAGAATCCTGCTGAGAGATTTTTAAAAGTAGCAGTTGGCCAGAGATGTCTCTTGGGGCCCCATCTGCTTTTCTGTCGGGCAGAGAGGTACTGGACATAACGTAGCACATCATATTCCCTTCAAGGTTGTTTTCTGTTATTTATTAGCCAGTCTCTGAACCGAGTTTTTCCCAGAAGCCTGGAAACTATCAGACACAAGCAAACAATTATTTTTCACGGGAATGATTTCAAGGTTAAAAAAGTGTACTACTTCATTATGGCCCATTTCAGAATTCTGCATTTTAAAACTAAAACAGAATCAGATGATCATAGTACACATAGAAGTGAGCAGAACAATAAAAATTGGGCTTTGACAACTTACTTTTAAATAATAAGTGCAGTTTGGGGGTACTGTGCAATAAAAATCACTACTATAGACTATGAAACAGCACATGACACAAAGAAATCTAACAAGTGTCATCACAGAGGCAAGTGCTGACATGAAAGATACACACACACATTCCTGGAGAAAAGAATGATGCCAGTTTAAATATCATCCTCACATCCTGGGCATCTGTAGCCAGTTAGGCTTTTCAATTGTTAAATTTTATCCTCAGTATTTCAAAATGGTTTCCAGTTTAAAAACAACTAAAGTTCCAAAGTAGATAAAAATAGCTGTTAAATGGCTAACATTTGGGAGAAGAGTTTCATACTTTTGAAACACGCATACACACACATTTATTTTACTTATCTAAGTAAGGCTTCTTTCTAAGTCACTATTATTCTGTTAAACGCCCTGGATATTTAATATTTATGTGTCACTGCATTCCTTAACATCAATACCTTGTATACTTTTATTCTATGTCTCTTTTATATAAAGGTATCTTAACGTGCTTTTCTAAATCTAGGAAGTATATTATAAACATACATACCTGGTTACCATAAACGATTAATTTTCATGCAAATGTGATTTTAAAAGGAACAAGGTGGCCTTTATTAGTTTGTGATATCATGTAATTTTATAACATATTAAATTTATTAAAACAAAATGAACATTATCCTATTAAAATGTAACATTAGGAAAAGAAAGAGTAGTTATTAAAGAAGTTGCCATCCTTTTGGGGAGGGGACAGAAGATGAGTCAGAGTAATTATTATTATTTTTTAAGGAATTATCTGACTTTAAAATTTTAGCTTATGTTATTTTTTTATAGAAAAAAAAATGAAATAACACATGATATAGTATCCAAACTCTAAAACATTAAATGTAGATTTATATTTTAAGAACTATTAAAAAAGTACTAGAGGAAAAAAAGTTTAAAATTTCGATTTATCTAAATACAGTTGTTTTTTAAGTTACGTATACTCACTCAAGTCTAAGGTCGAGGCAGTGTGTATGGGCTCAGCCATATGGATTAAGACCAAATGCATTCTAATTGGTCAGTGGCTTGTTAAATATTTTGAATATTACTTTTGTATACACCAGTAGAATATTTCCAAGTCCTTATTTTACCTTAATTCTTTTCTATCAATTCTCAGCTTAATTTAACATTCATGTAAAGCATTTGTTCTCAAAGTGTGGTCCTCAGAACAGCAGCAGCAGCAGCAGCAGCAGCAGCAGCAGCAGCAGGCAGCTTGTCAGAAATGCAAATTCTCAGCTTCCATCCTAGACATATGGAATCAGAAACTATGGAGATGGGGCTCAGCATTCTGTATTTTATAAGCTCTCCAGGTAATTCCGATGCATACTAAAATTTCAGAACCACTCATCTTAAATATTAGTGACTTTTCTCCTTCTTGAATAAATAGCCAAAGTCTAGATTTTTTTTTAAGATTAATGCAGAATCATTTGAAGACTGAGCATTTACATATGTATAAATGTGAGCAAGGTATATTACCACACCCTCCCCTCCCCAAATTATCAAAAATTTCTTTTCTTAAAAACCAATCGTAAAAAAAGAAGTAAAAAATAACGAGGATACATGTGTAATTGGGAAGCATCTATCCAAGAAGGATCAATGCAAAATAGCAAATCAACCTTGGAAACCTCTATATAATTCTAAAACCCCATATAAGTGCTTTCCAAGTCCTTGTGATTTTTTTCTTTCCAGTTTTTACCTTTTCTCTCCAAGCTAATTATTGTTGCAGCATGACCCACTGACTCCAATATTTTTACTTCTGTATTGAATGCTTTGCCATGGTCCTTTTTGTGGGGGCTGAGGGTATCCCCAGCTCTATGAAAAAATAAGCTAAGCTGAACCCTGTGTCACAATTCTTATAACTTCACTATATAACAAATATGTATCTCACTATTTTGTTTGCATGAAACTGATTTGGTGTTAGTCATGTTCAGGTTCTTTCATTATGTACTTAGGGCTTTTTTATTGAGGGAAACGTCTCGCCAGCAGGCAAATAAAAACCACTCTGGTAAGCCAAGAAGAGAGCTTTTCTGTTGCTCCACTTAACAAAATAGCTGAAGAAGAAATTTCAAGGTATAATAGTTCATTGTTTTACATTTGCCTTACTGCTGTGAATACATGCACCTTTCAAATTCTCTTACACATCGGGGGAATGATGTGATACAGATATTTTTATTCCTCAATTACATGTTCCATAAAGACTATTTAATAATTTAACTTGTGATTGTGTAGTTAACATGGAAGTAGATGACTGCATTACAAATAAAAATGAAACTTCACTGGCATTGAGTCCCAAAGAAAAAAAACATGATTCAATTAAGAGTGTTCCCTTTGAGCTCATGTGATTGATGCCTTACTTTAAATGTGTTCCTGTCCCCTGTACTCTTCAATACAGAAATGAACGGTAACAGTCACAGGAACAGAAAAATAGAAAAGAAGAAAAATAATACCACAAGAGTAACGTGATTTTTATCCACTACCACTACTAACTGAAAAAAAATTCTAAATAAACATTTTAAAGGCAAAGAAAATACCTTGTCACTTACGTGGTTGTATAAAAACAATCTCGATGGACTCATTTATCTTTTAAAAGCTTCTCAATTCATCTATGAACATCACGATTTCGAAACAATAAGTATTTAATGTTTTCAGGTATCTAATGTGAATGATAAAGTAGCACTTATTTAAGTGAGAAAAACTAATTTAATAGGTCCTTCCTGTTTTCTGTTGTGGAACTACCATTATTTTTATTTTGGGAATCCAAAAAGCTATTTCATTGACTTCTAACGGTAGGGTCCTGATTGGGGGACACCAGCTAACAGTGGGCACTGGAGCTGGTACACATCATCTGATGGAGCCAAAACAAAGACCTGACTCTGGCTAAGTTTGCTCAATATTTTTGGAAAGCTTTTTGTAAGCCAGAGAACTTGAATGAGTTTTAACTCTAGTGATGAAAGAGTTCTTGTATGAAACTGAGAGAAAGCAGAAAAAACACTTTGCCTAACTATTCAACTAATGTTCAGTATGGCCTCACAATTTCCATAGTTTAATACTTCACTCAGCATGTGATTGTCAATTACCATTTAAAAGTTCGGGTACACTTAAAAATGTTGAATCTAAGTATGTCCGAAGGTCAAGCTGTCATAGGTGTTGGTATCAGTAACAGATAAAAATGTTTTTATTTCCTGGTATAACATGCATGCTTCCTTTAAGTAACCCTCAACTTCCTCCTCCAGACAACCTACCTGTCCCACTACCCCTGCTACCAAGTCACAGTTATTTTTGTTCTCCGGTAAGAAAATTTCTTGCAATGTAGACAAATGAAGGATAGCCCTCCCTTTTATAGCACAAGAAGAAATAATTTCAAGCCTTTGTATGACTAGTTTCCTTTGCCTAGAGCACCTGAACTTGGCTGAAAGATTTCTATTCATCACATGTCACCTTCTCCATGTAGTCTTAGATATGTCGGCATTATAGCACTTATGTCATTGCCACAAGAAGGGTTAAATGTCTGCTTCTAATAGAGGGTGAATCTCTCAACAGATAAAGAACTGATGTTACTAGTCATTCTGTCCCTAGGTCCTAGTCTGGATCTCTAAATAGGTGCCTATTAAATGCACTTTGAGTTAGCTTCACATTTTGATTTTAAAATGGATGTATGCATATGGTGTCTCAATGGATTTTATATGTGAACAGGGTTCAACTTAATTCTCTGCCATTCTTTGGCACTTTGCCTTATCTGTTGAACACACTTCAGGGAATTTTTATGGCACTTAATGCTGGAAAAGCATCTGGCATAAAGACAAACTATTATTTTTTCTCTGGGAGAAGCTTATCACCAACTGCAAATTGTGCTGTTTACAGGAGCTCTCTTTGCATGAGATGTAGCAAAGGAATAATATGGAGATTGTTTCATTTTTTTAAAATTTTGATGAATAACTTACAAGTTTTTTTTTTTTTTTTTAATCTGGAAAATGTAACGAGTAATTCCGGAGATGACTCTGCATTTTAAGATTTATATAAAAGACTGAATTATTTTAAACATACATCTAGAAATTTTTAGTACTCAAAAGAATGCTATTTCTCTAACACCATTTTTTAACTCTCAAAATGCTTTCAAACAATATAGAGAAATTAACTCTGACATCATTAACCCATTTTCCTCCCTGCAAATCTGCATAATAATACATATCCTGTATTTGCTGAAGAAGAGCGCCTTCCATTAGGGAAAAATGATTAAATTATCGATTTCTCCATAAACCAACGAAGGGCTTCTTTCAGTAGGTTTGTAACATTTCTAATTTCTAATTCATAAATCTGAGAATTGTTTTAATTGTTCCCTTAATGAACTTTCAAAGATCATTTCTAAAATATGCAATTGTTAAAATATGCAATTGGGTCCACAAAATAATAATGGTTTCTATCTGGGCCAAATGTTTTGTCTTTGTTAAGCATCATAACAGTTTTCTGAAGCACTTTGGGCACACAGGGAAAAGCTGGAGAATGAGACTACAGATAACCTCAAGAACCTAGATTAGGCAGAATCCACCCTTATTCCAGTCCTTTAGCTGTTCATTCATTCACAAAGGTCTCACTGACCTGTGGCCAGATGCTACTGAAGTAATGAGGACAGAGTAGAAAACAAGTCAGACTGATAAACTAAATTTACAAATAACTCTATTAAAAATACCATAGTAAAACGGTTTGAAAAGATATAAAAAGTATTTTCAAGTCCTATTGCAAAAGGTTGTTAAACTTCATATTACATCACAAATATCTAGATAATCAGGAAGACAAAGACACCAACCATTTGAAAAACTGGCAAAGGTTTCACCTAATTCAATGAGATAAATTATGTCAAAGTACCTAAGGCTTTTGGGGATATAATAAAGACTCAAATAATGAGAATAAATGTCCATTTTTTGGTCAAAATAAAAGAACGCAAATGTTCATCTGTATAAATCAATTTGATGCCTAGGTTAGAATCCCGAATATGGACAAACACTGTGAATGAACTGTGCATTTGTGGGCTTAAGAACAAAGGAAAAGAAAATGCTTTTAAAGAAGAGAAAGAAGCTCAGCTGACTTGACACTACCTCAGAACATCCCTTTGATCAAAGAGGTCTGGAGTGAGATATTTCATGGGCAAAACCTGGAGAAATCGTCAAACTTCTCAAATAAGGGACTTAGGAAATATTTAAAAGACAGAAAAAAGCTGTTGTTGTTATTGTTGTTGTGAACTTTCACATAAGAATTGTGTTAGCAAAGAAGAGTTATAATCCCAAGAGCTTAATGTTTAGAGGAAATGTGAACAATCAGGTGCTAACAGCACAGTATCCCCCAGGAAAGCTCAGCAGTCATTAGTAGAATTTTGTCCAGATGGTTTTTTCCTGGGTGATGCTTGCAGGAAGAGTCAGTGTGTCACAACTGCAGTAAGGAGCCCCTGCTATTTCTTTATACGATGGATATTTATGTGAGGCATTTATTAAATGTTCATCTGTGCTAGATACTGTGCTGAAGGCTTTTTATGAATATTCTCACTTATTTCTTATGAAGACCTATGAGAGAATGACATGGGCATTTTATAGATGAAGAGACTGACACTCTGAAAGCTAGAACAACTAAACCACAAAAGTGAAGGCAAAACAGGGCATGTACCCAATGGAAAACCACCTTATCATGTGACTTAATAGTGGCTCGCCTTGTAGAAGACATAAGACTAAATACTGCATAGATATTAAGCTCATTAATGAGAAATGACTGATTTATGTGGTCGATAAATCACAAAATTTCATTGTATATTAGGCCTATGCTTTTCACAGTATTAGCATCATTCTATCTGAGGTTTCCCTTAGTTTAATTATTTCAATATAAGCTCCAATGAATTAATGCCGATGTTCTACACAAAGTGTGGGAAACCATGTGATGTTTGTTTATATCCCAAAATGTGAAGGCTTCAGGCATCAGAAAGTATCACTGGGCATAAGTCAACTCTTGCAGAGGGCCTCGTAGGCTAGGTTAAGAATTATGTTCTTTACTCTTTGTTCAAAGGTAAGGCCCTTTGAAGGTTTTAAGAAATACAGATACATAGATATGTTTGCATGTTTTTTATGAGGTCACTCTAGCAGGCACAAAGAGGCTAGATAAGGAGGGGAAGGGCAAAAATGGGGAAAGAGAAGAGCATTGGATTATTACTGTAGAGATCCAGACACTGAAAGCAGAGAGAGGACTACATACTTTTGATTATTATGTAAGTTAAAAATGTCAAGAACTGATGGAGAATCTTGAGGGGTGGTCTCAAAGATGCCTCACAGGGTTTTGCTTCTTGCAAATGTATGATTGGAGATTCCATTTCCTAGAATTGTTGATATTCAAAGAGGTCCAAATATTTGAGGAGAAATCATGGGTTGGGTTGGGGTATGTTGAGTTTGAGGAGTCTTT
Organism: Pteropus vampyrus; assembly: GCF_000151845.1. Taxonomy (NCBI): domain Eukaryota; kingdom Metazoa; phylum Chordata; class Mammalia; order Chiroptera; family Pteropodidae; genus Pteropus; species Pteropus vampyrus. The sequence continues at coordinate 8,212,783 of NW_011888782.1, forward strand.
AACAGGTCTAAGTAAAATGTGGGCTATGTAATTAGCTATATGGTCTGGAGCTTAGAGGTGAATTCTAGGCTGTAGCTATATTGTGGAGCTATCAGCAACAGATGGTAACCAAAGCCACTGGGAAATGCCATTTGAAAGGCAAATAAAATATTTTTTTCCTGTTTAACCACTGAAACACAATCTTTAATCAGCTGCAACATTTGAATGAATGAACTAAAACTCCAACTGACAGTGTATGAGATAACATATTTCCAAATTCTTCACTGAGCTAAAGTATACTTCATCACTTAGCTTTTTTAAAAAGTATTTTCTTAAAGTGTTTAAAATCTTCAATTTCAGCCAGAGAATGAGTCATTCTCTTTTCATCTTCACACCAAAGTAAGTTCACTAGAAATAAAAGACCCATTTCTCTCTGCTATATAGAATATTATATCTCAGTATTTGGCCTCCAGAGGCTAGATTCATAAAAATAAAAATTCTATCACTAGAGCAGCAAAATGAGGATTGCTAAAGTCTGACTATAGAAGGCTACAATGAGGTGGCCTCCAAACCTGACAGTTGTTCCCTCAGATAAAATTGTAGTGGATGGAATTAGCCATTTACAGGAAACTTATTAAAGGGTAGGTCAAAAGCAACAAGGCAATAATCAAGGGCTGACTAAATATAAAAGAGAGCTGTGCTTAATGAATATTATTAACATGTCTGAAGTAAGACTATATTAGTTGAATAGGTTACATCCTGGCATCTAGAAAAAGGGAATTTAAAGATTAATGTCATATAGGTTTCTTTCTCTCCCCCTGATAAATATAAGAGGAAAAAAAAAAAAAAACAACTAATGCCATCTGTCTCTGTGACGACCAAAGGAGAAAGAGTTTATTTTATAAATTATATTTTTATAAATTTTATAAGTATAACATTTAAAAGTCTCAATAACTATAAAATTTAAGCACTCGGCTTCTACATGTGAAGAAATAAAAAGCTACGACTTAGATTACTAAAACTAAAATTCTAGGCTATATTTTTTTCAACATTTTCAAAGTTAATTTTCAGTTTTTAAAACAGGCCTTTAATTTCAATTTCTGAGGGATGGTATCAAAGCAGGGGCTTCATCTGACATGCTTTTTGAATAGTATTTGTGATTAACACTAAAAAATGTCAAAAAGTTTTCTAAGTAAAAATTATTAAAACTTTGACTTTGTAAATATGAAGAAATTTCTAACCATAGGATTTTTGATGATATTATTTGAATCTCTAAATTGTTTGAATTTACCAAGGTCAAGTAAATTAACAAAATGAACATCTATATTTTCATGACAAGTTGGCTATTTTGGACCTAATCTTAAATACAGGGGTTGTCTAAGTGATGCTTGTTAATATCACTGCTTCCACTGCACAAGCCAGCAAGAGACTTCTCCCCTTGGGCATATATTAACAATTTACTTTTTTGCAGACAAGTGCACAAATATGATTAGCTTTTGCAAATTGCTCTTTATTCTGTTACTGGTAAGTAATTTTTATATTATTACAGTGTAAACAGATGCTATTTTCCACTACATATTCAGCTGTAATGAGCTAATTTAATGTGTTAAAAACAACAAAAGAACTCCAAGAATGATTCAGTGATTCAAGCTTCATGGAAAGCAACAGAAAAATCAAGCGCAAAGTTTGCAAAATTATTCCAAGGTTTAGTTTTCGATAAGGAATTGTGGAGCCCCTGTTCTCTGAGCATGTTTATTCAAAGCTGTGTTTTCACCTTTTCTGGGTGAGTCCTGTAACCAACCTTCCAAGTGGAAGGGTTCCACAGGTTCCTCTGCTCATTGTGCTCCTAGTTCCTGAAACACCCATTATAGTGCAACTCTTTTATATTAAAATTAGATTTATTTATTTATCTGTTCATTTAAATATTTATGTTTTCTACCAATGCATATGCTGTGGGGCATCCCAACATATGGATAGGCATTTCAGGAAGTGGAGCCAGAAGAGGAGATGAAGAAGATTCAGTAATGGAAATAGAATAAAAGTCTGAAGAATCTGGTATCACAGAAGCCAAGAGCCTTAATAGCTTGTGGAAGGGAATTGACTACTACTGCCATGTCAGGTAAAAAGAGAACACAAAATGTCCATTGAATTTTGCAACATGTACATTGTTGATGATACAGGACATGATAATTTGATGCTTAATCAATTAATTGGAACAACAGAATTTGGAAAGGTAGAGAATAAAAGATCTGAATACTTGGTCACAGAGTTGTCAATTCAGGTGGCTTCCAGATAAAAACTCCATCCATCTGAAACTGTCATTCTGAACTCAGCACTATTTATTTCCTTGTTTTATTTTGCTAATATGTTTCCACATTATAAATGTATATCTGGAAATAGACCTGCATTTTGAGTCTATCATTTCTAAAAGCACAAAAATCAGCTAATATTTTTAAAAACATCAATGAGTTACCTTAAAATACTTTTTTTTGGTAAAATCCATCAAGTAGAAAATTTTGAAAGTTGAAATAAAAAGAAGAAATAATATAAAATAACCAATACGCAAATCAATCAGTATTAATCCTTTCAGATTTTTAGGGATTTTATTCTGTCAGTAGGTGCACAGTAGGTGCTTAATATCTATTTGTTGAATATTAATATACTTGTATACAAAAATGAGATCACACTCCTCACTGGTACTTAAACTACTTAATGCAATTATTAATATACACTACACATTTCTATATTTGATCGAATTTTTTTTTAGATCACATCTTCATGATGATTTTCATTCTGAAGGAGAGGGGATGTAACTTGGTACAGTAAGCAACAAGATAGAAATGTAAAGGCACAACTTCCAATTAGTCTCCTAACTTTATTCATATATCCAACATAAATCATTTCACCTCCAGTATGAGATTTTCCTCATTCTTAAAATGCAGCATTTGTACAAAAGGTTTTAATCAGGTTATTGAGTGAAATGATTTATTAGTTACTTTGAGAGTAAATTTTTAGATAAAGAATCTCAATTATCCATGGAAATATTAACTTTAGGCTTTCCTCTACAGATTAATGTTTTAAATTGGCTACCCTCTATCTTCAATATCCTCAATGTCTGCAATGGCTATGATTTGCTAAATCACCAAAACCACATGGAGTATAGTGCCCGACAACCAGAAATGCTCACTACAGAAAGATGATATTTAAGAGAAATAAACGCCTATGTTCCCTAAGTCTCTCTAGTTAAGGGTCTATTTGTTACGCAGCTTAGTGTTAATATAACTAGTACATAATCTTTCCATAGATTATCAGGTGAGGAAAAAAGAATTTGGAGTTGCCCTGATAGTAGAGTAGTATGCCCTTATCTGCACAAGATACGTTCCAAGATCCACCAAAGATGCCCAAAACTGCAAGTATTTCCCAACACTATATATATTATGCTTTTTCCTGTACATATATATCTTTTCACTTAAAAGAAGCACTTTAAGGCTTCTCTTTGACATATCTAAATTGCTAGCATCACTACTCCTAAGCTTTGGGACCATTTTAAGTAAAATAAGAGTTACTTGAACTTTATTTATACTACATTTTTTCCTATACATACATACTTATGATAAAGTTTAATTTATAAATTAGGCACAGTTAAGAGTTTAACAAATAATAACTAATAAAATAGAACAATTACAACAATATACTATAAGAAAAGTTATATAAATGGATTTGAGGCCATTATTAAGTAAAATGAGGGTTATTAGAACATAAGCACTGTGATATCGGGACAGCTGATCTGATAACCTAGAAGGCTACTAAGGGACTAACAGGTGGGTAGCATGTACAGCATGAATACGCTGGACAAAGGGGTGATTGACGTCCCAGGTGAGATGGAGCAGGATGATGCTAGATTTCATCAGACTATTCAGAACAGTGTGCAATTAAAACTTATGAATTGTTTACTTCTCAAATTTTCATTCTAATATTTTTGGAGTGCAATTGATTGCAGGTGACTAAACCAATGAAAAGGAAAAACGTGGATAAGAAGAAACTGCTGTTACAGCTACCAAATATTTTCCAACTAATATATTCTATGTTCTGTTCAAGGAGCTTAATGCAAAGATCATAGTTTCCCTCGAAATTAGATATTATTATATCCATTTTACAGATGATAAATTGAGGTTCATAATGTTTAAATAACTTGCTCAAGGTCCATAGGGAGTGAGCCAAACAAGAAAGATTCAAAACTAGGTCTTCCTGTTTCCAAAGCCCATGATCCTTTTATCATACCATGAAGAATTTTTCAAATATTTCTGTCTTCAATGCAGATATTTAACAAAATTAAAAAAAAAATGATCCAGGAAGGGGAGAAAAGATTTTAAAAAGTATATTTCTGATAAAACAGATTCCTCACCTTCTTCTATGACCCACTGTCTTTTACCACAGAAACTAAACAGAACATTTTTGTAATATTCTAGCTAGTTTCTGCGGTACAATATCAAGAACTCACAGAAGATACTTATTTCTTCCTCTTGGCACACAGTTGAACTATGCTACTCTCATACTTAAGTGACTATGTGATTGAGTTATAGACAATGAATGTGAGTGGAAGTGATCTTCAATATATCCAGACTTGGTTTACTAAAACTTCCCAAGCATAATTTTCCAGATTCTTTCCCCTTTTACCTATTTGATACAAACAAACATAGCCACTTGGAAGCTACACATTAAAGATGTTAAACCAACGAGATGGAAAGGCCTGGAATCCTGAATCACCACTGGGAAGAGATGTGACAATGAATGAAGAACACATATTTTGGATTTTACATAAGCAAAGTTTAAATATCTATTATTAGAGCCATGATACATCTGTTGATTGATTCATAGGACAGCAAGAGTTACTTTAACCTAATGACTGCATCTACCTTCTTATTATGCTTTAAATCTAGAAAAATACAGAGTTCCCAGCCAAGGGAAAGAAGAGAGAGTGTGTGAGCAGAAAACCACAATTAAGTGTTCAAAATTTATTTTTTAGCTAATCTTTGCCTAAATGCACCACAGTGCTCTGAAAATCTACATGTTCTGTGATCTTAAGAGAAACAGGAAATACAATATATCTTTGGGCCTCTTTGGGTTTTGGATAGCCTAGACTAAAGAAATATCTAGGAGAGGGGCTGAACCATAGATCTGAACAGACTCAAATCACCCTTACTGTATAATTCCTTGTCATTTCTTAATAAGCCATTATGGTTGGCATACCCAGTTTCCCCAAATGCTCTCTTTATCTGAAACCAAAGGCAGAACCATGACTGGAGGGTTGTCTCAGTCCTTCATCAAAGCCAAGGAGGGTGTGTCTTCTTAGACAAAGCAATGGAATTTTAGTTTCTGACATCCTATTTGACTTTGACAGAATAAATCAAAAGACCTTGCTCCTGCTAAAGAGACTGTGCAAATGATTGATGAAACTTCGTAAGATTTTAATATCATGCACTTCAAAAATAAGTACTACTTTTATTTCAGGAACCCTTTAAATCTGTAACGTTTTATGTTTCTTCATTTTTCCTGGCTGTCCTCTCACATCGCATACTTAGAAATCTTAAAAATATAAAATAATTTACCTATGTCTTTTTAAAAAATCTTTTCAGGAAACAGATAATCTTGTTAATCTTTTTTCAATCTTACATGCATTTCATCTATAGATCTCAAGTTCCTTGTGCAAACATTCAGTCGTTTTTCTCTATCTTCAAGTGAAGGAGATAAGAAACATTGCCTTGAGATAGGTGTGTAAATGCAAAAAAATGAATAAATTCTTGTACAAATTTAATAAAATCCAGGAGATCACAACACCAAGTCTATGAGCTAAGCATTAGGCATTAAGTCTTCTTCTAAGTAAGATGGAATGAAATTAAGTTTGAATTTAATCATCCTGAGTTTAAATTTTAGCCTTTCAATCATGAACCTTAAGCAAGTTACTATTCTCCAAACCTCAGTTTTCTCATTTGTGAAATTATTATAGAAAAGGTTATTTTTTACTTTGTGAAGATCAAATTAGAGAACCAAAACTTCAGTTCCTTGGACAAAGACTAAATATGAATGAGAAGTTTTGGAGTCTCCATCCTGGTCTTTGATTTACTTAATCTCTATCACAATAGAACCCTTTTTTACAACAGCTAGCTTTTTCTGCATCCAAATCTCAGATTCATACCCCTTTGGGAAACTGAACTAACTGCCCCTAATCAGGTCTACATTACATGCAATATCAACTAATATTTGATATCCTTACTAGCAATGGGCTAGATCTTCCCAACCTTACGTTAAAAGCATAGCTATGTTCTTAAAAGTTCTTGCAAGGTAATCATTCTTACTTGTATGTAAATACAGAATAGAGAGGAGTTGCTCTGCTATAAGCTAGAAGTAGAAGGAGATGGGAAAATGATCCTCAACTTCTTGGTCTTCTGCCCCACAGATGTTAGTTGATTTCTCCCCTGATAGTTACTGAGCACTTCCTTTGGAACCATAGAGACTCAAGGAGAAGGGATAGATAAAAGGAATGCTCTCATAGGTACCTTTCAGTTAAAATGTTATATGCCACTATTATAATACATTTGAAAAAAACAGAGAGCAAGATACATTATTTCGGAAACATTCTCTTTTCTTCCTCGAATATTTTAATTCTTGCTAAATTACTTGAAATAACATTCAAAATTTATTTTTTCTTTTAATTTTTGGTATGATAATAAATAATGTGCATTTTCTTGTTCTGTTTTTTATTTTTTTTGTTTTTAATTAAACGCTGGCTTGACTACCGTCACAGTTTCAACTCCCACTCTCTCATTTTCTCTATAATCCAGAGAAATTTTCTCTGTCTCTTCTTTTCCCAAGACCTTTGAAAAAAAAAGTGGAAACAAAATCACCATTCAAACTGCCAAAAGATGCATCTTTCCTTTTGAGGTGGCAAAGGAAAGCACTGTATTTAATGAAATGCATGGATTTCATGGTCAGAGGCCTGGTTCCAATCCGAGCTCCACCACTTGGGAGAAGGGGAATTTATATTGCCATTTTAAAGTTGAATCCTCTCATTGGCAAAGCAGAAGCAACAATGCAGGGTTGTTTGTTTGTTTTTTCTTGCATCAAATATTAAAATCCATACTGTGTACAAAACTCTGTGCTAGACAGTAGGGCTGTACTGGTGGAAAAAAACAGACTCAGTTCCTGCCCCTGGTGAGTGTGGTATCATAAGGATTAAAGGAACCTGTGAATCTAAAAACATTAAGTTCTCAATATATGATAATTATATCTACTATTGCTCAGGACACTTTGATTATTTTGACACAGACAATCTTGGAGCAGGTTACAAGGCTTTTAGATTTCAAGATTTCAAGATTTCCATTTAAAAAAGGAGCGAAAAAACAATTTGCTTTCAGATGAAGTATATTCCTCCCACACTGGATTGACATTAGAATGACCAAAATGTATTTATAAGCACATGTGTATGAATCATATTAAATTATCAGCATTTGGTCATTTTTTACCTATAAAATGAGCAATTGCATATGCCCCTTCTAGTACGTCAGCAGTGGGGGAGGGGTTTATGAAAAGATGTGTGTGGGAAGGAGAACAGAGTGATGAATAGTACATGTTGCAAAAAATTCAGTCTATTCAATATCATATTTAACTAAATATAGAGTTCTGATAATTAAATTTTAAGATATTCTTAAAAATGAAACATTTTGGCTTTCTTCTGGCTATAGTTCCAATATGAATAATGAAAAATACTTTCAAAATGAAAATATATACATCCTATATCTGAAACAAATGCAGGTAGCATTTGTACAAATTTTATGTGTCAGTTGTCTACAGTATGATACTCTAAGTACATATTACAAAGAGTAATAGATGCAGCAACTTTCGGGGTCACTTTCCTTTTCATGTTTCTGTTTATCCTCCACCAATTCACCCCAGCATATATTGAGTTCATTCAATGCTTACTGAATGCCTTTGGTGGCCAGAAGCTATCTTGGTACTTCACATGAGGACGTAAATCAAAGCATTTAATAAGACAAATAGCCTATAAAATTCATTATTTGACACTCCAAAATATTACTAACCTCTGATTTTTAGAGAGTTTGTGCAACTGTTTCACAGAGGTCTAGAAATTCAAGGGTTAAAGATCTTGTGACTCGAACTCTGAGTCTGTATTCTGTGAAGATGGATATAATCATTGCCATAAATTGATAAGTTATGCATACAGCTACAGTGACAAACAAGGCCACAAGCCATCACAGGTCCCTGGAATTACTGATGTACTACCAAATCTCCCGTGGCCCTCACCCAGGAGGCTGCAGCTCTAAATCTTCCCAATGGACTGGCAAATAAGCACTTCACCATTTAACATGAGTACAGGAAGTCATTTCATCATTGGCCTGTCGCATGAATTGCTGACACAAGAAACTTTACCCCACTTAAAAAACCACAAGTACCATGCGACTGCTTATCAGTTGGAAAATACGTGTTTTTTTTTTTCTTTTTTTCTTTTTTTTGCCCATGCTAACGGTCTCGTATTTGAGAATAAAGGCCAGTTCTTTTTGAGAAACATTTTGGTGCCCTAAGCATTTGAACTTCACTCATCCTCTACTAATCTTATAGCAGTAAACTTTTCGTGAGTCTGTCAATGGTATATAAACTTATTTATAACTACAGCTGTGTATTTATTATCCATCTATACAACGCCAAATGCCAGCTGTCTGAGGCCTATGCAGCAACTCACTGGATACCATTTTCAAAAAATGTTAGGTCAAACCTGCATTTATTACACAAGATCTTGTGGCTTTGAATTAGAAAGCAAGAGAGAGAACCCAGAATCAACCTGTCAGTTACTGAGTCAATCTATAAATTGCTCTCGGAATTAATTTATATCATTAATTTATTAAAAAATAACTTAATGACTATGCATGTTCAAAGCTTCAGCAAAAGGAAGAATTGGCCAAAAGGACAGAATACACTGGCAGTGCCAAATTAACACTTACTTATTTAATTGAGAAAGATGGAAGGAGTATTGGACATCTAGCAATCCCTGCCACACACATATAACTTGTGATTTTTGAAAGATACTGAGTATGAAAAAATTACTATTTATATGCCAATATTGAATATAAAAAGGAAAATTGACTCTAAATAACTATTATGAATCTACTGCTTTGCTTACAATATCCCCTTTAATCCTCACAGACATCTGATTTGTGTTATGTTATCATCTTCACCGTACAACGCAGAATCTGAGATTCATAGAAGGTAAAAATCTTGCTCAATCTCACATCACTAATAAGCACTGACACAGGATTAGCCTGATACAAGTCTTTTCATATCAAGAGCTGGAACAAATAGTAATCTGGAAAATAACTCCTTTCTCATTTGAACTTGCATTGAGGATTAGGTACAAACCTGAAACAATGGTCTTAGTCATTTATCAAGGGATCATCCAAAGATTTGAACAGATTGCTCCAATCGCACTCTAAAATGTTTACTAAAGCAGGCTTAATATAATCTTCCGTCCCCCACTCTCCAATATCAAACAAAAGGTGGTTCAGCTCTCTGACACAAAGAAACTGTAACTAAGCTCAACTTACTCAACAGCAAATCATTCACATGCTGACCAGAGAAGAAGAGAGCTGGAGTAGTGCTTTTACACATGCTGCTCACTCAGATAAGCACAGCTGGGCTGAGGAGACCTCTTTTCCTAAATTCTGTTGCCAAGTTGAATTTTATGATCTTCACTGGCAGATGATCAAACGCAAACTCTTAACTTACAGCCAAGTTATCTTACAGCAGCTGTTGGAAGAACTAATTTAGAATGCAAATCTAGTCCTTAATCTATGGGAAAACTGTTGTAGTGATGGATGGCTTTTGAAGTACTGGTTCACAAAAGACACTCCTCATGCCCTCTAGTATTACGGAAGAAGAAAGACTTAGGTGCCATTTGTTCTCTTTTGAGCAATTGCCCCTATAGGGGGAATTGCAGTCACATGGAAAGAAGGTCCAGGTGTTTAAAATCTGTCTCAATTCTCTTTTCCACATAAGTAAAATTGAGACCAGAAGACAGATGTATAGACTAATTTCAGATAATGTCTTCTTAGTATCTATAACTCTACTTCTTTAGGCTAAATCATTTAAAGGACAAGGCAACTGGGAGGAAACAATCTGCCTAGAATGCTTTGTGATGTCAAGAAAGTAGAAGTTTGCACCTGTCATTGATCCTGTCTCTACAGAATGCTGTTACTCTAGCTATTATTTATCAGTTAAAGTTGGCAGTCTTTTTTTTCTTTTTA
>NW_011888782.1:8224677-8248680 GCF_000151845.1 Pteropus vampyrus
AAAAAGCCATCAGGTAAGAAGGGTAGGGAAGACAAATTAAAATTCTAAATATAGTGGATGCAGTAAGCATTATGATGTGGTAACATTTAGGTAAAGCTTAAAGGAATCATATCATGTACAAATCTGAAGAAGAGTAACCAGGCAGAAAGGAGAATCTATGCAAAGGCCTAGGGGTAGGAGTAAGCCTGGTGTATTCAAGATATAGTAAGGGCAGAGCTGGCACTAGGTTGAGGTAAGTGAATTATTTACCTTGGGAGAAAAAATTAAGTGAATATTAAAAGACTCAGTAATCAAGATGAATAATATTTTAACTCAATATTTTTTAAAAAAATGAAGTTAAAGCAATAAACAAAATCCATGGTGAACAAAATATCAAAATTTTAAATAAGACAGGATCTGACCCGGCACTTGTACAACTCTGCCTCACTCGTCTGGCTCAGTTTGAACTCCTATCTCAACTTTTATAAATTTTATAAAATGTATTTATAAAAATAGGCAGCCAGCCTATGAGTCAGTTTGCCAATTTTATCTTTTTAATATTGCATTTATTATCTGTCTTAATTACTGAGTTTTTCAGCCACCCTAAATTTTGCATCCAAGTGCCTCACTTGCCTCGTCCCAGTCCCAGCCCTGCCAAGGAGGCCACTGTGGCTGCAGAGGAGTGAGTGAGGACAGAAAGAGTGAGAGAGGTAGAAGAATATGAGGCCAGAAAGGCATTGGGAGGTCACATTTCATGAGGCTGTGTAGCCATTCTAAGGATTTTGCCTGTCAATCTAAGTGAAACACACCACCATTGGAAAGTTTAAAACAGATAAACCAACTTACATCTTTACATTTACACTTTTAAAATGATGAGTAGAAACAGGGAGAATGATTAAGAGGGATGTTTATAATAATCTAGATGAGAGATGATGGCAGCTTGAACCAGAGTGGTTAACATGAAGATGGTGAAAAGTGGTCACATCCTGGGTATATTTTGGAGGTAGAACTAACAGGATTTATATAGTATTAAACATAGGCTGTGAGAAGGAAGATGAACTAAAAAGATGGAGTAGCCATTATCAGAGAAATGCTGTCTATAGAGCAGGTTTGAGGGAGTAGGCCATGGCTTTCAGTTTTGAACATTTTAGATTTGAGGTATGTGTTAGCTAACCAAGTGAAGATACTGAGTGAGCAGTTGATATTTGATTATGAAGTTGAGAAAGTGATTTCAGCTGCAGATATAAACATGGATGTCATCTTGAAATTTACATATTTCCTTTCTTCTATCTCCAAATACTGAAACCATTCTTATGTGGACTAGAAATGAAAACCTTTTATAGAGAATACATCTCTTCATGAGATGGGGATATGTTAACTTCGCCTCTTTCAATATTCTTCAGTGGCCTAGGAGTTTGTTTAAAAAAAGAAACTAGATTCTGTACATGAAACATCTTTAATAGAATCTCTGTTTCCACTGAGGTTTTAATTTTAGCATTTTTTTTTTCAATTTAAAAATTAGCAACAAATTAGAGGAGATGATATGGTCAAAATTTTAGTAATCTGATCCCACCATGAATGTGTCACTTCCCAAAATCTGCATCAAAATTTTCTGCCAGCATGTGAGGTGCTAACAGAATTACAATATAACTAAACATCCCCACAGTGGAAAAATTGGAAAGAGAGAGAGCAAGGGAGAGAAAGAGAGAGAGGGACAAAGACAGAAACAAAGACAGAGAAAACTCTTTCTTAAATTATTTATTTAAAATAAAGGTCTGTCATTTCTTATCGGTCTCCAATAAATGGTAATAAAATTTTAGCCAATCTGTATGTTTTATGAATATACAAACATGGCTGTTTAGACTGATTTTCAAGGTTAATCATTAGGTCATACACTGTGACTACTGTTTAAAAGAATAAAAGGCATTCAGCAGGCTAAGATGATAAGTTCCTTGTGACAAACCATTTGACTAGCCTCTTTGGTCTAAAAAGAGATTAACTATTTTGACCTATTCTTCATGGCAAGATCCAGTCTGCTGACTGCTAAAAAAAAAAGGCAAGAGTGGTTTCTGCAAAATATTCACATTAATTATTAAACCTTCATAATGACAAAGTAACTTTGACAAAATTGATCAGCTCCTATCCTGGGAAGATTCACGACCATAGATATACCATGAACCAGTTTGAACTCCTAGCTCAGCTTTTCAAAATCAAATCCCATTCGTGTGGTTTGTTTCTACATGGATCACTTCCTCATCAAGTGATGCCATTTACTCTTGTTTTTTTTTTTTCTTTTTAAACAGATTAAAGTAAGAACTAATAATATCTAAATATTGATATCAAATGAAAACTGCAATCTCTTTTTGTTGTCCTATTTCACTCAAAAATAAAAATATATCTAAAGAAAGTATGGTACATATATATAATGGAATATTACTCAGCCATAAGAAAAGATGAAATACTGCCATTTGTGACAACATGGATGGACCTCGAGATAATCATACTAAGTAAAATTAGCCACACAGAAAAAAGTTGAAAATCACATGATATCACTTATATGTGGGATATAAAGCTAAAAGCAACAGATGAACTGGACAAACAAACAGAGACTCATGGACATGGACAATAGACTAGTGGTTACCAGAGAGTAGGGGGGAAAGGGGAGGGGGGAGGTAGATGGAATAAAAGGGGTCAAATATGTGGTGACAGAAAGAAATCTAACTATGAGAGGTGAACATACAATGTAAATATATATATGCCTTACTGTTAATATGTACAGCTGAAACTTACTGGATTTCATTAACCAATGTCACAATAAAAAAAATTAATAAATTTATTTTAAAAATAAATAAAAATAAAAATAATAAAAATCAAAAACCAAAAATCAAAATATATCATTATCACAGGAAGTCCATCCATAGAAGAAATTTTAGGTTTCTCAAATTAATCTTTTTAATAGTGAAGCATGTTATCCTATAATTTCATATTCTATTCAGTTTTCCTTATACTTTGCACTTTAAATGTTAAAATACCTTTTATATGTCTCTAAATTATTGCTCCAGATTTTAAGAAGTCATAAAACTATCACGAAATACAAGAGAAAAAGAGTGTCTTTGTGTAATACACACAGGACATATTAAATGTTTATTTAATCAGACATTTATTTTAAATACTTTATGAAATCAATAAATATTTTACCATGATAATGCTCTATCATTACTCTAGTACTGCTCTGAAAATACTACTATTTTAAGAAATATGAGTTGGCTTAGAGAAATAAGAACTATTTTTACTGCATATAACCTATATTACAGACACAGCTGAGAGTAATGCTGACTGAGCAACTGATTTTAAAACATTTACTTCTCTTTTAAACCATGAAGACAGCTAGTTAGTGTTACTTAAAATAAGATGAAAATTAAAGATAAATATTCCCTAGCCCAAGTAAAAACATAAAACAAAAAGCCTAACTTAGGAAACCATTAAAAATCAACAAAATTAGACTTGCAAACATTAGAGTAAAACATATGCTAAACTGTTTCTTACAGAAGCACTGAATATTCATTGAATTATAATTTGTGTGATTTTAATTTCTACAATAACTACATTAAGAATAGGAAAATGTTAATATGAAAATAAGGAAACAATAGATCATAAGCTACTTTTTTTGCAATAAGAAGGCAAAAGCATGATAATAATAACAATAAAGTACAAATTATCAACCAGATTTTGAAAGCTATTTCAGGAGAATATTTTATATGAGAGAGCAGCAGATAGAGTCAAAGACAGACATGACAACTCAATGAGACCCAAATGTAAATGATAAAGCCATTGACAAAAGCCTTGAAGGAAAATACTTTTCCCATCGAGGGATGATTTCTACTGGCCTCCAGGTGTAATATTATGTGCACTGATGAGCTGATCAACAGTACAGAACTTCTACCCAGCTGTAATCAAGAGTGATTGATGGTTGGGACAAAAAAGTTGATTATCATGACAAGTTCACTGATGCAGAGAAAATAAGCTCTGCTTGGGAAATGGATAAAGCCTGTTCAGAGACTACCTTCTGAAACCTTATTTATAAGGGAATCTAAGAGAAGCTTTAAAGTTGTACAGACAGACCGTATAGTCCAATAAACCTGATAAGAATAAATTTGCTATACATCAATTTCCACAGGTTTCCTACGTAAGAAATTTAAAAGCTCCCAATAAAAGTGAACCATAATTATGTGGCCAATTCTTAGAAGTTCTCTTTCTGCTTTTGAAAGTATCACTGAAAATCATATATGGACAGAGAAAATTAAACCCTCACAGCATCCCATGCCTCCATTTGCCCTCCTCAGCTCCCTCTTCACATGGAATGAGTTCCCCAAATCACTGCAACCTTTACCACTATCTGATTCAATTTACATCAAAGCACAGATTTAGACTGAAACAAGCATTTAAAATGGGTTTTGTCAGTCTATGGCCATGCCACCCTGAACGCCCCCGATCCCATCTGATCTCGGAAGCTAAGCAGGGTCGGGCCTGGTTAGTACTTGGATGGGAGACCACTTACGAAGACCTGGTGCTGTAGGTGTAAATAAAATAAAATAAAATAAAATGGGTTTTGTCAGGCTTGAAAGAGGTGAATGTGGCCCAGAATCTTGGGTGTCAGTATGGTGTTCTAAAACAGTAGCTAGATTATGGAGACAACCATAGAATATGAAGGAATGCATCCATCGTTTCCGGTTCCGGTTCTAAGGTCACAAAAGAAATTCCAGCAACATGATCCAAATGTAGTATGCAATTTACAGTATGCATTTCATTCTCCTTTAGCTCGCAATGAAAAAAAAAAAAAAAAAGCCACTCCAAACCTAGTCGTCATAAGAAACTTTGAGTGTGAAGAAGGTTCATTTCACCTATGTAGAGATCTTTGGCCATATGGACACCTGAGAAAGGTAATGTATTTGTATTTCATCACAATTACTCCAGTTAATTAACACAGAGACTAGGACTCAGCAGCAGAGAATACCAAATAGCAACTATTAAGAAAGGCAGAATACAAGGGACCATGAAAACCAAAATGGCTCAAGAACAAACTAATACGAATTACTTTTTTCCCCAATTCCTTTGCTCATCTGGCCAGGAACAAATCCTTCTATTGTCCTAGTTTCCAGGACTATGGTGAAAATGATAATTTATTAAATGTTGAAATAGACTAGAATAAAGTAGAGCAAAAAGAGCAAGGGTCCTGATAGACAGTGACTTACAGTGAATAGAAAGGGATGGACAAATTTTATTTTTGAGATCTTCAACTATTGGTGATCATTAATCCTGTTTCTGTTCAGTTCCTACAAGTATCGTTAGTTCTAAGTAATACTTTGAGAAATGAATATAGTTGTAAAAAGACATAAAATAACAGGTGGCATTTATATTAGAGATGTATATCAAGCAATTTCTGAGCAACTGGGTTATATCAAAGATTTTATTCCATGGCGAATAAAGGCTTCATTAGTCAGACAGTGACGAGGTAGGTTGCCACTGTGCTCTGTAATCATAAAGTTAAAATTGGGGATTTATAACTAGGCTGATTTTAAAAAATAAAATAAAATAAAAAATTCAGAGGTCACTACGTGGCACACTTTCAAAATCATAAGCAGCAGTTTCTAGGCTGTGCTCAAGTCTAATTTCACTTATTCACTATATTCACCTTTCAGGTCATGTGAATTTTCATTTTTAGGCTTTAGGGAGCCAACTGGTTAGGATATATATATCCTGCTTTGCAGAGGGGAAAGGCAACCTAAAATTCCATTTTTATCAAAACACAGCAATTATTCTAAATGCCCTTAGTAAAGATGAAGTCAGACCATTTCAGAGATTCCTGTTTCTACCTTCATTTTCTTGTCATGGCAATAAAGAACAATGTTTCTTGTCTTGAGCATTTCATTCATTTATTTAGTCAACATTTATTAAGTGATAGCTAAGCCTTACAGAGCTTTCCTAACATGAATAAGCTCGTCACCGCATCTCCTGGGGACACGTGGACAACATTTAGTTTGTTTAATTGGAAACATACCTCTTACTTCACCAAGTTGTACCTTCCCCATCACATTTCCTTCCTATGCTTTGCCCATGCTTAACCCTCTCCCCAAAACCTTTGCATTTAACAGGTGGCATTTGATGAAATAGGCTCAGCACAGGTTCTCTTTTTCTCTCTTCAGTTCTTACTACGATATTACTGCCCTTTCAGTGGTTCTCGATTTTGAAATGTGTTTTAGATTTTAGGTATCTGTACTACTAGCAATCTAGCTAAGAGTATATTACTGGTATTAACCTTGATCAACTTCTGTGTTGTGTGTAGAACTTAAGTGATCAATTGTCTTAGCTGAAAACTGTCAGCAGATGCCAATGTAAGTCTCAAAATAAAGTTCCCTTAGGAGATGTCACTTGAAATGGTAAATAAATCGCTATGCTGGAACTTAAGAGCTTTGTTCCCAGTTCTTCCAGCTGTTTCAATAGCTTAGAAACCTTGAAAGAGTCAACTAAATATTTTGGCCTTTGGTTTATCCATCTATACAGTCTATAAAATGGACAGAATGATTTCCTAGACATCTCTAAGTCCTAATATACAACAATTCTCTGAGGTGCTCGCAGCACTCCATAGAAATATAAACATATCTTTGTTTAGCGGGGGTTATGTGTGTAGCTACTCGTCTAAAATTAACTTTCTCTCTCTAGACTTTCGAGGTCAACTTTTCCATGTCTAGGAGAATTCGATAGAAAAGCGAGCTTTATTATTTTGTTTTTCTTTGTTTACAAAGGAAAGAAGCCCAGAGAAATAAAGACACTTTTATAAAGATTTCTCTTTTCTCAGTCCCCACTCTTCATTCCATCTACAAATGAAACTCTGAAATATCAAAGCCTGATTCAGAGAGTCTTAAAATGTCTCAATGTTGAAGTTTTATTTTTAAAAGCCTGCCAAAGAAGTACACTCCTTAAATAGATTCCTGTGCTCTTGAATGGCTCGTTTTCTCCTGAAATATCTAGCAGCCAGACCCAATATTTCCTGCTTGGTCTTTCTGTTCAAGTTTTCTTTTCTGAGAATTCCTGACAAAGCTGTGGGCTCCATTTAAGAAGTAGAAGGTAGTGAAGCTGAGGGATGAAATATGGCCCAAATGCACACTCAAATATAATCCTTCCAAAGAGACATCTCAGGCACTTGTTTCAAACTCAGCCACAATTCACAGTCCATCACCACACACTCCACAGCCAGTTCCTCACACAGGAGTAACCTGACAACCCAACTAAACCTCATCATGTCCCAGACATGCTTCCTCTTTTACAGAAGCCAAATAGCCCTGTCACAGAACTGCTTTTGAAGAGGAAAAGCACCCAGTGGGAAGGCCAAGGTGCACAGGCCAGGCCAAAGCTCTCGATAGCTCTGTGAGTCCTGGAGACTAATAGAGGACATTCTCTTATGAAAGAGATGCTTCAAAGCTGCTTGGAAATTTAATTTATAACTGGGTCCCTCACATCCTTTGGGACTTAGCAGTAGCAGCAGCAGCAGCAGCAGCAGCCACAGCAGCAGCAGCAGCAACAGCAGCAGCAACAGCAGCAGCAATAGACTTGAAGAGGTTGAGAGTTTTTATAAATGCAGCTTTGCCAGGGACAAGTTGTTACTGCAGTTTTTAAAAAGTAAAAGATTTACCAGGAATAAGAACCTCAAATTAACACAAAAACGCACTAAGTCTGATACCTTCCATAGAGTAGATCCCTTTGAATACTTTTCTTAAAGATAGAAAAGATATTTTCAAACCATTATATTTCTTAAGAAGTGATTTAACATTCAGAGAAAATAAAAAAAACAACTATAACTGCATTTTTACCCCATAAAATAAAAATGACCTTTCCATTTCATTTACCATACGGTTTATATCCTAATTGCCTACACGTTGTAGTTTATAATCCTTACAACATGGCTGTAAAGAAGAGCTAGTTATTTTAAATGAGATGATTATAGACCTTGTAAGTTCAATGAAGAGCTCAAGGACACATGGGCAATTAAGAAAAGGTAGATCTAGACAACAAGGAGTTTAATTCATGATCTTATGATTTTCCTACCATTTCACTCATCTTCCATAGCTACCGTTTTTAGGTTTGGGGTTAGATGTATATCCCCAATGCATAGATTTTTATTAACCTTTCTCTTAAGATATGTAATAAAATGCCGAAATCTGAATGAGACCATGGTAATATCTATGAACTCTCCTGGGCATGTTTTGAGACTGCAGAAATTGCCAGAAATAGGCAAGAAATATTTATAAAATTGCTACTAAGGCCTTCAAAATGGAATTTATAATTTGGGACAAAACATGCAGTATTAGAACCATAATATAACAGCAGACGTAGAAATTCCTTTTTTCCTTTATAAAATTTAAGCATCTTATAAAGAAAATTTGGAAAATAAACAAGAGTAGAAAGAAATAAAAGAACAGTTCTTTAACTCTAATACAAGTAACCATTAGTTTTTGTTTTTCTCTCCATCTAAGCAATATTTCCCTTAACTAATAGTCCCCACAAATAATATTGATTTAAATGCTTAAAAGATGTGTCGTAAGACACGATGTTAAGAAAGTTTAATTATTGAGTTTGGTCATTTGGTAGGAAAAAATATGCCTGTGCACATCTTCATCATCATATTGCCACATATGGGTATGGAAGTTATGACAGAGATATGAATTAAATTCAGATATATTGCTTAGTTTCACTACATTTCTGGGTTCTAAAATGCAGAACAAGAATAATGATTTCTACTCTATAATACCATTGGAAAACATATCAATTATATTGATGATGATCTCAAGGAACCCCGTTTGGAGGGGTCTGAGGCCTCTACGCAATGTTACTTCCTGATGAGGTTGTTTTTCCTTCTGGTTTATCAAACAGTTCCCTGAACTAATTAATACTTGACAGCCTAAGTCATAAAGGACATGTTGCTACTGTATTTTAGTTCAGTAATTTGCATCCATACTTACTTTTTCACCATGTGTATGACTGAGTTGTATGATCGAATACAAGTGAAGCCATAGGAGAGGACTCCTGAGTCCTTGTGGGTGAGGCACAGCCTGGGCTGTGAATGATTTTCCACAACAGCCCTGAGTACAACTAGTTAGTTTCATAAGGGAAGGAGTCGACAAGGCTCTCTCTCTGGGACAGGCTGTATGTCAAGAACACACAGATCTCCATCCGTGCCACTGCTGAAGGATCCGCTGGAACTTCTGGATGGACTTGCTGCCCCACCTGGACCAGATGAGGCAGCAACGTCCGAGAAGTAGACATTGACCCTGTGAGGCCAGCTACTGGCCAGTTGGCCTTTTATAAACAGCCTACATTCTCCGTACCTGAGTTTCCATGTATGCAATTAGCAAAAGTTTTCTTCTGTCTCTAACATATTATGGAATGTTATTGTTAGGAGGTTAACCATAGTAACTCTTAGATGCTACAATGTTATGATTCCTTAGTTTGGGGCCTGAGACCTTATTTCCCATTCTATAAAGTCACTGAGTTATTATTCTCTAACTTACTTAATAATTTTAAATCTATGCTATAAGTTGTCTTTCAAAGGCAAACTTGCTAACTTGCCAAGGTCAATGACAATTCATGGTTATTTTAGAAGCTGATAAAATAATTGGGCAAATTATAACCTTTCAGTCTTTAGCTAGAAGCTTTTTGCATAATGCCATGTGTGTTTCATATAAATGTTGAGAAGTTTTTTTGTTTTTTGTTTTTTTAAAGAAAAGCCTACCCCAGGAGAAGGCAATCTGATTTAAAATACATGCAATATAATCTGACATTTATAAAGATATCTGCAGAGCCCGAAATGGAAAATGTACTATATGGGAAACAAGTATGGCATACCACCAAACTACAGAGTTTATAATATGAAGGGTTAAAAAACTAAATAAAAGCTTAGAGGAAAAGGAAATTGAATTTTCATGATGCAGAGATGAAAAGAACTACAAGCTATTATTTTTATTGGAAGGGGAAGAAGTTTTGAAATGTAAAAAGGTTCATAATACAAAAATATTTTGCTATGTGATAGAGGATTCAACTAAGCATACAAGTGAATTACAGTATTACTTTTCTAGAAGGATTCTAGGTTTAAGAATGGCAACAGAAAGATAAATTTACCTAAAAAGAGCAGAGGCAGTTGTATTAAGATTATAAAGGATTTTTTTTTGTAATTAAAATGATCTAACATGATATATATCTATATTTTCTCATTTAGAGATTATTTTCTTACATATCAATAAATGGATGATAAATCCAATTGATCTTGGTATTTGAATATTTCATAAATTAATATGTATATAAAATTAGTATTAATGGATATGACCAGTCAATAAGTAAGCAAATCTTTAGTTCCCTTATTGACATAATAATGCTACAGAGATATTTTTAAATAAAAACTCTAAAAGAATTTCCACTCCTGTATTTCAACTTTGTAATAATTATGTTTTATTTGCAAATCATAGTTAAAATGTTGCTATGCCACTTACAAACTCAATTACATTAGGTCTTCTGATTTTTAAAATACTTCAATTTTAAAATTGAAGTATTTTAAAAATCAGCACTACATAGTGACTATACATTCAAGTTCAAAATAAGGAAAAATGTGAGGGCAGCAAATTCACATGTTCAGTTTATATGGGTGATTACTGATAAATTCAGGTGGTCATGAAAGTCAATTCAAACCTAAATCAAACATCCAAATGAGACTCTGTGGTAGGCAGAAGGATGGTGTTTAAGTCTCAACCCCTGGAAACTATGAATATGTTATGATACACGACAAAGGGGAATTAAGTTAGCAGATGATTGCCAATCAGCCGAGTTTAAAATAGAGAAATTATCCTGGATTGTACAGGTGAGTCCACTGTGATCACAGGGTCCTTGAATGTGGAAGAGGGAGGTAAGAGAGTGAGAATCAGTAATTAAATGGAGAAGGACTCGATCAGCCATTGCTGGCTTTGAAGATGGAAAGGAGTAATGGGCCAAGGAGAAAGGTCAGCCTCTCTAGAAGGTAGAAAAGAATGGCAAAGAACATACTCTAGAGAACATAACCCTGCCAACACCTTGGTTTTTAGCCTGAGGACCATTTCTGACTTTTCACCTCCAGAACTATAGGATAATACATTTGTGTTGTTTCAAGCTACTAAGTTTGTGGTAATTTGTTATAGTAGCAGATTAACATAGTAACCATCCAGTGAATGGTCATGCCTGTAATTGTTTAATTATGACCCAGACTGATTAGTTTAAATTCTCCAAATATCTTGGCTATTTTCCTTTTGACCACACACCAGACAAACCTGAAAGCAAAGTTGTGACAATGATATTGTCCCTAATAAATATGCATTGATTCCCACATCATCTTGGAACTTCATTATCAAGATAAACTGCTATTCTTTCTTACCAAGGAAATAAGATTATATTTTAGAAAAGTATATAAATGATCTTTATACTGTTATATTCTTTGTTAATGCTAATAATCATGTATGTAAATATATACGTATTTTCAAGAGCATATCTGGCAATATTTCTAAAGCCTTTAACCATGACTTTGATATTCCCCTACAGGATTAGAAACACTAAAAAAAAAAAAAAGAAAAAAAAAGAAAATGAAAAAGAAAAAACTGTCTTAAAGTGGTGAGTGACCCATCACAGGGGATAATCAACCAAAAGAGCTAGCCTGGATGCGGCAGATAGTTTTCTTATATTTAGTGGGAGATCAGAATCAATGAGCTTGAAGTCTCTCTCTGATTTCCAGTTTACAGGAATTTTTAATACAGAGGAAAATACTGACAGTAAAATTATTGGCAGGAGGAACGTTAAAATGTCTCCCATTAGATGTAAGAAGCTGGCAACATGGCTCTTGGGAGACTTTGTATCATTATATATTCAGTTCCAAAGTGAAATATCAGTATAATTTAAGGAGAAAGCGAATAAAAGAGGAGCCACTTAAAATTGCAATTAGAGAACCATATGGTTGTTTGGTGACTGTTTAAAAATTATAAAAAATTACAACTACAGTTAACTCTTGAACAATGCAGCAATTAGGGGCACCGATGCACTCACAGTCAAAATTTCACATCTCACTTTTAACTCCCCGAATACTTAACTACTAAGCTTCCTATTGACTGGAAGCCTTACCAATGACATAAATAGTCGATTAACACATATTTTGTATGATGTATTACATATTATAGTCTTATGACAAAGTAAACTAGAGAAAAGAAAATATTAAGAAAATCATAATAAAGACAAAATATATTTACTCTATTTATTGGGAAAAAATCCACATATAAGTGGACCCATGCAGTTCAAACCTGTGTTGTTAACGGTCAACCCTATTGAGTTCAGAACTCTTATTTAGATGTCAACATGTCGGACTCCTCTTTTTTTTATACAACTGGAAGAGATTACTACATATATTGATCACTTGAAAATATTATTTGTTAATAAACTATAATAAATTTCTTAAAATTCAAATCAAATAAAGGCACTCAGTATTAAAAAAACAACAAAATAAACATCAAGAAACACCTCTTCAAATAAAATGCTGCATGTTTAGTGTATTCTTTTTTATAGCAGCAAATACCACTCAGGTATTAAGCAGACAATCTACTCTTCTCTTTTTTAAGCCAACAGAAGGAACGTTATAAAATTACCTAATGGTTATACAGTAGGTGGTACGATGTCATATTAGCAATCTTTATATGAAATGAAATGTTCTCACAGAAGAAAAAAACACTTTAATTCCAACACATCTATTTCCTGTGCCTGATTATCTTATATGCTATCTTCAAACCCGGAGCACCTAAAGGACCTACTTGCCTAGGGAAAGCAAATCCTAGAAGGCCTAACAGTCTCTAGAATCCAGATCTGTTTGGTCATCTCTACACTGTGTGTCAATTTAGGGTAAAATAATGACACCGTGGAGGAGTCATTTTGATAGGGTGGGGTCCTCTGTTTGCCTAGAGTTCAATTACTATTTCTTCCAAGCCAACGTTCCCCTCTTTTCTGTATTTCTCAGGACCAACTCCACACCAAAGCAGATTGGGGGAGGAGGGGTCAGTGTTTTTCAGATTGGCCACAATCCAACATTAGTTTCACTGTGATGAATCAAGAGCCCATCTTAATCCTTAGAAAAGGTACGAAAGATGTGAATAACTTTGTGAATAATTTGCAAAGCACTGGCCAGGTCCACAAGTGTCTCTTTCTGTTTTCCACTTAAGTTTAATTCCTTAGGGGATTGAGTGCTTTGCGATCTTTAGGATCTCTGCTAAAATGCTAATACTTCTAGAACAGCAAATTGAGAGCTCTAACAAAAATATAATTAAGGATATAAGGGCTGATTGAGAATTGGACACCACCAAAGTAGGCAAAAAGAATTTACAAAGCCAAAATCTGGCCATGAAATAAGATCTGGGAATTAAATCAGTGGTGTAATTTATTGAAAACTCCATTGGTCGTAAATATGACTATTTCCCAAAGGGAAAGTATATTACCTAAATTTAGCATTCTCAAAAGACTAAAAAAAAAAAAAAAGAAAAAGAAAACCATAAATGGCAAATATATAAGATTGGATATGTGTGATTTTTCTACAGTAAACAACCAAACATAATATAATAAACTCCAAAATTAAAGCACCTAAGGAGTTAAAATGTTATCTTTAAATTTTGACATGCTCTATTATCAGAGAAAAATGTTTAAGAAATCTCTTCTGTGAGATTAGAACAGCATAATACATTTTTTTAACTGTATATTAAATGATAAACTTACATCAGAATTAAATCTCAACTGGCAAATGTTGCATGATATGATTTGCTTTCTTCGATGAGGAAGAGGAACCCCGAATGTATGATTTATTACAGCTTTCTGAATCGGGTCCATCTGTAAGGAGAAAAAAATACAACAAATAGAAATAAAGCTTGTCAGTTCCATTGGAATGTTGCCTATTTCATTAAAGAGCCAATCTGTACAGCTTCAATCTATTGCTCACATCATAAAAAAACATTTTTATTCTAAGAAAAGGCGTTTCTACTTTCTTGAAAAATAGGAAACAATAAACTTGAAGATCACTATGATAAGGAAAATAATAAATGTATCCATTTGAGTCTGTGTACTGTTTTTCTCATTTAGGATCAACAATTGTCTCAGTTTGATAATACTAAAATGTAATTAAAGGTTTATCAAAACTCGAGTTATTGCAAATGCCAGCAATCTTGCACAAAAGTATATCTACGCCATTGCCCCAAATATATTACAAAATAGACTTGGTCAGACAATCAGCTCTGAAAGTAAATTATGCACTATTATCCAACATTAACTTTATGCTGTTTGGTATATTTTCTACCTTGAGAATATAGTACATAGTATACACTTTCTGCTTTTAAGAATCCTAATACATGGAGCTATCGATTCCATTCAACAACCACTTATTGCTCATCCAGTATACTGTGACCCTATAGACTTATTATTTGAGGTTCAAAGAGTTTGGGCCACATATCAGTTATTTCTCTCCATCTCATTTTCTCAGGACAGGACAAGTTGACACCCAAAACATAATGTCAACAATCCAGCTCTAATAAAGCTTAATGTCTCCTCACCAAGCTCTGTCCTACAGTCCGCATTAGTGGGTCTCAACTCTTAGATAAAAATTTTGATCTGCTTCTTAATATTTGTGAAATCTCTTTGAATGTCTGTCTTTATATCTTAAGATTATGATCAGGTTTAAAAGTGATAATTCATGTAATTTACTTAGCACAGTCAGTGCTGGGCACATTAACAAATCAATAATTGTTGGCTATTAATATAGAACACTCTTAATGTAGTGTTCTAAATAACAGCTGTAACAACAATAAACATAATAACACTCAGCATTTATTAAGTGTCTTTTATTAGCTAAGTATTAGGCTAGGTGGTTTATATATTAAACAGATACAAAGATCAAAAAGAAGTTGTCATGTAATCATTATTTTCTTCCATCATCACTTAATTTTTTTTCCTGATTTTAATCCTGGCCCAGATTCTGGATAAAATTCAGCTATCCAAGAGTTTTCTGATCACTTCCAGGTATTAACAAGTTCTAGCATCACCCGCCCCCCGCTTACTGGTGAATTCTCCATACTCCCTTTTAAACCAGTTTTATTTAGGTATAATTTACATGCAATAGCATTCACCGGTGTTAACTGTAGAATTGGTTGAGATTTGACAAATATACACAGTAATACTAATTATCAAATAGAGCATTTGAATTGCCTGGAAAAGTTCCCTCCTGCCCTTCTGTGATCAATTCCTGCCTCCCACCCCAAGTCTTTGAAACCAATAATCTGCTTTCTGTCACTACATTTTTGCATTTTCTCGAAGTTCATATAAAAAGAATCATACAGTATGTGATCTTTTTGTCTGCCATCTATCATGCAGCATTAAGTTTCTAAGAGTCAACCATTTCGTTGCCTATATCAGTAACTTATTCTTTTTTATTGCTGAGTAGTAATCCTTCGTATAGATACACCACCATATGTTTACCCATTTGTCAGTTGATGAACATTTGAATTTGAATTATTTCCAGTAAATTCTATAATCTTTTCAAGTCTTAATATACAATCTAAAGCTTATTCCTAAATTCGATTCAGCATCTTAATTCGAACATTGAAATTAAATTAAAATTACAATCTCTTTTCCTTAGGTTGGATGTACTACCAGAGAGTAGTTTGAAAGGCCACAGGGCATGGTATCGGATTCTTCTCTCTTCCTCCCTCTCTCTCCTTCCCTCCCTCCTCTCAAACTCCCCTACTTCCTCAGATCCAAAATGGATAATGCTCAGAGCTTGAAAAGGCCACACAAATCTGTGAATCTGGGCTGTTTCAAAAGCCTTCATTTTGCTTCCCAGGATCACTCTTAAACTACTTTAAACATGCCATCATAATGCTTCTATGACAACAATTACAGAGAACACTGGGGAATAATTTCCCTTTCAGCCAAGAACTAAAGAAAATTAAAAGCAGAAAGAGGTCACTAACTTAGAAGTAGTTGTCTTGTCATGTTATATTGCATCTGTTCTGTGCATAAATGGGGCCCATTTC
This sequence comes from Pteropus vampyrus, assembly GCF_000151845.1. NCBI lineage: Eukaryota > Metazoa > Chordata > Mammalia > Chiroptera > Pteropodidae > Pteropus > Pteropus vampyrus. The sequence goes on from NW_011888782.1 coordinate 8,240,784, forward strand.
TATCAGGGGATTAGGTAAATTATGTCTATAACTCATTTAGAAATATTGAAGTACTCTTACAATAATACAATGAAATAAAAATGAACAACACATTTATATTAAAGATGCTTTCTGACATGTGGTGCTGAGTATTTATCATATATTAGTGAGCAGTATATTATTTTGGTCTTTCAATAACAATGAGAAAGCAATGACTACATTCAATTCAAATTTGTGTAGGAGGTATTTTGGAACTAGACCCCATGCAAATGTGACATATTCTCTAGATTTAATTCTTTTGTTTGAATTGAATGATGTTCTGATCTCTGGGACTGTAAAATCAAATTTCACAATGCAAAGTTGTATATTCTTCTTTGGAGACCATTTTATTTCCCAGTATAGTTAGCAAAAAAACACAACTGAATTATATTTTAAAAACAAAAGTTACACCAACAAAAAGTATTTTATTTATCTTTTATCATTTTAGGAATCTAGTATGAAAAATGATGTCTAATGCCTTTATTACTTAACATAAATCGCATTCACCTCTCTAATATATACACCTATAAATATACATTTACAACAAGGAATTATGAAAGGGCAATATCTACATAATAACCAGTTCTGTTGTTAGATAGTCAATTAAATGAATCCACATGGTATGTAACGAAAAGTAGCATCTACTATAAACTCAGGGGACAAATAGCCACTTTGATCATTTTGTCTAAACATACCATTATTTACCATTATAATCAAACATTTTGTTCAAAGAGAAAGCCATACATGTGGGTTTTTCCCCATGAACAAATAGGTCTGATTTGTCAAAACAATCACACTTTATTGTGTGTATGTATATTATCATTAAGACTTTTTTTTCTACAGAATCAGTTTTAAGGGACGCCAATGTGTGTAGGCTAGAAAAAATGGGGGCTCTTGGGTTAAATAAGTTGTAGAAAACCCAGATTTTACAGCCGAGGTATTCACAGTGCACCATAAAATAAATTCTCTGAGATATCCCATAATAAAAAAGTTTTAAATAAATAATTTCTAAAATAATATAACCAAATCTTTTGTCATTTTATTTGTTTTTAATTTTAGCATGCCTGGTTCAATGCATGCAGTTTAGAAAATTGTAATCTGGAAAAATAAAGTCATTATAGAAATATGAATAAAATGTAAAGCCTTCAGCATGAAAGTAAAGACATAAACTAAAAATGTAATACATAAAAATCAGGTCCATAAAACTTATCCCATGTATCACTAAATTAAAAACTGAAAGAAATGGTAAAATATATAAGATATTTTAAGATATTTATTTAATTTCTAAAGTAGAATATTTTAACAGCTAAAATTTTCTAAAAACAATACTCAGTCCCCTAAAACAAACAAAAGTGAAGAATGATACACTACTTATCGATATGCATACCCAAACTCTAGACTAAAATTCAATTTCAAACTCAGTATGGCTTTATTTAAAGCCAAATGAATATGTTTTTCTTCATTTCAGGCTTAAAGATCTCTGCATTTCTATCTCAGATCCAGCTTTTCCATCACCTCCCCTCTGGGCATTCTGCTAAATTGATTTGTAAATAAGTGTACCAGGCACAGCTTCAGGTAGAGCAGCCGCAGTACAAGGTTCTGAACCTACTCTAAGGACGTCTGTTGTATTTTCACAGGAAAGGGCTTAACCTGGGTTTACATTTCCTATTCTAGGAGACCGCCTCTTTCGCCGTTCCTATTATTATTGTGGATTTCAGTTTTAAAATCAGACAATAAGAACTTAAATGTCAGGAAGTTTAGAAGTCTAGAAATATAAAGGTTGTCTCTTTCAGCTGGTATTTCTATGTAACAATGACCAGTAACAATAACTCTAAAGGTTACACACACGTAAGGGCATTTAGAGTGTGTTTTTTGTTTATAAGCATTATTTCTATGCTAACAATTTACTGAAGAGCTCTCATTGCCCCTTATCTAAAATAATACAAGTAGTAAGCGGTAGAGCCAGCTAATATCCACAGCCTCCCACTCTGCCTCTTTGCCTTCCAGGCACCACAATAAAGCTTCGTGATATCTACTGTCCTGAGTATTTGTGACTCTGAAGAATTAAGTGACACCGAGTAGAGACCCTGGTAGATTTATTACACCAACTATGAATTAGTAAAATTTGTGTTTATATTGCTTATATTCATATATTAGAAAACACTAATAAAAATATTCCTAATAATCTCACTCCTGCAACGAATTTATCCATTTGAAAAATTGCAACTTCTGTCCTTTTTCTCTATTTTAATGGATATATAACTTACATATAAAAAAGTGCATACATCTTAAGTGTATCATTAATTGATTTTTTAAAACATGTGCATACTCCCATGTTATCACTATCCTAATAAAGATGTAGAACACTTTCTGAAATCAAGAAGGCTCCCAATCTTCCTCTTACCTAGTCAATACCCTCTAGTGATCACTATCATTATGAGATCAGCATAGATTATTTTTCCTACTTTTGTACTTTATAAAATGTAATTACATAGTATATATTCTTAGGTATCCAGTTTCTTTCATTCAGCATATGGGTCAAGAGTATTTTGTCCCTTATTCATTGCTGTATTCTACCATATCACAATTGTTTGTCAACTTTACAGTTGGTGGAGATTTGGGTTTTCAGTTTGAACCTATTATGATTAAAGTTACTATAAATATTTGTGAGCATGTGTTTTGTTGGAATTAGAAGTCATTTCTCTGAGATATATAATTAGAAATTAAGTTTCTAGCTTGTAGGATATGCACAAGTTAAGCTTTACCAGTATTCCTAGAGAGTTTTTTAAAATGGTAGTTACAATACTGCAATGCAATTCTGGCGCTATCCAGAGTTAGTGTCGTCTCCACAGGTGAAGAACACAGTCCCCAAAAAGATTGTCCTCATTTCAGAATCTAGCCACTAATTTGGGAGTCCCCAAGTCACCTGCACTTCTGACAAACTGGCTACCACTTCAGCGGCTCCATGACCCCTGCGGTTTTGATAACTTGCTAGAATGACTAACAGAACTCAAGAAAGCACTATAATTACGATTACAGATTTATTATAAAGATACAAATCAGAGTAATCCAAATGGAGAGACCAGTAGGATGAGGTCTGGGAGAATCCTGACATGGAGCCACCAATGTGCTCTCCCCACAGAATCAGGACATGTTACCTTCCTTGCACCCTCCCAGCCAAGAAGTTCACCCAAGCCTTGCTGTCCGGAGTTTTTATTGGGATTTCATTACATAGGCATGATTAATTGAATAATTGGCCATATGACTGAACTGAGTTACCAGCTCCTTTCCCCTCCCTGGAGGTCAGACTGACATTACCTGTACAAAGCCCAGTCCTCTAATTGCACAGTCACTTTTTCTGGTGACTGACCCCCATCCTACGTCATCTCATTAGCATAAACTCGGGTGTGATCTAAAGTGTGTATGATCAACAAAGATACTCTTATCACTCAGGAATATCCAAGATTTTAGAAGTTACCTCCCAAGAACAGAGGATAAAGACAGTTATATTCTTTATTATACAGCGGCTGTATATCTTTATACTTTTAAATGCATAATTTTACATAGTTGTAAGCATGATATAGAATATTTTTCTTTTTTTCCATTTAACAATGTATCAAAAGAATACTTTCATTTAACTTCAGTTTTTATATTTATCAATTAAATGGTGGCATACTATCTCACTAAATGATTGCACCACAATTTACTTAGCTAATTCTCTGTCACTGCATATTTAGGTTGTCATTTTAAATTGCACTGCACAGATCATCTTTTGTGGTGTAACTTTTTTTCTGAGAACCAAAGCATCTTAGAGCTGGAAAGAATGTCAGTGATCACATTTTCTCTCTCATTCTATTTAAAAGGCCACTAAAGTTCAGAGAGGTGAAGTGTTCTAATGAAAAAATGGTCAAGGAACCAACTTGTCACCTCCCAGTTCTAGGTTCTGACAGCTATAATATATGACATTAACTCTGACCCTTCCTCTTTCTCCCCAAATAGAAAGTAACAACTGGTTAAAAGCTATTCTAAAATCTTCCTTCTTTACTTGCTAGCTCTTTTATTTTAATGTTTCTAAACCTGTATTTTCTCTCCTCTAAAATGGGGTGATAATCACTGTTGCGTTTTGGGTGAATAAGAAATTATACTAAGTGTATACACATTTCAGCACTGTGTCTGACACATAGAAAGTACTCAATAAATGCAACTGCTTCTGCTATTATTACTTTATAGCAATAACAGCAAACCTCACCATTCCTTTCCAGAAGCAGAAAACCTAGAAAGAGTAGAAAGATGCCTCAGAAGATCCATGAGATCTAAATACAGGAAAAGATATATAAGTTCAATGATGTTAAACCTCAAATTATATTTGAAGGAAGCAATAACTAACTTTAGGTGAGCAAGCACTTTGATGTGTGAATCACTTTTAGTAGGGCCTATATGTCATGTCTCCTTAGGTCTTAGCATCCATACAAGGTAAATATATATATTTTTTTCCTTTGAATAATGTTATTTTACAGCAGTTTTAGATTCACAGCAAAATTGAGCAGAAGGTACAGGTAGATATTTTTTTGCCACCATTTTACATATGAGAATGTTTAGGCACAGAGACACGAATTTAACTGGAAATCAGTTTCAACGCTAAGTATTTTCAGGCCTGTGATTTGAATTCAGGTAATCCGATGCCACCACTTTGACTCTTAAACACTGTGCTAGATTTTCTTTCTTCAGCAAATGAAAAAATAAGTATGTTTAAACAAAAAGAGATGGGGAGAAAATGTCTGCAACATCTAAATCAAGGATTATGTACTCCAGCTACATACGGGAGCTCTAGAAATCGCTATGTGAAAGATAAAAATACCAATGGCAAAATGGTCAGGACATACTAAAAGGCAATTTGTAGGAGAAAATATCTGAAAGGTCAATAAAAAATAAAATGTGCTGGTTATCGTGAAAATGGAATTTAAAATAACAAGACAGTTTTTACACAGTGGGCAAAAAAAAAAAAAAAATCTGACAGCATTCAGTATTGACAAGGATTTGGGAAAAGTAAAGGAGAATTTAGCAGCACCTAGTAAAATTAAAAATAATTGACCATATGACCTAAATATTCAACTTCTAGAGAAACTCTGGCTCATGTATACCACGAGATCATTACAAGGGAGTTCCTTGCAGTTTTGTTGGCATTAGCCACAATTTTGAAACAACCTAAATGGCCATCAACAGGAGAAATGATAAATGGCCCAAGAGCTATAAGATGAAACGTCAATACAGAAGTTACAAGGAATTTCTTAAATATTTCTTTAGCAGCATGGACGAACAAACAAAACAAAATGCATAAGAATATCTATCATATGACATCAGACACCAAAAAAAACACACATCCATGGTCAATAAAAAAAAGCAGGAAAAAAAATTAAGATAGAATCATTTTATAACTCATAAAGAAATAATGCATCCAGGCAATAAGCATCAATCACTTCTAATGAACAAAAGAGACAACCAGACATCAAGTATCTCCTGAAGTACAATGCCATCCATGTATCTAAAATAAAAAACCTGAATCTGATCAAGCCTATAGATGTAATTATCAGTTTGCAGGAAATAGAGAGAGAGAGAACATATTAAAAGTTTCTACATGAATAAAATCAGTGTATTCCAAACTGGGAAACCATAGAACAAATGACATACTTTTTAGAACAAATAAATAGATAGAACATAATAGGGGAAAGACTTATAACCTATATGATACATGATAGTTAAGAGATATAGTAATCAATTCCAAACAATGAGCCTTACATGGATCCTTATTTTAACACATTGTAAAATAAATATTAGGAGACAATAGGGGAAAATAAAACTGACTATTTATAACAATAAAGAGTTATTTTTAAGTTGTGATCATTAGTGTGTTTAAAAAGTCATAATTTTAAAATACACACAAATATATACTGAGTAGATGATATTATGACTGATTTTCTTCAAAATAAAAATTAAAAATCACATCAAAAAATCGATAAATTGAGGATGCACATATCTGTATGTAAAAATATGCTAACTAGAATGAAAAGAAGAGTGTATATCATGCTCATAATAATTGTCTTTTGGGGATCTAAGGATGGAACTAGGACAGTGGCTAAAGAGAACTAAAGCTACAGACATAACATTCCATTTCTTCTAAAATATGAAACAACTAGAAATCAAAATGACAAAATATTAAGCTGTAAAATTATGATTAAATATGGGTTTTGTTATAATATTTATCATACTCTTCTTAAAAATCTAAAAGTTCACATGCAAATCTTTCTATGGGACTAGTGTTGGTAGGGAGTTTAACAGAAATATCAATCACCCAAGCCAAAGACAGCTCTGAGTGGGGTGTATTGGGGATACACATTAAGTCTGATGATTTCTTTGCTTTTGTAGAACAGCAAAGGACGTGCATGAATTCATTCAACAAATTCATTTAACCAGAATGTTTATTTCCATCAATCTCTTTAATCAGGCAAGCCCTAATCTACTCATTTAAATCAAGTAAGAAATACAACATGTATAAATCCCATAAATACACTAAGGGCACAGCCAATTTTTCAATGAACGAAGCTCTCTTTTACCTTTTACATTCATGTCTTTCGCACATTCCACTCCCTCTGCCTTGAGAAGTCTTTTCCCTATGCTTTCAAATTCATCTTCCCCTGGCTAATGCCTGCCCACTTTTTCAGGAGTCCAATAGGGACTCAACTCTTCTTCCAGAATTCTTCACTGATCCCCTTCAAATAGGCTTGGTGCTTCCACTCATCCTTCACAATGCTCCATCACACCATCTGAAGATACCTCTTGACTTGTTTGTCTTTCTCAACACAGAGTAAAGTGTGTTGGCAGGCCTGGATCCCACTGTTCTTTGTATGCAGCAATCAGCAGACTGGCTCACACTTATTAAAGGCTTAAAACATGTCTATTGAGTTGCTAAATAAAGTCCAATATCATCACATAATAGTGTTGGAATGGTATTTACAATAGCAGTGGAAAAACTTGGGTTCACAAGAAAACCTTAAAAATAGAAGGTGAAGAGAGCTTATTAAAAGCAAAGACATGTAGGAAATGACTCCATGATACGACATGGCATACAGGATATAGACGCTGGGAGTAGACTCTATAACTGTGAGCCACCAAGCAGAATTTGCATATAATCTATTGTCATCTAAGTAACAGGAAACGGTTGATAGGCTGTCTTTACACTTTAATGTGCCAACATCAGACCATTTTTCCACCATACATCTTCCTAGACAAAGGCTAATAGACATACTAGTCTCCTGATCAGTTAAGGAGAAGAGGATTTGGTTCAGAAAACCAATGCTTGGACTTGAAATGAGCAAAGGCATTTGGATGCTCTCCAAGTACTCAGGACATGTCCGCATGTAAGAGACATTTCACTGTCAGTAGCTTTCTGCCATGGCTATTTTCCCTAATGTTCTATGAGTAGGCTAATAAAGGGAAACATAGGAAGTTCAAAGTAAAGGATGGATGAGCTTAAGGGGATTTTAAGACATTATTTTTCTTAGAATCATTTATGCACTCAAGCAATACCAGTTTAACCAATGCGCTTTGTAGCCTTATCATGGAATGCCCCCTGATACCCGCACTCCGAGATTTTTTAAGTGGATATATGGATTGTTACCAACACAATTTCTCAGTCATGGGATTTTCATCGTGGGCACATCTCTGGAATTCATCTACTTGTGTTTTCAGTAAGGAGGGGCTATGTTTCACCCATGCTCATGTCCCCCGTCATTCTCATTCCTTTCCTTAGAACCTAGTGAGCACTCAATATATATTTTAATTTTATTGAAATTTCTCATTTTACAAATGAGAAAAGTTATAC
>NW_011888782.1:8249735-8256976 GCF_000151845.1 Pteropus vampyrus
TTGGTAAGCTCTGATTTATAGACACATCACTCCAATACTCCATTCTTCCTATGTGTGTTGGTCTCTGTGTCCAAATTTCTACTGTTGATAAGGACACAAGTCCTACTGGATTAGGGACCACTCTACTGAATTCATTTCAACTTGATTACATCTGTAAAAAGCACATTTCCAAATAATGTCTCATTCTGATATATTGGGGTTTAAGACTCCAACCATTCTTTTTTGGGGGGAACACATTTCAAGCCCTAACAAATGGAATGGGCAATATAAAATACAGAGGCCACTGTGAAATTTAACTCAGACACTAATTCTAGGATTTCTTGGTTAAAGGAAAAATACAAATTAAAATAAGTTTTCTTGTCTTAGTGGTCAAAACTAAAAGGGAAAGCTTGAACAATGTATCACTGAGACTATTCCTTTTCCATCTTCTTCTTAACTCGATCAGTTTTAGCCTCAAAGAGTTTTGTGATCCCAAGGGTCTGGGAAGGAGAAACAAGTTCAAGTTCAAGGAACTGAAATACAGAGAGATAAAGATAATTGAATTGAAAGAAGTAGTGCAGATCGTTATTAGGGGGCCTGCAAAAAATGTAGATGGGTTATTTATGAACTGTCACAAAATCAAAGTTATAAAGTCTATAGAAAAATTAAACAGTGGCACATTGGTATGAGCTATGTGAGTGATTATCTAATTTTGGTTAAATTAGAAAAGACATAAATTTGGGGCTACATGTTTTGCCTTGTACTATTTTTTTAATTATTCCTTTGCTTGTTTGTTTCTTTGTTTATACTGCCATTTAATGCCTTTGAGAAAGTATAATGATGTGTGGAATGGCTCCTTTTATACAAATTCCAACTCTGTCAGTATCTATATGTCTCTTCCAGCATGAAAATTCCAAGATAACACATGTATATGGAATTAAGCATATAAGGATATCCTTGCTTGTTTTTGTTTTGTTCAAAAATGAAAATAGACATACACATAAGTTTGTATGTGTGTGTATACACATGCATACATATTATTTACATACAAATTTAAGTGCCAGTATTTATCCACCAATTCCATACATAAAAATTCTCACTGCTTGGAATTTGGCATGACTCAATTTCTTTTATTCTGTTTGGGCTAGACTTGATAATTTATTGACATATTCTACTTCTTGCACTGAAATATTCTTTCACTGATTTACACACATATTTCCCCTACCTTTCCCTGTGGGTGGCCCATATACCACTTTCTTTAATCCAGTGATGTGGAATTCAAGCCACAAGGGACATTTTATGGTGGTAAACACTGCCTTTCATGAAGTAGCCCAGGCCCATATCTCTAGATTCATTTCCATTCTTCCTTGCCTCCGATATTTTGCTTCTGTAATACAGATCTGCTTGCAAGTCCTTGCATAATCCAGTGTGGTTTCTTGTCTTCTTATCTTTTGTAAGGCTCTTTCATATTTTTCAATATCTATGACTTAAATATTACATGAAAAATTCCTGTCTATCTTTGGAAATGTTATTTTCTCCAAGAGAATCAAATCCCTCTAGTCTCTCAATAGGTCAGACTAAATGCTCCCTCTCCCAGTCCCCAAAACACTCTTTACATTCTAGCATCATGTCATATACTATCCACACTCAAATACTCTGCTAATACTTCTTTCCTCCCCAAATTGCAAAAGATATAGTTTTATTTGTCATTGAAAAGCAAGTGTCTGAGGACAGAAAATGCTCAAGAAAGTTTTACTGTTGAAGAAAGTAATTAGATATATAAAAGCAGCCACTCCAGCCAACTGTCAATCATTTTAAGAGGGAAAGTGGTCTAAGATAGAATTCTTCATTGAAGCCACTTTGTTCAATTTTGTAGAAAAATTGCTTTGTCATCAAATTGCACTGTCATCTGAAGCAGATTGTGCTTAGGGGCCTTGATGTAAATATTCAAAATGAACTGCATGTTTTAAAGTAAAAACAATAATCTGTCTCTTAAATGCTTGGCACATATTTAAGGCAATCATTCTCAACCCTGGCTGCACACTGGGAGTTGCCCAGGGAGCCTGTTCAAGGTACAGGGCCAAAACCCCAACACAAGGAAAATCCATTCGATGTTTAAAGGCTCTATGGGGAATGGCTAAGAAGTACTGGTTAAAACCCAGGTATTAGAATCAACTTCCTGTGATTAAAATGTTTTCGCCAGATGTTTCCAGGAAACCAATGTCTTCTTTTCTACCAATAAATAATTTTTAGGCAAATAATCCTACGAGGGATGTGATATTATCCTTGTTTTACAGAAATGGAAACCAAAGAACAGCCAGGATTAGTTGTTTGTCATGGTAACCTATTTATTAGCAGATAGCTTCAAGATTTAAATCAAGGTTTATTAAAGTCCGATATTATTCCTACATATCACGCTGACTCTCAAACATGTGTAGCAGCTCAATAAACTTCTGAACTCAGTTTAAAAACTGGATCTGAATTTGGGGTTCTTGGGAATTGACAAGCTACACCAGAACAACTTGAAATAAACCAGGGCTATTATAAAGTATTTCTAACAATTGACTTGCTTTTATTTCATTGTAGGCTATTTTTAATCTTCAAAGTGTGCTTAAAGTACACTGTTACACTTCTCGTTCTCTCTTTCTCTACTCTGCCTGCTTTTCATTTCCTGACCGTTTTTAAAGACTTAAAGAAACTAATGTAAAGTTAAATTGTAGTTAGAAGCTTGAATCTGATGTAACAAAGGCCAAGTGGTCAGCAAGACATTCTCAACTATAGAGATCACGGAAGGACGAAGCTGAGGCTATCTTGTGCTCCCAGAAATCTTAAAGATCAAACCCGCCTGAACCAAAGGCAAAGGTAACTTGATACATAAGAACCTCTCTTATCCATGAAGGTACAGTTAAATTTTGGTTGTATTTTAAACACTTTTGGTGCCTGCCACATAGAAACGCACACACAAAAACATAATTTGGGGGTTTGAAAACCCCCCAAATACAGTGCCAATAGACTATTGGTGGTTTATTGAATAAACTACAATGTAAATTGTATAAATTAAAATATAAACTGCAACCACTTAAACCACTCTTCACATGGCCCAAAAGGGGCTGCAAATCTCAAATGGATTCCCATGAGCAAGCACATCAAAAAACCGATTAGAGAGGTTATTTTGTTAGTTGGCACACTACCTAGTACATTTTGTATTTCCTATGCATTTCAACTCTTTTCACATAGGGACTCTTGTACATACTGTGCTATAATTTATTTTCTAGTTTTATTTGTTTTTATCAAATAATATACACATGGTAACAAACCAGAGTACAACAGAGTTTCAGATAAAAAGCAAAACTCTCCCACTCTAACCCTCCTAAACCAGAGGTAAATGCTTGCAATGTTTATTATTATTATGTTTCTTCTAGTTGCCATAATTGCTCTAAATAACATGCAAACATATTTATATCTCTAGACACTAATAAAGATGAGAAGTTAATATGTAGACACCATCACACTTTCTTTGTTTCTTTCCATACCCATTTATATAAACTTTCAAAGTTTTATTAATTTCAATATTCTCTTGTCATTTTATAATACTACATAATATGTTTCTACTTTTATGTTTGGTTCCACTAATTTGAGTCAGTATCTCAAATTTCTTGCTTTAAGTTATTGTTTTCTTACATCTTTTCTCTCCTCAATATCCATTTCTAAATTCTCTCAACTACATTTATACTTTTAGATGTTCAAAATTTTCTAACTGAAATATTGTGTACTCTAACTACAAACTATTCTTATCAACTTTGTTCAAGGATAACTCTAGTGTTTAAAAGCTAATAAAATTATCATTGTTTTGACTTTATCGATATTTTTGTCTGCTAACCAGATAACACGACAGGATTCCATTTCTTTTTTTATGGTTCCTGTGCTACAAATCTTGGCCCATACAAGAGATTTTTTTTTTTTAGCTTTGAGTAAGGTAGCTTCTATTTTCTCACTATTCATCAATTGTTTGAAATTCTGTCCTATTTCAACTAATTCATATATTAAACCATGCTTTTCTATTATTTCTTTTTGTCTTTGTTTCTATATAAATAATGTGTTTTTATTTTAAATTAAAACAAATTTTTCTCTTCTCAATCAGTCCCCATGTTTTCAGCCCCACCTGTCTCATGCTTTCTGATTTATTCACTCACCTTACACCTGTAGACCCTAATTCTAGACTTTTTTCAAGGTTCTGACTTTATACTTTTCTCTACTTTTTTTTTTTCTTTAAGTTATCTGTGCATTTCTGCCCAATATTTCTCTAGTTTCCAGAGATATTTAAACCTTTACCTGCTGGCGACCCAAACCACTTTTGTTCTTTTGCAACTATGTGTCTTTTTCATATTTCTTTATGCTTATTTCAAGGAAATCTTGAGAGAAAAAGAATTATGTTTGTATGATCTTTATCCCATTTTGAAAGAAAACTAGAAGTTATTGCTAAATGAGTTTTAATAAAAAAATCTAAAGAAAAGTATGTATACTAAAAATGTACACTAATCCAAAATACCTGCTATCTAATATCAATAAATTATAGTTTTTAGGTAAAGGATTATTGTTGCTCACATTTGATTAGATAAACTACTCTAGTTAAGTAATCACTCTTCTAAACAATATTTGAGCATCAAGAACATGAGTTAGCATCATGTCACTTCCTCTGAAATCTGGGAACCCAGTGAAAGCTGCTTTCTCCCACTTCTTAGAATGTATATTTCTTTTCATTATGAAAAGAACATATGATAGCTAAAAACTACAGTTTCATCCTTCCTCTGTTGCTGTTTACTTTGCATTTTAAGTGAAATTTCTAAACCAATTCTCTAGATCTTTCTTGATAATAATTTGCATATTGTAAAAATCCTTGGCTAAAGAAAAGCAAATATAAAAAAGGCAATCACAAAGAAGAAAATGCACTAGTACTAAAGACTTCTGCTAATTACCTAGCAAAATTATCTGGCTGCCTGAGTACCTCTGGGATGGCAATGTTAACACTTAAGAAAAACACATCACATATCAAGTGTCAGGCTGCTAAGCTAAATTTCAAACAATTCCAAAACATTAAACAGGAAAAGACCATGCACTGCATGACACAACTTGGCAAGAGTTCTTGTAACTGTTCGCACTTTATCATATAAATACAGAGTTCAAAAGGGGGTGAAGGGGATAGCTGAGAATTGGAAAATGGAGAGATAAATTGGTTCTAAAAATATGAGGTATCTTGAAATATAAATCTCGTGTTGGATAGTCTTGGGTTTACATCCAGGAATGGTCACCTCCTAATTTTTTGACCTTGGGAAAGAGTATTGGGAGGATTAATTATGGTAATATATGGGAAACACTTGAAACAGAACCAAGCATGTTCAGGATCCATAACCGTACTGTGGTTTTCAGACACCATTATCCCCAGATATTGAGAGCCAAGTAAGTGGGAGAAATAATAACTCTTATGCTGTTTTCCCATGCTGAAGATCATGCCTGAAGTATAGAGTCATTAAAAAAATTCTCTATTGGTTGTTCAGAGATTAGTTAAGATGATAACAAATTGAAAGCAATGAATTAAAGATAAATTGGGAGGGTTGATCAGTTTGATCAAGTTTTAAGAGAGAACCTGAACACACAGACCTAACACATAGGCTTGCAAGAAGGACAGCATTTGATCAGTGTTGATGAGAAGGAAGGATGCCATGTGAAGTAGACAGACATTTTCTGGACCTCTGTGGACTTTTGTCTGAGGAAGGATCTATATTCTAACCACTGGGGCAGATACAATATTGCAAAACAAATGGTGCTGAGTTCCAGAAAATAATTTAGAATAAGGAATATTAGAAAACATATAAATAAATTTTAGTTCAAATTAGCAAGCGTTGAACTAAAAATATGAGCAATGTGTTATGCGAGCAGAGGAGAGGAAGCAATTACTCAGTTTGGTGATGTCCTGGAAGATGTCAAATAAATGATCATATGTGGGTTAAATGAGTAGGGATTATTTAGATAAAAAAGGGGACATGGCAGTTACAACAGAAACCACTGATGTAAAGGCATTAAAGAATGTGATGTAAGTAAACGTTTAAAATTTAAGTATGAATGGAGAACAGTATGAATGGAAGCTATGAAAGTGACAAGGTAAATTGGAGCATGTGCATAACATGTGTGCTTTGGTAATTAATTTGGACTTTTGTCTTTTCGGCAATATTAAGCTATAAGAAAACATTCAGCTCAAGAGTACATGTAACAATACTTGCATTAAAAAAATAATTTAAACAAGAATCTTCAGGGAGAAAATCAATCTGGCATCAGGAAGACATATCAGGAGGTTGTTGCCATAGTCCATCTGAAAACTATCGGTCATAATTCAGCCAGTAGCAACTGTGAGATTGAGGGATAGATTGGGGAGATTTTTAGGAGACTGGCTTTTAAGTCAGCATTATTTTTTTTGAAATAAGGCCCACGGAAGCCTGATTCTTTTCATCTAGGTAACTGAATGGATAGTGACAATATTAACTATCGCATAAATAAAGGAAGAATGATAAATTTCAGAAAGGCATGTGTATAGGTATATGCATGGGTAGGGAAATTAATGAGTTCATTATTGGGAACATATTGAATTTTATGTACTAATGGTAGACTTTATACAAGATATGTAGTAGATATGTAGGAAATTAGAAACAAGTCTTGAGTTTAAAGCTGTGTTCAGTGTTAAAGTTAAAAATTTCATAATTCTTTGTGTAACTGAAGACATAGGAATAGATAATACGTAATAGATTTTTGAGTAAAGTTAGAAGAGAGGGGACTACAAAGAGATTCTTGAGAGAAACTGATCTTTCTGGAGATTGCAGATGGAAAAGATACAACAAAGGAACTGAAGAGGAGAGAGCTGGAAAAGAAATAGGAGAGAATGGAACAATTGTATCTATAGAGAAAAAGGATCTAAAAGGAAGAAATTATTGTGTGGGCCAATTTCTGAGTAACTTTGGAAGACTTTATAGAGAGTAGATTCTATGATCTCCTCTGGATGCCCAATTTTAATGCCTAAAAGCATACAGTGCTTATATTGTAGACGGCAGGCACTGCGACCGATCCTGGTGTTACAAAGACGAGATAAAGTCCCTGGTCTCAACAAATGTAAAGTCCAGTAAGGAAGACAAATATATGTAAAGATAATTATTGCACAAGACTATATTATGATAATTGCTGTCATACAGGGTCATAGAAACACAAGGAAGAAA
>NW_011888782.1:8257751-8277111 GCF_000151845.1 Pteropus vampyrus
ATTCCAACAGTAAACAAAACAAAAACCTTTCTCTTCATTGGGCTTATGCTACAGTGGGGGAGATACAGAATAAAATAAATAAGACAAGTATATACAAATTCAAATAGTCATAAGAGTGATGGAGAAAAATAAAGGAAGGAAGAGGGATTGGGGGATACATTTGGGGAAGAGTTAAATTTTAAATATAAATGGATACAGTCTCACTGAAAAGTAACGTTAGAGAAAAACCCAAAAAGAGGTAAGGAAGGGAGCCTGTAGCCATCTAAGAGTACAGCACTTCTGGTAGAGCATAAAGCAGGTGCAAGGACCCTGATGTGGGAGCTTATGTGAGGCAGATATGTTGTCATGTGGTGGAGACAGAAATGACAAATCAATGAATGAAGTGGGACATTTTTTTACCCTTATGAAAATAAATGAAATTGGATTTATATCTCATGCCATACACAAAAACTAATTCCCAGTAGATTATATACCTAAATGTGAGAGGCAAAACTTCACCTTTCAGGAAATAAGAATATTTTAATGGCCTTAAGGTAGGAAACAATCTTTTACTTAAGACAAAAAAGGTTCAAACCACTATGAAACTAAGGACATTTGTTCATCAAAAATCATTGTAAAGAGAACAAAGATACAAGTCACAAATCTGACAAAGGATTAACATCCTTAATATATAAAGAACATGAACAATTCAGTTCAAGAAAAAAATCATAATCTAATAAAAAATGGACATTTCACAAAAAAAGGAAAAATACATAGCCAATAAAAATGAGAAAATGATCAACACTGCTAGTAATCAGAGAAATTTTTGAAAACACAAAATGACTTTAGGATTCTATTTTTCATCCAACAAATTGATGTAAATTTTTTAAAATGTACAACAGCACCAACCATTGGTAAAGATGTAGAACAAAAAGAACTCTTATACTGCCTGGGTGTAACTGGTACTGCCTTTCGGTAGTATTTACTGAAGTTGAGACCCTAGTACTGTAAGACTCAGCAAGTCCATTGCTAGGCAATAGAGTCTATCTAGAGAAACTCATGCAGTTGTGCACAAATAGGCATATGCAAGAGCATTAATAACAGCAGTCTAGTAATAGCAAAAACATGGATCCAGATATCCAACCGTATTACAACAGACCTATACCCTCATTGCTATTCACACAATAGATTTGCCATGCAGCATGATAAGAAATGAGTACAGCTAAATGTATGGCTACAGATGAATCTCAGACACACGGTACTGAGTAAAAAAAAAAAGTCACAGAGGATATATATATAGATTTCTGTGATGCTAAAAAACAGAGGATATAAGGATATTTCTGTGATGCTAAAAAAGAAGCAGAATTAAATCATCCTTTATTTAAGGTTATAGCCTTAGGGACTAAAACAATGAAATAAAAATAGTAATGCTGAATAAAAAATTTTGGATAGTGGTTATATCTGATCTGGAGGCAAGAAAGAACAAATTATTTTGAAAGTTAAAGATAATGGTCAATTTCTTAATCTGGATAGGAGAATCATGATGTTCACATTACATTATGTTCTATTACATATATATACATACACACATACACACACACACACACATATGTATATGACACATATACTATATACTTGTAGGCATCAAATATTTCATTTAAAAAGGCCAAGACAGTCTATAAAATAATACTTACAATGACCCTTCAAAAATGCATAATGAAAAAATGAATTAATTTGCTTTTATCTATTGAATTTTTATCTTGAAGAGTCACTGAAAAATGGTTCATACTACCATGAATTTCAGATAATTAGAATTAACTAAGCAGAGGAAGTGATTATTTCTATTTCACCTCCATTTTCTTCATTTGGTGGTGGGAGAGGAATAGGGAGTAGGAGGGATGTAGCTGCAATGGTGTGCGGGCATCACCCCAAAAACTCTATAATGGTTATTCTCCATCTAATCAAGGACACACACAAAAAACACACACACACATTCCAAAGAATCTCAAATCCATTATACTTTAAAGAAAATAGATTAAAAATTTAAATATGTATACAACATCTTAAAATCACATGCTAGTCATGGCAATACAGAAAAATACTCAGAAAAATAAGTATGAAAAATGTTTTTTCAGTTTCTTCACAATCTCCTTGAATTAAATTGTAATAAACTGAAATTCCACATTATAAATTTCTCTTTTTTCACAAGTGAACCTTTATCTTCTCAATAAACAAAACTATTTTACAATATTATGCTTACCTACCCAAAGAGAATAGTCTATTCACTCCTACAGTACTTAAATACTTATTGAGTGTTGGTCACTGAATGATTATGGAAATTTAAAAAAAAACTGAAAGAAATTTAATAGCTTTCTAAAATCATTATTCACCCACATTTACATTTAACAAGTTGATTACATGATTAAATACTATAATAAGCAATGTTTAGTTTTAAAAGCCAACAATATTAAGTCCGATATGAACATAAATTAACTTACTAGGTACTTATAAATGTTTACTATGTTGTCCTCATATAGAGAAAACACACACGTGCAATTAATTTAGCATGTATATATTAACCTAGTTTTAAGATCATAACCTAAACCTTCATTTCCCAGGAACTTCCCTGCCTCTGAAATATTAAATACATCATTCACTCTGGCCACAGGCTTCTTCAAGCTCTGCTCCATTTTTTTCTCACCGTAGACTTTTTTAAACTTTCTTCAACACACTAGTTTTTTCTATTGTAATTCTTTCTCTAATATCTAGCCTAGAAACATTTTACATTAATGGCCTTCATGCCTCTTTGGGCCATTACATGTCCATCACTTTTTTTTCTTTAAAATGCCCATCATAGGTCAACCAACTATCTGGATTCTTGGCTCTTTTGAGTGTTATCGTTTATTTTTTACCAGCTGCTCAAGCCTGATACTCCTTCAAATAGCAATTAACTCTTAGTAGTGGTGAGACAGTTAATTAATCTCTTTAAGCCTAAGTATTTATAATTAAGATAATATGTGATATATAGGTATGCTGTGAGATATCAAGTGAGATAATATTTGTGAAGGACTTAATTAGTATATTTTCTGGCACATAATTTCTCATACTTCTCACTTATGACTATTAGTAGTTTTATTGACTTATCTGAGACAAATAAAGCCCTCATGTAATTTCTTGGTTTTCAAACTCTTGCTGCTTTTCTATAAATTCGATTACAAGATTCTGTTCCTCTGCTCTTCTCTTAAATAATACCATTCTTCAGTATTCCATCTGTATTCCAATCTGATAACTTATTTATCCATTATAATTTAGTGTCCTTGTAAAAGGATACTACTTTTAAAATTAGAAAACAAACATCAGGAGAAACAAGTTAATGATCGCCATAGATGGCGATATATTGATGTGTCTTGTATTTCCCTCTTCTCACTATGTCTTCTATTTATATTTTCTCATAAAGCCTTCCCTCTTTCATAATTTTGTCTTCATGGTAAAAAAACAAATATTGTACCACGGGTGATTTTCAGCTGTTTTTGAAAAGGAAGACATATCTATCTGCAGTAAAGCTGGAGTTTGCTCAAAATGCTGTTCTCAAATCAGATCTTTTAGATGTAAAAGGAACGGCAAATTCTATTTTAAGATTTTGAATCCCAGCAACAGGTACCTTTCAAGAATAAAACCTATTCCATTTTCTTCTAAGTAGAAAGCAGTTAGAATCTGTCAATCAAAGTACAAAAGTTCCACAAGGGAAAAGCATTCTAGAACATAAAGCCATTCATTGATCTAAATCAAATGAAAAGGTGGATCTCTCAGACAGGCTCTTTTCTTAACATGCTCTATTCCCTACACTGGCTAAAGGACAATAACGGCTGAAACATGGTCTGCATGGCAAGCTGCTGGCTGACTGTGAAATGACACCCTGAATGGCATTCCTCCATGACCTCAGAGTGTTCCCCCAATATCTACAGCTACCAGAGAACAATAGCCCCAGGTCACAGAATGCCTTTGCCCCTGGCTGCTGTGTAGCACATTCTTGCTCTTCCTTCTTTTCTAGTTACTCCCAACTAGCCCAGCTTGGGATGTCTCAAACCAATTCTACTTTTCATTTTGCAATGGGGGCTCTGCTTAGCTCCCTTTAACAGAAGAGCTGGTGGATTAGTGGCAGGAGTGTGGTGACCAAGGGTCTGGCTTTTCTCCACCTTCCCCTACCTCTCCTGGCTCCACTGGCAGTGATTGCAGCAGTGTTTTTGGCTCCCCTTCCATCATCTCACTTCTCAGACAAAACTTTCTTTTTTTTATATTTTCACCCTTGGACTAGACTCAATTCTGGGCCAAAACATCTTAAACAACTTCTGAAATATAAATGACTCATATTCTATCTTTTGTGGACAAAAAGTTCCATCTTTTATCTATGAGTTACTGAAAGAGCGAAGGATGGGGAAGGGGCGCCAAAGTTAAACAGAGGGTTTTTTTTGCCGTCTCTGGCTTTTAGTACAAGTGGTACATCTTTCTTTCTAAATACAATATCCACCCTACTCCAAAAATACATGCATGCACACAGACACAGACACATGTACACGCAGTGCATTTAAAAAACTTGAACGGAGCTTATATTTGCTTCTGGGTCCCTAGGAACATATTATAGACTTTGTTTAAAATTACAATGGACAACAAGAAAGAAAACGTGATCTGAATACTTGGCAATAAAAAGAGAGGAGCGAAAGGATAAGCTAGTCTCAGAAAAGTGCAGAAAATAAACGGAAAAGAGAACTTTTAAAAGGAGAAACTATAGAAAAGTGCCAGGACACTGGTCAGAGCCAAGAGGATTTCTGATGGGATTATTCTGCCATAAAAACCTACCCCCACTGCTCCTAACTGTCTAAATCCTGGCTCCCCAGTTTAGAGCTTAACTTGCAGAGGAGCGGACATGAAATAGTTAAAGTAGTACAACACCAAGGAGACAGAAAACAGATAGCTTTTCAGTAGAGTTGCTGTCTCAGAAGAACATTAGTGATGGAAGTTAGGTTCATTCAGGCAATGCTTAGAAGTTGTTCTTTTATCAATGAAAACCATAGCGGTTGTTATGAAATACTTCACATTAGAACTGCCAAGATCATTCAGTTATTTTGCAGTGTGCATTTGTCCTGTAGATTACCTGTGATTTTAGCATCTTCATGAAAGTGCTGGATGACGAATAGGAACAGAGCTAGCTAACAGATGAAGTCTGTGCACCTTTGTTTAAAATAGACCTGTCTTAGTCTAGTTTCCCAGAAGCAGACTCTGAGATACAGATTACATTGTACAAGTGATTTAAAAATGACATGTCCTAGGAGAGACATGTAAATTTGCAAGGGAAGCAGAAGACAGACTGAAGAGAAGACAATTAATGTTAGGGGTATCTGGAGTGTAGGCTACACCACACTTTGTCTTGATCCTAAGTAAGGGAGTTGGGCTTGCATAGTCCAACATTTGTCAATTATTGTTAAGGATCTCAATCTTCCAGAGAGTTCTGGTTCTCTGCCTAGATTGGAAATGTGGCTCTAATAGTCCAGTGGCTTTTTTATAATGAACAGTCAAGGTACAGAGTGTTGGAAGCAAAAGCACGCCAAAGCCAGAGGGGCACATAAACACCGTTAGAGATCAAGGGGACCTGGGTGGTGGGGATAATGGGCAGTAACCACTTACAGGTCCTTGACAGTAGCAGCCATGACATTAACTGAAAATTTTAAGCTTAGAGATCTGTCTGACAAGAATAAGTACTGGAGAAAAACATAAGTCAATACTAAACTGGAGGATTTCCTCCATGTTGCCTTATGCCCGACAAATTATTTTTAAACTCTGCTTAAATCTATTTAATCCTATGTTCATTTCAATCTTCAAGCCATGACCCATAGAAAGAAGATGCAGAATAAACCTATGACCTAGAATACAAGTGCCCTTCACAATTAGCCTTCGAACCATAATCATAATTGTATACACATTATTAAAAAAATATAGACAGACACACCTATGTATTATATAGTTACTCAATAAACTACAAAATTAAACTGCTCATTTGCTACCACAGGTTAAACCAACAGTTAATTAAATGTTCTAACCTTTCATAACCATTATTAGATAGTTAAGTAGTTGTGACACTCTTTAGCTCAGGCTTAAAAAGATAAATTTGTCTTAACAGCACTTAGACCAGAAAATAGAATCCTGGAGAGCATGCTTATCCCTGCTCACATACACCAGGAGACTACTGTGAGTTCCAACAGACAGCCATGTACTTGGACCACACCCAATATTTCTTCCAGGGGCAAGGATACAGCACCTTCGTAAGCTTGGTTCCTTGTTGTTCCAGTCATTGTAAATGCCTGTAGTGCTCAGTCTTTGCAGGCTCTCTTAGCAATGAAACATCTAATGTTTGTTCAGTTTTGTGCTTCATCCTTCAAGCCCTATTATTCATGTATAAGTCTTTACTTTAGCACAGATGGAGACAGGAACTCAATATATATAAAACAGGAAAATGTCGTATCTACCACATAAGCAATACTGAATACCGGACTACCTTTAGAAATTGGAATAAACTAAGCCTCAGTTTCAAATTTCATTAGTTTTCTCTTCTATCTCGGACTCTATGTTCAATGTGATGCACCCAATGGCAGCACTTGCTTACTACAGAAGAACACACTGTTCTCATCTGAATCATGTTTTACCAACTGAGGTGATTTTTGAGCACCAGAAATAATAATAAAGCTCTCTTAGGACTGCAAGTCTTTAGATACAAATCTTCTAGACCGAGAAAGATAGAAAAAAAAAGAAACGCATGAAAGTTTTAGAGTGATCTGTCATGAGTAATAAGTTCCCACTCTTATAAGGATCCTCAGATTCGTACACTGAACATCAGCCTCCAATCTTTCTGTCATGGTTTTCCACCAAAAACACGCACAATACGTAAATTATGGATTGAGTCTTTTCTAACAACACTAATCTGGAAGCATGGGTATCAAAGCAATTTCACAATGCATTGACATTTTTATTTTTCAGGTCATAAGAACCAGCCATTTGATAGCTGTCACTGAAACATAATGACATTGAACTACAAAAGTTCACAGAAACTCTTTCTCCAACATCTTCTGAAAAGAAAAGATGATATAGGAAAGAAAGTTAACCAAAATGGTTCTGAATTTCAGTTTTAACAGGTTTAAGTAGAGAAGAGGGTAACTTCAATTTGAGAGTAATTTACTGCCAAACACTTCAGTAATTTTATAAAAAAGTTAAGAAGATAAATTAATTACAAAGCAAAGACAAAATTAGAAAGTCACAAACCACGTTATTCAGCATACGAATCTGAGGATCCTTATAAGAGTGGGAAATTATTATTCTTCAGAGATTTCTAGTCTCATCTTCAAATAGTCTACAAGCTGTATGGTACAATCAGAAAACAAATTTTCATTTGTCCAACACTCTCTGATTTTTTGAGATGATGCTATGAGGAAATGGAATCCTGGGGCACAACATAATCAGAGGTGCTTCTGCAAGTAGTTTTAATTTCCTTCTGTGCTTCTGAGTGACTGAGTCCTTGCCAACTTCATCTTTTCTTTTTCTTCATAGGTAAGAGATACAGAGAGGATTAATGATGGAGGGGAAAAAAGGTATCACATTATGACACAGTTTCCCTTCCACTTCCAGACCTGATCTGAAAACAACTAATTCAACCTAAGGCTGCATCCCTCTGCTAATGTACTCTGAAAAGTTGCAAGTTTTATAACAGTTATGTTGATTTTTCCTATGTTTTTCTGGGTGTCAAATTATGCTAGCAATTTTGATGCTGGATTACATTACAGCCAATAGTTGGTGTATTTGTTGATTTGATAAAAAATATTGAAGACCTACAAAGTATTTTAATTAAATAGGGTTTGCTTTAAAAGTGAAGCTATGTTTCAGTTCAAGATTTAATCAACTAATTGTAATTTACCATATACTTAATTAGTGGCTTCATTTTCTTTTGCAGTTGGAACACTCAGAGATTACTTTCAAGTAGTGTTATCATGTGACCCAAGAAGTCCTGCAATTCACCCTGTACTTGATATTTACTAAATGGAATAAGTAAAGTTCCTACAGCCATGTTCAACTTATGTGAGTTAGAAACTGGGTTATTTAAAAAAGAAGGGGTCTAAGGAAAAAGTAGACATTATCTCTACGCCCATAAAACTTACAGATAGAATGCACACAGTAACAAACACATGCAAATAAAATGGCATAGGTGTTCAGAAGGGAAAAACAAAATGAGAGTGATTTCTGACAGGAGCAAAGAACAACGATTTCAGTGAAGAATGACTTTAAAGCTTAGACTTGGGAGTTGAATAGGACCATAGAAATGGAAGGAGTGGTGAGAGGCACATCAGACAAGGCAACTATATAGGACAATGGGTGGAATGGAAAAGGCATGGAGATAACAAATCATTTTCAGCCTAAAGTGGTTTGTGATTTATCTCAAGTACGAGTAGGAATAGGTGATAAACCTAGGAAGTTTGTTTTAAGATGAGATTACCAAAGACCTTAAATGTGTTTTTGAATGGGTGGGAAATGGCACTGTAGATGGTTTTTTGAAAAAGTTTAATCCAACATTCATATGGGGAGATATCTGAATAAGGAAGAAAGGAGAAGACACAGAAACCTAAGATATGTCTGAAAATGATCCCGACATTTAATGAGTGATGAAAAACAAGGTAAACTGGAAGGATGACTGAGATTGCAAAAAAGAAGAATTAAATGGAATTAGTAAGATAACTACTGATTCACATGTCACCTTAAAAAATCTCTACTACTACTTTAGAGAGTAGTAGTAGCAAATACATTTAGCCGATACATTTATAATAATTCATAAGGGGCTAAATTATTTATGATAGAAGATAACCATGAGTCTTAGAGAAAGCAGTCTTGGAAATAAGTGATTTTTTTTTTCATCTTTTTAAAAATATCTTTAAGGATATATTTAGCTTAACATTTACATGGATAAAATTAGACACACACATCTTATTTCTAAATTATTTTCAAAGAAGTCTAGATTTAAAATAGTGTTTCAAAAAGTTAAGAATAGACAATAGTAGAGAACCACATACATGTAGTTTTAGCTTAATGGGAGAAAAATCCTCCATAATAATTTTAGAAAACATAGAACCATATTAAGCTTGGTCATTAAAAAGGAAATTTAGGAGTAAGAGCTGGTAAGCACTATATAACATATTCCCAACTGGATCATTTATATTATATGTGAATAAACAATATAACTGGTCCAAATACTAAATTGGATTGAATAACAGTGGAGCAAAGTCATTGCTCAAAACTCAGGAAAGTGGGATTTCTGCCCAATAGATAAGACACTAGTGTCTCAAAAATATTTCTGTTGACTTGAATCCTGAAAGAAAAAAAAAAAAAAAAAACTCGAGCACCAATTTATGCTTTTAGTGAATTGTGACTACATGAATTTAGGTGCTTCAGTTTAAAGCACAAATTAGGAATTATGATTTAGGTAAAGTAAATAAATATTTGGGTACTTGAAAAGTAAATGCAAATTTTTAATATAAGACACCCAGAGTTATCAGAGTTTCTTCTGGCTTCTCAGGCAAATGCAGATCTATTCAATTACAAAACTGTATGTTCTTTATTCAACTTCTTTAATGATTCTAGACAAGTTCATTATGTTTTCTAATGTTCAGAAAAATCTTAATAAGGATTATGTCCATGGCTGACCTAACGGAACAAGGAGTCCTTGAGTCTACCCACCAGTTAAAACTATTTACAATGTTGTATTTATAAAAATAGCTAAAGAGAATACCACTAAAAAACATAGTGGTTTCCAAGTAAACTTCATTTATTTTTTAATGTGAATCAGGGGTCACATATAAATTTTTCTACAGAAGGTCATTGAAAAGTAAATGCTGGTTCCCACTGCAGACTGGCTCCATTGTTTATAGACAGACATCCAGCCTGCTTATAGCAAACAGACGGCAAGCAATTTTACAGATTTGGTTGAAATATTGTTATTGCATATGTGAGAACGAGAAGGTTGAGAAAGCATTCCAGAAAGGCTTGGGTGAGTTATATGTGGTATCAAAAGATAAAAACATTAAACATGAAGTGTTTGCATTTTATACTTTTAAAACCAAAGTTTTTCCCAAGTTGCCAAGCATTTCCCCCAAGGTTTACATAAGAGACAATTTTTCTAGGTGAACTAGAACAGCTCTTATTTATTGAGAATCTGACATGTGCTAAGATTTTGCTGACTCTAATGCTGATCTATTGTACAAATATAAAGTTTGGTGTTACTATGCCTGTTTTACAGATGAGAGAAATGATGCTTAGAGAGATTATTTATATAAAGTCACAGGGTATGCAGAACAGGAATGTAAGGCTGACTAAAAAGTACTTTTGTTGAAAGAAAATAGTAGTCTGAGAATTTTCTAATTTCTAACAGTAGAGCATTTCTATTTTGATATATGTACAATCCTTTTTCCATTAAAATAATTTTTCCAAATAAGGCCTTTTAACCTGGTATTGTTTCTTCAAGGTAATATATAAATCAAATATATTGATTATTATCAATTATATAAAATAAATTGATATAAAATCAATTATATCAATAAGATAGCAATTTTAAAAGAGCAAGTTATGGCATCTAACATGCCTTATTTTTACTTTTAATGTTAATTTTTAAAATATCAATTTCATAATAAACTAAATTATATTTACTCATTAAATATACTATGAAGATGTATCAACCATTTACTTTATTTCCTTTTTTAAAGAAAAATTAAAACTTGATAATCAAATAAAATTTTCTAACAGGATATGGATGATTGTTTTGTACAGGTCTGGACCAACGCTATAAATTTCTATGCAACATGTTTCTAAATGATCAAGTTTTTAAGAATAAGAGATTAAATTCTTAAGAAATTTGTATTTCTAAAGTGGTCAGCACAATTTCTAAATTGAACATCTGAAGAAAGTCAAATAACAAAGTATTATTTTATAAAAATCAAAAGAAATTCAAATGGAAGTTGAAGCAACTCTATCATAAAGTAAGAGATAAATAGGTTTATGCCCCATTTCTCCTTTGATTTATCACCTGAAAAAGAAAATCAGTGAACACAAGAACCAAAATCAAAATCTCTATGTGGGATGATAGCAAGAGACATGTCCTTATACTGCAAATATGGAATAAAATGAAGAAAAGATGAGGTCTAAAGATTTTGAGAGAGAGTGAGAACAAAAAAAAAATCAGTCTGAGGTATCCCTCAGAGTCATAGTGAGCATCAGGAGTTTATGACATCAAGTATCTTTGGGATGCCCTATAAGGAGTGGTTAGAGCCGCAGGTCCCACCTCCATTTCCTATTTCATGCTTACTCATGATTCATCACCATGGGAAGCTACAGATATATTCTTTGGAAATGTTCAAGAACAGAAGATATCAAACACAGTAGTCATTTGAAGTGGAGTAGTTGATTAAGTGGGGGTTTAGTAAAGGTCAGTAGAATAATTCCTCGCATCCCTTTCTTCCTCCCAATATCTAGAATGGTACTGTGCAGTATGGTAGCCACTAACCAGATGTGACTATTGAAATTAAATCAAATCAAAACCTAGTTCCTCTATTGCATTAGCTATCTCCTGAGTGCTCAATATCTACATGTGGCTAGTGGTTACTGAACTAGACAGCACAGGTAAGAAACATGCCCATCATCAAAGGACAGACAGTTCGATTGGGTAGCACTGAAGAAATAAGCAATCTGTGTTACAGTTACCAGACAGAAGATTAAATGATGCCTCTCAATAACATCCAAAAGCCCCAGAAAAAGCCCTACAATTCCTAATGTTAGAGTTCTCTAATGAAAAATAGTTTTCAGTCTTATCACTCTACATTGTTTATCCTAACACCATTCATATATGGCATCAAGCTACCCTTCTCATGATTTACTCTTGAAAATAAATTTAAAGCTGAGGATCATGAGATATTTGAGAAAATCTTCCAAAATGAAAGACAGAGACCTAAACAAATACAAAAACAAAACACACACATATGCGTGTGCACGCGCACGCGCACACACACACACACACACATACACAAGAAATATAGAGAAAACAGGAGCGATGCAGAGAACAAAAAAATTAATTAATTTTTCATGATAAATAACAGAATATAGTCACACATTAAATTAGAAGATGCTGTTAAAAAAGAATACTCAAATGCAAAAATATCTGAGAAATTATAAATATGAAAGTATACATATAAAAAGTAGTAGAAAATTATAAAGATAAATAAGAAAAATATCCTCCTAATTAAAAATAAAAGCTAAGCCAAAAGTATGAACAATAGATGAAAAAAATAAGATAATTAAAGTTAATCCTAGAGAGGGCAGATCTGACTAACGGGGGTTCAACAAAAAAAGAAAATCCTGAGAAAAATTTGCATTGAAAGTTGTAGTAAAGCCCAGAGAATATTTATTATTTTTATTGATGTCATTTTTAGGAGCATTTTGTTACTCTCTCTCTCTATATATATATATTTATATATATAACTTATACCATGAATCACATTGATGAAAATTAAAATAATAATTATTATTTGAAAACCAACAAACAATTTTATAAAACAAATTGAGTCCATATATTCCACAGCATAGATGACAAATTATTACAAAGTGCATATTTGAGATGGGTTCCTTACTGTGAACCCAAAAGATTTTTCACTTTAGAAAGCAGAAGATAAACCATAGGCTAAGATAGATCTGAATTCTTCCTGCTGACTCATTTGCATGAATGAAGTAAAACATTGAAAACCTCAAGAAAGATAAAAACTCCAGCTAATGAGGCCATTTGCACAATTTCATTAGCATGAATACTTCCAATTGATTAGCACAAAGTGTTACCAGGAAACCTCAAGAGTAAAAAGTAACAGAAGATTGGAGGCTACATTCCCAAAACAGAGAAAACCCCTGGGGATGAAGCACTGGGGAGTTAAGAAAAGCATCTGGCCTTTTCTTTTTTGCAAATGAAAATCTCATAAAAAGCAATGTCTCGTACTTACAAGACTGGATTAGAACAAGTGCTTCACTTTTATAAGGTTACTAAATGTGAAATCATTAAGGAAAGCAAAGTTTAATGATAGTTATTTGTAAAATGTTACCATTATTTTATAAACCTTTTGGACAGGTTTGAACTAACTTTCCTCAAAAGTATCCAAAGATGCCAAGCCTGGTAACTGCATTTCATCAGTGATCTGGAAGTCACATTTGACCCTTGAGATGACTATAGCTGTCCCTTTCTCCTGGAAGAGCAGATCAGTTCATACTGCAGGAGTGAGGTGCTCCAACTAATGGTACCCAAGCATCCTTTTATGTCTCTGTTTGGAGCAATCTCACAATATTTTCATGATCTCTTCATATGGTGCCTATTCTCCATGATCCTTTATGTTCAGAGAGAATTAGGAAGCAGGCTATATCACCCATTGTTGTATCCGTAACTACTAATAAACTGTCTACCACACCTTGGCAGGTATGCAGATTGATGGAAAAAATGAATAAATAAATGGAAGTCTTAATTTTAGAGATGAGGAAATACCGTACTAGAGATGCAAATATCAGTCCAGCTTCAGTTAGTAGAAAAACCAGGAGCAGAACTTAGGTCTTTTGCTTCTCTGCTTATTGCTTTTTTTTTAAGCATTAAACAAATTTAATGCTAATTAGTTATATATTTAAAATCTGAAAACTCATTAGCCCACATTCAGGAGCCAAATTGGCTAAGCTAATACGTCAATTATAATTGAAAAATAAATTTTAAAAAAAGTATTTTTTTTGTGAAGTTAACTTGTTAATAATGGAGAAGAAACACCACATTTTTAACAGTGGAGTGGAATTATAATGGAGAAGAAACACCACATTTTTATCAGTGGAGTGGAATTATGAGAGAACTTTCATAATTGGCTTTATGTATTTCTATAATGTTTTAATTTTCAATAAACATATATTTCATAAACTTAAATAAAAACATTAAAAACAAGTCACAAAAATGTAATTACAACCTTCTCCTCTACTACTATCATATGCTACTTTTACACCTCCAGACAAAAAGATCTGTTTGCTGTTTGACAAAGCCAGCCTACTCCCTCCTACTCCTGTCTTTGATGCCTGTGATGATACTAGGAATTCACTGCCTTTATCTTTAGCTACTCCAAACCTATTATCATTCAGGGTCCAGCTTAAATGCCATCATGTTCAATTATAAAGAATAAAAAGAACTTACAACACTGAACACTTTCTATGTACCAAGCAAGAAAGGAGAAAAAAAGATAGATAATAAATGGCCTCTCTTAAAGAAGCATATGACTTAATTAGGTGATTAAAAGGTTAATAATACCTAGAGTTGTTAAGAGGGCAAGAAAAAACTCCTTTATACAATATTTGTAGGGCTGTAAATCAGTGCCACAGTTTTGTTTTCCTTTATTTTGCGGGGAGATTTGGCAACGTGTCTCCAAGTTAAAAGCTAAGTATCCCATTAGCAATTTTGCTTCTAGTAACCACTTATGAAGATGTTCTCCAATGTGTTTAATTCTTTTCACATTAATGATGAGTGTAGCAGAATTTTTAGGAGGCCAAAATGGTAAAATAAGTGTCCATTTATAGGATGCTGGTAACATAAATTATGCTATATCTATATTGATAATATTTTATGTGTAAAAAAGAATGAGCTAGTTCTCTGTAAGCTAATGTAGAAAAAAAACCTCAAACATAAGAAGTGAAACAGCAAAGTAGAGAATAATATGTCTAATGTGATTCGATTTGGTTAAAAATATCTATACACGTATGCATTAGAATTATCAAGGGATAGGCAAAAGGGTATAAATAGTGATCGATTATCTCTAGGAAGTAGGACTGGGGCTATGGGGTGGCAATGGCTCTTTACTTTTTTTAGTCCTTCAAAATTTGAATTTTTAACCATATACAGCTATCATATTTACAATTACTTATCTATTAAAATTAAGTTTTTAAAATTCTGTGGATATTTACCTAATTAATGGGAAAGTGACATGAATAGTGGAAAAAGATGAAATGAGATAAATGTTATGTTATATTGGCCTAGAAGGGCAGTTAGTGTTTAATAAACACAGACGGTGGAAGGATTCTGTGTATAGACTAGACTATATTTCCCAGCGCATACCCGTTAGGTACGGCCATGTAATTTGTTCTAGCCAATGAAATGTGAGTAGAAGTGGCACACCCCATCTCCAGCGCGAGGCAGTAAAAGCCCTTGTATAATTTTATTCAGTCATAGAGAAGGACTTGTGCTGAGTTGGTGGAACAAGTTTGCTGAGTAACTTTAAAAAGGAACAGCTGCCCTGTTGTGTCACATAAATTTCCAACGGTGAAAAATATATGTTCACGATGTAAAACCAATGAAATTCGGAGCTGCTCGTTACTCTAGCCAAGCCTAGCCTGACTGACACAGAAGAGGAAATAACATCACTGGGAAAGGTTATAAAAATGAGGTTTAGTTTATATCAGAGAAGGTCTACTATGTGCATAGAGGCGGAAATGGAGATGCTTAGAAAGTGCTCTGGAGTTGAAAGAGAAATGGCATTGGCTGCCATAAACAGGAAGTTACATTCAATTTACGAACTGCTAAAAGTGTTTTGTCTGCATGATTTTTGTCTTCGTTTTAAGCTGAGAAGTGACATAATCAAAGTTTAGGCATTTCGATTACTCAGGAAGATTAGCCTGACAGTGCTATTCTAAGAGGGATATCTAGTTATAGAAATGGAAGAGGAATACTCGGCAAAAAAGGCAGAATGGAGTGAGACAAAAGGAGGAGTATTCTGTGTCCTAGAATCCAAGGTCAAAAAAAGGAATAGGTGGCTTGCAATGTAAAACCCAAGGGGATGAAAAAAGGTAAGGCTTGACAATTAAGTGATTCTGGTGATTAACAGATAAACTTAGATAAAGTAATTAGTAGAGCAAGGTGGAAAGAAACTAGGTTGTAGGAGCCTGAGGAGTGAGCAAGTGGTAAGGAAATGGGGTCACTTGTAGGAAACTCTCTTTAAAAATCTACAAAAAGACGACAAGTAGAGAAATGAAAACAGCTTGAGAAAATTTTTAAAAAGGTAAAGAAAGGTTGTTCGTTTGTTTATTTAGCTATTTGTTTGGATAAGGAAGATAATGAAATATTTGTGGACAAAAGGGAGTCAGGATGGGAGGACAGAAAGGATGCTAGAGGGTGGTAATTAATGGCATGTCATAATTCTCATGTTAGCAACGGATAAAATCAAAAGCACAGGTGAAGAGACCAGCATTGACCATACTTCTGACATGAATAAGAAGCATGAAAATACAGGCAAACCCACTAAAAGTTTCTCAAGTGCAGAAGACGGAACATTAATGGAAATTAAATTTAGTCCTAACTCTTCTCAATAGAGGAAACAAAAGGCATTCCCTTTACATCAGAGTCTGGAGGCTATAAGTAGAATTGAGAAGTGAAATCATTGCATAGGGGTGGTGTGGGAGCTGGGGACATCTAATTTCCAGGAACAGACAAGGAGACAAGAAGAAAAAAAAAGAAAAGGATATCTGAGTCCCACTGAGGGTTCAGATAGAGGAGAGGCTTGTATTGGATCCAATATAGATGTTTAGTAAATATTCCAAGTCAGATACAGCGGCCTGGGAACAGAATGGAGAACACAGAGAATTGGGGTCTCGTTGGGCTAAACTGAGGCAAGAATAGTAAGGCAAAGGTGACTCACAGCATGTCTATCATAGAATTTTCTATGTTCAGTGGCTCTCGTTTGTGACCAGGGTAGGGAATTATATGTTGATCACAGGTGACGGGCCAAACAGAGGGGATAGTTGAATGGCAGTAATAGACGATCTAGTTAATAAAGCTTTTCCTGGCCACTCAACATTTTTGTCTGACTTATTCCTATGGCATTTATAATCTCTCTAGGCCTCAGTTTCTTCATCTGTAAGATGGCTATAATACTACTAAACACCCACATAGTTAATGTAAAGATTTATTGTTATTTTTGTCTTATTTAATTATTACTAGCATCTGGTGAGTTAGGTATTATCATTAATCACAAAGTTAAAGATGAAGAAATTGAAAGAATCTTACCCTGACCTTTAATAATTTCATTAAAATATTTGAACATAAACATTTCATAATAATAGCCTGCTCTACTCAACATTATCCAACATTTGATGAAGCATGAAAAAACGATTCATGTATACTACACACAGGAAAACCACATCATGCACATCTTAGAATGTGCAGACTGGACTGGTTATTCTTTTTTGCCACCTCTATCCAGTCCCTGATGTTCTCTTGACTCTATTCTTTGAGGGGGCTCACTCTATGGACTCCATCACCTGAATCCCTTCCACCTGACTTCTGTCTGTGTTTGGCTGGCAGAAGCACAACAGGAGAACTAAGGGATGGAGGTGAGAGATGTCAGAGTACCTCTGCCCCGGCACCCTGTAAATGTCCACTTCACCCTCCAAACGCCCATGCTGCCCTCCAAATATCCACACCACCCTCCAAACATCCACACCGCCCTCTAAGTGTCTACATCACCCTAATAGTAACTTCTCTTTAAGACCATAGCTTATGCCCTGCAGCTCCTCCTGCACAGCAGCCCAGCTCTCCTGAGCTCCAGCAGCATTATTTTCTCCCCATGTTCCTTCAGGCCCAGGGCGTGGCCATGATGCCACCTCTGAGTACCTCCACACAACTTGTTGGCTCCTTTAGCATTGCCCTCACCTCTGAACACTGTCCTTTTATCGATTCTTTTCTATTAAACCTTTGAATAGATTTTTTTCCTATCCGTAACCTGACTGATCCACAGAGTATAATGAAATACCATATATTTTATGTACAAAATGGAACATCAGTAATAAAGATCCATAAGTGAATTGAGAGTGCATTTAAAATACATGAAGAAACACATGAGGACTGGAGAAGTAAATTGGCTCCCAGGCTGCAAAGCTCGTAAGAGCAAAGAGAAGGGCCAGGTCTCCTGATTCCTAGAACAGACGATTTGTGCTCTATTATGTGGTCTCTCTTACAGAGGAACCTGAACTGAAAAACAAAAGGTTCTGATTATAGGAAGCATCTGCAAGACAGTGACTGTGGCTTCTATTAAATAAATTCCACTGTCAGACCTTTCCACCCCATTGTGAGAACAGTACTACCACCTCTCTCTGTGGAGATAATTAGGATTTAACCTTCATGTTGCAGACAGAAAGTTGCTAGCTTTCAAAAAGAGATGTGACTTAAGGGTCAAAACTATTTTCTTCTGATCAATTCTGCTGCAGTGGATGAAGTTCTTATATTTGCTTCTTGTTTGAGGAGTGGAGGGATATACTCTTGTCTCTCCCTCTTTTGCATACTTAGAGCAAATCATATATCATTAGGCAAAGTTAAGGAATACAGTCTTTAATTAAAACAATCCTTCAATTCTGATGCATTTACAGAGCAGAAAATTTATTTTCATTAATCAATTAACACTCTAGCTGTGTTTTGTTCTCTCCAAAATTATTCTTAAAAGTAATGGTGTACACAATCATTGATGGCATCTTAACTACACACACACACAACACAAACACACACAGAGAAATATATACAAACATATAAACATAGTATATAGACATATACACACAAATATAGTCTTTTAAAGTTAATATAAATTTAATTAGTTTAATCCACAATAAATAGTGATGAAATTTATTATTTAGTAGGGGAAACTTCTGCATTAATGACTTAATGGATTACTCCCATAACTTGAAGTGGTGTTTATTACTGTTGTCATGTTGGACCAGAGAGAACTAGGTATAGAGACAAGAGCACAAATGCATAGCTTCAAAGAGAAACACAGATGAGAGACAACTTAGTTCTTGGGAGAGGGAGAAAATAATACGACTCCATGATGGCTTTCTGGTCTTGTCCTATTAAGAGGCCTGATTCTTGGGTCCTGCCTTTGAGTTCCATGAGATGTTCCTTTATTCTTTTAGTAACTCATCTCTTCTTTTAATTTATATAAACAAGTTTAAATAGTTTTGTGTTACTTGCAACCAAGTAGCTCATAATGAAAAAACATACTTTTTTTCTGAAAATTATAGGTGTCTTCAAATAATGTGATTAAGAATATGAATTCTCATTATTGCTTGTTATTAAACCA
Source organism: Pteropus vampyrus (assembly GCF_000151845.1). Lineage (NCBI taxonomy): Eukaryota > Metazoa > Chordata > Mammalia > Chiroptera > Pteropodidae > Pteropus > Pteropus vampyrus. The sequence goes on from NW_011888782.1 coordinate 8,276,936, forward strand.
TAAGCATTAATGAAACATCAGATAACTAAATATATCAAATTATCAATAGTGTTTAAAAGCGTGGGCTCTGGATTCAGATTGCCTACACTCAAACCTTTACATCAGTATAACATAAAACAAGTTATTTTTCTCTACTATGATTCTGCTATCTCTTGTAGAATATGGAAAATAATTTA
>NW_011888782.1:8277161-8300649 GCF_000151845.1 Pteropus vampyrus
AAAATTATTCTTAAAAGTAATGGTGTACACAATCGTTGATGGCATCTTAACTACACACACACACAACACAAACACACACAGAGAAATATATACAAACATATAAACATAGTATATAGACATATACACACAAATATAGTCTTTTAAAGTTAATATAAATTTAATTAGTTTAATCCACAATAAATAGTGATGAAATTTATCATTTAGTAGGGGAAACTTCTGCATTAATGACTTAATGGATTACTCCCATAACTTGAAGTGGTGTTTATTACTGTTGTCATGTTGGACCAGAGAGAACTAGGTATAGAGACAAGAGCACAAATGCATAGCTTCAAAGAGAAACACAGATGAGAGACAACTTAGTTCTTGGGAGAGGGAGAAAATAATACGACTCCATGATGGCTTTCTGGTCTTGTCCTATTAAGAGGCCTGATTCTTGGGTCCTGCTTTTGAGTTCCATGAGATGTTCCTTTATTCTTTTAGTAACTCATCTCTTCTTTTAATTTATATAAACAAGTTTAAATAGTTTTGTGTTACTTGCAACCAAGTAGCTCATAATGAAAAAACATACTTTTTTTCTGAAAATTATAGGTGTCTTCAAATAATGTGATTAAGAATATGAATTCTCATTATTGCTTGTTATTAAACCATAAGCATTAATGAAACATCAGATAACTAAATATATCAAATTATCAATAGTGTTTAAAAGCGTGGGCTCTGGATTCAGATTGCCTACACTCAAACCTTTACATCAGTATAACATAAAACAAGTTATTTTTCTCTACTATGATTCTGCTATCTCTTGTAGAATATGGAAAATAATTTACATAAAAAATGTCATTATGAAAATAAAGTAATATATGGAAAGCAGTTGGCACAGTAACCAAACTAAGGAAATGCTCAAAAATTGTCAGTTGTTTTTGTTGTTATTTTTTTACTCTGATCATCCTCACGGTTACTTTTCCTGTCTTACTTTCTAGATAAAGCTTTGTTTTGGGGTTCACATAGACGTGTCAAAATACTATCTAGAAATGAAAGTAGTTTCAAATTCTGCTGTGAAATAAGATCAATGTCTGCCATAGTCATTAGAATTAACATTTTTAGTTCTATATCTTTGTTTAAATTTCTAATAAGTTTCATTCATTCTCACAAGAATGGGTTGGGATGATGAGACTTCACTGAGACAGGGAGGAAAATTCTTTTTACACGTCTTGTCAATGATAAGTCAGACAACCTTGGGATATAATCAGGTACCTAATATGAAAATAATTGTGCCATCATTCATAAATGTAAATGACTGCCAACCACTTTTGCGACGAGTTGCCCTGGAGTTGTTTTCCCAGCTGTGCTAAATAGAATTGTGCTAAATAATTTTGCTTGTTCTGTCCTACATCCAAAAGCAAGTATTTTCAGAAGAAGATGAGAGTAAGAGTAGAGTTCATATCCCAAAATGAGTAAAACCTACTGGTCTATATAGGGATTTACCCACCACATCAGGCTCATTAACAGACAGTTCTAGCCAATTGAGCAAAATAATTAGGGTCAGCTATAGATAGAATTACCATTAATTGTTTCCAGATTTCAATCTCTGGGCCCTTCATTCTAGAATTACTAATTAAAATAAGGAAGAAAAAAGTGCTCAGAAGTGTAAAGTCAATTTATGCTTCATAATCATCTATTAGCAAGCCAAATGGCTCATTTATGGAGAATGCTATCCAAATCAGGTTTTCCAGTAGTAAACATTTAAATTCAAGGCACTTGAGAAAAATGTTGCTAAATAAATTCTAGACACCACTGCTTGGTCTAGTTAACATGTCTTCCCACTCTTCTGGAATAGCACCACTCACGAACTGTTCTGAGCATCTTAGAGTACTTTGCCCCATGGTGGACATACTCACTGGTCTGAGGTGTCATATGGAACCTAAAGGGAGCCAATAATATATGCCTCTGGGATTCTTTTCAAGATGAAACGATGAGAGGATGTGTTCTTGACACTGGTCCTGAAATTGTTAATGTATAAGCTAGATTTGCTTGGAGCCATTTCCAAAGCTACAAAAAGACAAATGAAACCAACATGCAGAGAGAAACAGAGATGAGGTGCAGAGGAAGATGAAAAGAGATGCCTGCTGGCATTTGAATCCCCCTTTCCATCTGTCCTTAGCTTTACTCTTACCATTCCCAGTAATGCATGCTAATAAAATTTCTCATTTTTTTCTTAAACTAATCTACTATACCACGATTACTTTCTTTAAACATTGTTGAGACTTGCTTCATTGAAAAGACCCTGGAATTATAAGGGCAATTTATACAGTAGTCATATCTACAAAAAATCTAGACATATATAAATATATATAAACATAGGATATATCTTTATAATGGCCTCATAGTAAGCTTCTAGGAGATTGTATTACAATAAAGGACAGGCATCATGGAACAAACTACATAAGAATGCAAATATATCAGGATATGACTCTAAAACTTTCATTATATTACTGGATTAAGAAATAAAGCATAATAATGATATGAACCTTTATTGAGTAATTATAATGTGCCCACCATAGATATAAGCACTTTACATCTATTACTGAATTTAATCTCACGATAGTGCCATTAGGGTGAATTAAGTATCTATGACAATCTAACTACAAATTCTGTGGCTAAAAACAACATGCACTTATTAACACAGTTTCTGTAGATTAGGAGTCCAGATACAGCTTAGTTGGGTTCTCTGCAAGACTGCAATCAAGGTGTGAGCCTGGGATGCAGTGTCAGCTGAGTCTTAGAGAGGGAAGAATCTGCTTCTTCATTCACTTGGTTGTTGGCTGCATTAAGCTCCTTGTGAGCTGTTGAACTAAGCCTCATTTTTTACTATTCGCCTGAGGCTGGCCCAAGTTCCTTGTCAGGGGAATCCCTCTATAAGCAATACAAATGACAACCTGCCTCATCAAAGCCAGTAAGAGAGAGAATCTCCTTGTAAGATTGGTGCTTCAATCATATGTAATATAATCATGTTCATATAATCATATTTGTCCCATCACCTTTGTAAATATTCTATTGGTTAGAAGTATGTCATAGGCCCTGACTATGTGTTAAGAGGAAGAATTATACAAGGATTGTGAAGGTGGGGCTGATGGGAGCCACCTTAGGGTCTGTCTGTCATAGAGGTATATATTATTTCCCATTTTATAGATGAAGATGCTGATGCATCCTTAACAGAGAAGTTAAGATGCAGAGCTATACTTCTAATCCAGGCAGTCTGTTTCTATTATGCTGCTCTTTATTGGAAAAAAGAAAATTGTACTACAAATGGCAAGTTCAATAACAATCTCAGATTTAATATTTACTAGCTGTGTGGGCTGGGACAAAAGTCTTAGCCTCCCTGATACTGACTTAATTTTTCTTCTATAAAGCAAAAATAATGATAAAAACATTTCTGGATTTATGTGATGGCCAAGTGACATAATGTATATAAATGTACATTGAAAGTCTAAGAATGTTGTTAAAAATATTACTTAATATCCCTAGGAACTAAAATATAGTTATTATAAACTACATTGCTCCAAATTTATTTTCCCCAAATAATTAGGGACTGTATTTCCTACAACTTGCTATAATTCTATGCATCCACATAGTCAAAAAAGGCCAATATCACCCATTGCTTTCCGTAAAAATGGCAAGTTCAGTCTTATTAGGCAGAGGGAGATGAAGATAAAGGTATCTAAATATGGCATGATGCTTCACCATCACCAAGACATGAGACTTTAGAACCCTGACTAGAACGACAGATGGGTTGCATGCGCGCACACGCACACACACACACAAAACCATATTATTTTCCTGGCAATACTTCCATAAAGAACAGACTTGGAGAGATGTCTTTGGTAGCAATGAATAAGAAAGTGAAGGAAATTTGCATCTAGTGAGCATCTACTAAAAGTTACCATTGTTCTAGGGACTTCATAGTTGTTATTTCATTTAACTTTTAGGAAGCTCTGTAAAATAGTCATTATTAACTTTATTTTCACATTAAGAAACTATGAATCAGGGAAGTTATATAATTTTTTCGATGGAGAATTCAAACCCAAGACTTCTTTAGGTTGCACAAATAGGGTAAATATACATTTAAATATACGCACACATATATTTGATATATATTATATCATGTTGAAATTCATTCATTTATTCAGTTGTCAAGTCACCAGGAGTAATTAAGCTCTTATAATATATCAGTCACAGATATATAAAAGCAATGAGAAGTTGGATTAAAATATCACAGCATTTTTAAAAGAGAAACCATTCAGTTGGGACTCAAGAGACATCCATTCGTGTATCTGGTGGTACTGCTCACTAACCATGTGTCCAAGTCAACTGATTTAGATTCTGTAGTCCAAGCCTGAGGTTTTCTTCTGTAAAAATGGCACCTATTTCCTCTGCTCTACCTTTTTTACAAAGAAGCTACTGGAATCAAATTAATTAATATGTTTGTAAGAATAAAGCATTATAAATATAAGGAATTGTCACAGTCATGGGTAAACAAATACAATCTTAGACCCACTTAATTTTGAATAATGGTCAAAAAACAAACATCCTCATGAAGCATCTCCTTTCACCAGAGTAGCTAACACAGTCTGTATATGAGATAACAACTTTGACGCTTCTCAGATTTAATAGTAAATGTAAAATACATATAAGGAAGAACTAAATAACTCCAGCTTCTAATCATTACATATCTATAAGCAGACTAGTTTCAGAAAAATGATGATACAATTTTATGAGCTACAAAAAAGATACGGGCATTATATTTACAGACATATTTTCCCTTAAATGTTTCATGTTTCATTGAAAACATGATAGGTTTTAATAAAAGCAATTTAGAAAACATACTACGTTTCGCAAACCTACTTTCCTATAATATCAGCATGCATCTGTGAACAAATGGAGAAGAAATGGAACTTTCTGTCCAGGTCCCTTGGAAGAGCCAGGACTTAGTTGAAACTGACATCAGCATAAATTGAATTAAAACAAACAAGGAAAGAACAGTAAGAACACACTAATGTTGTCATGATTAGGACTGCTCCACATTGAAAGGAAAGCCCTATGGTTGAGGTGAGAGGCTCTGTCACTAGAAGAGTTCAAGCAAAGGCTTATTGCTGGGAAGATTCAGGTTTTGTGCATCCCGAAGTTGAAATTTATACAATTCTGGTGAGTATTTTTAAGAAAAAGAACATATATTTACAAATAAAATATTCGATTGGACAAAGAATATTAATTTATAATGAGGAAATGGACAACGAACTCCAAATATTAAAAAAGAAACCTGACAGACACCACAAACATAAATTCAGAAAAATAATTTTTTTAACAACCCACCTTAATAACACTTTTTTTCCCCTTTACATCTTTTGGGTGAATACTCTTCAATTGCTTCTTCATATGACAATAATTTCATATGAAAGTTTTCAGTGAAGAGTCTAAAAAAACAAAATCACTCTTTCTCATATGATTGACTGAACTTTTATAATGACGGTTTTAGAACAGTTTTTCCTGCAGCTTCAAAAAAACTTTCCATTGACAATCTAAAGTAAATATTTAGGATTGTTGTCAAATTTGGGACACATATTAAATCTCTTTTATATTTGAACTCTAAGGCTTAGAGTTATTTTTCATAGACTAGTTCTGGCTCCATACATTTCAAACCTCACTTCTCCTCTATTACATACACATAACTTCAGTGCTAGGCTTTCTAGAATTGGTTGATATTAGGTCTAAACTCCAAACCAACATTTTTGTTACATTACTCTGTGTGTTACTGATAATTTAGAAGAGAATCCAACGTCACATGAAGTTGGGTCAATAAGACTCTTAGGAGAATTCCTTTCATCATTATAATTACATAAGCTTCTGTTTCTTTATTCATTAAATGATCCTTTGTACCCTTGAAGCAGTAAATAGGCAGACTTGTATTATCAGACTGGTACAGAGTGAGAATACTGGGGTTGAAAGTCCCATTCCTTTAGCTAGAACTCAGACATATGGCAGTACTCACAAAGAAAGCTGGGAAACCTAGTACCCCTGGGTAGCCACCTCCCAACAAAAGCTCATACAATAGGAGGTAGCACACATTTTTGGTGGATAGGTAGGCATCTCTGACATAGCACTGTATTAAAATCTATACGATCCTTATTAAAATATAGCACAAAGTCTCACACAGCAAGAAATCTCATATGATTTCATTTAACTTCTATTTCTTGCTCTCCTCCCTTAATATTTTTGATCTTGCTCTCTAGCTCTCTCCTTGACCAATTTTTTTCAATTCCAAAAAACTCAAATTGTGTTGTTGTTGCAGTAGTCCTTTTGCTTTATCTTTCGTTTTCCATTTAAAAAGCATTCATGTGGCCAAATCATTTTATAAAGCCTCCTCTATCTTATCTCTTGAGAGAATAACTATATAGAGAGTGGGGAAACTGTGTATGTATCGGGAGATTGGAAAAAAAATTACTGATCATTTTGAAAAGACCTCATTATTCAGTGAAAGAGGGGAAAAAGCATAACAAGCTAATCTAAGTACAGTTTCAGGAGTCTGAGCAGTTGTATTTACCTTGGATATAAACAGATGACTTTCTGAAAGGCTAATCAGAATTAATGAATAGAAAAAATGAGGAATAGAATTAATGCATGGAAAACAGGAAAAGAAAAATTGTAATCAGGCATCAAATTTGTTCTACTAAAATGAGCTAAACTCTATTAGAATTTACAAAATTAAATCACCTTTTAGACTTCTCTCCCCTTTAATATTAAAAGATAAATGAATATAATAAAAGATTTTAAAAAGAGAAGGAAATCTAATTGTAATCACATAATGTGCATGATGTGATGAAAATAAAAGTCAAATGAAGGTGTGAGAACACACAATATCAGGTGATTTGAGAATTCAAGGTGTCCACAATTCATGCTATTTCCTTACAAAGGAATCTGGGTAATAGAAACAGGGTAAGGAATGGCTTAATTCTTGTTTTCTGTTGAGAATATACAGACATCTGACTCACTGATAGTGCTAAATTACTTGCTTCTTCACTGATGCTAAAGATACCCTTCAGTACCTTCCATCAGAAAATCAATTTCCTTGCAGAAGAGTTTTTGAAGGAGGCCTGCGGACCTTCTATAACTAGTTATACCAAAACACACTTTCATTCCTAAAATGCCCTCTACGAACAGGGCACATTTAGTCTTGCAAATCAGAAATGTTTCTCTGTCCTTTAAAACAAACTAGTTTGCCATTGGAAAAAAAAAAAAAAAAGACATGTTCTCCTGCTTATTTTTTATTACTTGTAAGTGCTTTGTCAAAATATATCCAAACAATTGTGAAAGACTCTTGAAATTGTGTGTGTGTGTGTGTGCGCGCGCGCACGCGTGTGTGTGTGTGTGTGTGCGTGTGTGTGTGTGAGAGAGAGAGAGACAGAGAGAGAGAGAAGGAGAGAGAGAGAGGATCACTCATTAACTACACTATTTGTTATCTAAATGCACAGGACAAAATACTTTTCATGAAATTTGTATGCTTTTGATAAAAAGATAGCTATTAGCAATATAGGTCACTTTGACACTGGAACTTCGATTTTTTATTTAAAAAAATGTGTACACTGTCATCACTTAAGAATCTGCAACAGAGTTATTTATTGTAGCAAATACCCAAATTATTACTTTCTCTTTGCTGATTATTTTTTAAAAGGCCTCAAAAATGTCAGAAGTTACCACATCTGACTAAATCACTACAGCACATCATTTTGCCCCTATCACATATTTTAAAAATACAAACCTGGTATTTTCCTTCTTTGCAAGAGCCTGAATTTCAGCAGTTGCCTCCATGTCCTCGAAACCTGTGCCATCAATAATAATTTCTATGTTTATAAGCTTTAATGTGTTGAGTAATTGAAATTCTGGCTTCTCTAGCCACTAAGGATACCAACTTTTCATTTCTATTTAATACAATTGAGAGCAAGGTGTCTTGACTCCCATGTGCTCAGAACAATCAGTTAAGTTCTTCATGAAATTTTTCTGGCAAGAACTGGGGATGTATTATAGGTCCTAGGTTCTAGAGAGATGGGTTTGAGTCTAGCTCTGTTATTTAATAGCTGTGTGATCTTGAAAAAAAGTCACAATTCTTTGGATCTCTTGTGTATATCTATAAAGGGGGGTATTTGAACAAGATACTTGCTAATGAAAGCTAATGCTATAGAGTGCTTCTTGCAGTCCAGATACTTCTCTGTACTTTACATGTATTAATTTATTACATCCTCGGAACAACCCCAAAGAAGAGGTACTTTTATAACTTTTGCTCTATAGATGTAGAAACCCAAGGCATGATGAAGTTAAGAATCTTACCTAAGGTCAAAACAGCAAGTAAAGGTGAGACAGATTCAACCCAGGAGTAAATGCTATTAGCCACCCCACTATACTGCTGAGGTCTTTTCTAGCACTGATGTGATCTGATTTATATCAACCTCTTTTACATAGCACTTAGTTAGACCTAATGTCCTTGGTAGATTTTTGAGACAAGTAACATGAAAGAAGGAAAAGAACCTGGACCAGGAACCAGAAAACTGATCCCTTCTCTCTCTCTTGAACTCAAGAAGTTGTGTGCAGCCATGAAGGTTGCCAAAAAGTTTCTGCACCTTAATGTCCCCTCCAGTTTTCCATTTGTGGGATTTTGATTCTGAATTAACAAATGATGCATCAATCATTGCCAATAGAAACCTAGGTTCTTGGTACAATGAGTTCTTTCCTCCTATACAGAGGGTTGAATGGTGGTCTCCCAAAAGATATGAATATATCCTAATCTCTGGACCTGTGAATATTTCTTATATAGCAAGAGAGTAAATGTTACCTTATTTGGGAAAGAGGTCTTTGTAATGTAATTAAGTTATGGATCTTGAGATAAGATTTCCCTGGATTATCCAGGTGGGTCCTAAATGCTAAATAACTAGTCACAGCAAAACATACTTTCATTTCTAGAATGACCTCTACAAAAAAAAGTATAGTTAGTCCTACAAATCACAAATGCTTCTCTATCCTTTAATCATTTTGACCATAAACTAATTAAAAAACAGTTCATATGCATATACTTATAAGATAGAAGCAAAGGGATATTTCACACTTGGACACACAGAGAAGGACATGTGAAGATGGAGGCAGAGATGGAAGCGATAGAAACCAAGCAATGCCAAGGATTTGGGAGAGCCAGCAGAAGCTAGGAAGAGGCAAGGAAAGATTCTTTTCTACAGCCCTCAGAAGGAGCCAACCATGCCTATTACCTGATTTTGGATTGCTAGTCTCCAGAACAGTGAGAAAATAAATTTCTGTTGTTGTTTTAAGAACTCCATTGCAGCAGCCCTACCAAATTAATATAGTCCCTATTCGGAATGAATTGGGTAAATCAAAGAGTAGTATCTGAAATATGTTTATATTCAGTGATTACGGAGTAAATGAGCAAGAAATATATTCTTGTAAATATAAACTCATATCATAGAAATTAATGTATGTTAGGCCCTTTAAGTATAAATTGAAAAACACTAGCAAGGATTGGTAATCTTAAATAAGGAGAAAAGCCTATCAGTTAAAGAATGGATGTCTACCTAGTATAAAGCAATTTAGTCAAGAAGATTTGAAATTTAAACATACTGTCTCCTGGCCTCAACCTTGATGTTTGAGTATATATGTATGAGTACATACATATTTAGATCCAACGAGAAATGCATATAATTTTTCCTTTCTAAATCCATATCCCATTATCTAGTCAAAGCAACATGGGTAAAACACAAATCTGACGATCACATTATTCTCCTGCTTGTCACTAATGATATTGTAAAAGGCAGGTTCTATTCCATTAAAAATTCCTCTAAGAGAACAAGTCTCTATCTGGAGAATGGTGGTAAGGGTTGCAAACCTGAAGCAGCGTTAGTGTTCTTAGCCTAGACCTGCTGAGGGGATGATGGGTAAGACCCTGCTACCTTCTAGATCTAATCGATAAGGTAATTCTGGGAACTCCATCAGATAAAGAGAGGAAAAGAACTCTAGTAATTGTAACCCTTAGTAATTTGCCCATGTTGTACCTAAGAAAAAAAGAGGGGAGGTCACTACTTCACGTATATAGAGATAGCACCCTGTTCTGAGTACCAACCGGTCGTCTCTCTTCAATGCATGATATTGACAAATGTAATGCAAAAGTAGTTTTCACTTGTAAAAGCCCACAGGAATTAGCATTGTAAGTACTGGAGAGCCTGTTAGCAAAACAACTGCACATATTTCAGTGTAAGTTACTTTGGAAAGCAATGAATAGTACATCAGAAATACAGCACGGGGAAGTTTATTCTAAATCAAACATAGTCAGAGATCTCTGAATACTTTATATTTTAAATTGAGACCAGAAGATTTAGGCACTAGGTCTCCCACCTCTTGTGTTCAAAACACAGGAACAATGGCTAAAATTGGGCTGTTTGCTATTCAAACGAATCATCGAAACTCATTACAAAAGAATCCTCTTTTTTGCAAATTTTTAAAAATCTTCACAGGTAGTCTTCCCCCACCTCCTCTATGCCTTCTTAGTGGCTCTTTTCTGTGAATAGACATACAATTGGGGTGAGACTTTTTCTAGCTTGCTTAGCAGGAAGCTTTGTGCTAATGAATTGCCATTTTATACTAACAAGCCAATAATTAGTCTCATTCAAAGCAGTCATTGAATAAGGGACTGGGATTCAGGCTATCCCTATGCTAGGGAATTTTCCTTTTAGCACCTAGGCCTGTCCTTTCAGTATCAGATAGCACAGAATGGCAAGCAAAGGTATTTTAATCTCAGCCCACTGCTTTTCTTTTTCATCAGATTGCCCTCTGCCTATTTGAGTCTGTGTTTTGGTTTTGCCCAATATGCTGAATCTGGAGTTATAGGCCCAACAGGAATATGGGTGGCTGTGATCTAATGCTTGCCAGTACACCTCACTCCTGAAGTGTCACAGTAGTAGGAGGCAGTTTTTCACAAAGGGCTCAGGAGGCAAGGGACCCTAAGTCCAACAATGGAGGGCTACATATGCAAATCAGCAGTGTGTTATTGCTCTGCAAATCCTTGTAAGTGAACTCATTACAAATCAAGCACAGTAGGTAAGCAAAGCTGTGTGCTGTCCACATATACACCCATGCACGTGTGCGCACACTCACACACATGCACACACTCACACATTAATTATTTTCTGAAGCAGTAAGTATATAGTATGGGTTAACCATCAAGCAATGGAGAGCAATTGTTTCCTTATAAAAACCTGCACTATTTACTATGATGTTAATCAGAAGGCTGCAAAAGTGTAATTTGGAAAGCTGGACTCCTTGCTGCAAATACTGTGTGTTTTTTTCCCTTGATAATTATGCATTTGCTCTCTAAGATTAATCAGGGAAGTTAATGATGCAAAAAATTACATTTATAATCCAGTCTGAATACAGCTGTACTGCAAGCTAAGTTCTAAGTCCTATTAAAGTAAATGGAATTAATGGGCTGTCGCTGGCAATCTTTATATCTATCAGTTACTAATTAACATTCTTCTGTAAAGAATAGTTTGTGGTGGGGAAAAAATAAAACATATCTTAGTAGCAACTATGGTAAAGCTTAAGTAATTAGAACGGCCAAAGCAGCAGCTGTTAGGGATGACAATGCAAGGTGTTCACAATGCAGTGAGCAAGAAACTGCCAATTTGTCATGTCATCAGTTTTTTAAAAAATCTGTGTGTGCCTGTGTGTGTGTATGTATGGGTGTATAAAGTTGTTTGTTTTACGCAACAGCAAATGATCACCACTAAGGATGACCTTTCAGTGGGAAATGTCGATGTCAGCTAATAATGCAGGAACAGAGGCATGTGAACTGTGAAACGGGAGAGTCAAATTATCTATAGAGGACAAATGAATGTAGCACTTTATCTTTGGAAACACTCAAGCATATTTGCTGCTCTCATCACAAAAAAAGCTCCCAGTTTGATTACTGATTTTTAATTGTTTTCTGTTCTTGTACTAATTTGAAGTGTCTCTTCCTTCCCACCCTTTAGCATTCTGTGTGTATGTATGTTCATTTGATCCTTAGAACACAAGGTGAAATATATTACTTTTGGATTTTGATTCTTTTGTATTTTTGTTTTGTTTTGGCCAGAAATATGTGCTTTGTCACTCTACAGTCCAGAAGACTAAATTTAGTAATAAAGGATGCAGTTCCTTTTATAGGAGACATGAAAGAGTTTCCACTCATTTTTTATTACTCACAAATTGAGACTCAGATGCAATAAAAACTCTCTTAGACCCTATAGATAAAAGATGGCTCTATTTTAATGGGAAAAAAAGTGACAATGGAGGAAGGCATTCAAAAATAATGCTTTAGAAAGAAAATGAGGTCAAGATCATTTGCCCTTGAATTTTCAATATCCCCAATTTGCCTTGACACCAAACAGTTAACACTTAGTTTGAAGAGATCATTTGCTTGTAAACTTTCCAGAAGTGCAGGAAACTTGCTTTTTTCAGTTAGATTCATACTGAACCTCACAAACAGAAAAAAAGGCAAATGTTTTGAGAAGCCAAGTGATAGAATAAATTGGGTCCTGAATTTTGAGTGAAAAGATCAAGGTTGAAATTGTACCTCTTTCACTTAGTAGGAGAAAAAGCCTGAAAGTTAGGTTTTTTTTTCATCTATCAAAAAGGGATAAAGCAGATGATCTTCTCTCCTTCTAAGGAGATGTTAAGATGTTAAAGACTTCAAGTGAGATTATGAACAGGTAGGTGTTCAAAAATGGAAAGTAATTCTGTGTTGAATTCAATCCATCTATACAGCTATCAAGAGACAGTTGTATCTTTAGTATAGGTCCAGTGGATTAGAACCCCGAGGGCTAGGGAAGAGGCATTAGATCTGGGAAGGGAGCCAGCCCGCCTTGGCCTTGCACTTTGGGAAGCTTTCCTCAAAATTTTCCAAGTCCTAAGTGGGTACCTGGACCAAGAGGAGCGGGCACTTGCATCCAGGTCCCCACAGAGCTCTGTGATTTGCACCTTTGAGGTTGTCATGACACTTGGGGCCAGGGTGGTTCTAAGAGGGCGGGCTGGGACCCTCCTGCTGCCTTGAATGCTGCTTCTACATGCAAGATCAGGCCACCTATGGTTGCTGACACCTGATTTAGGGTGTCCACTCCCAGTGAGCACAAGGTATGTTTGGAGCTCTGGGATACCCACCATCCACCCTGTCTGAGTCACACGTGTAGGTCCTAAGTGGTACTTGCCTCTCTTACTCTGAAAGTCTAGGTCCACAGCACTAATGGGGTGGGCTGCAACCTTGGTCCCATGCACCTCCACAGCTGATAGCCAGGACAGCTACCCACCCCCACCACTGGCTCCAATGTCTTCCTAGATGGCTTTCGAGACTATTCCTCCTCATGCCAACAAACCCTGCTGGTCAATGTCCTCTCGTCTCCCACCTCATGCTGTCCCTGTCATCTTAGGCTGTGCTTGATGAGTTGGACACGTTTTGCCAGAATGGAACTGCTCCTCTCGTTCTTCCCGCAGGCCACCACCCTTTGGACTGATGGCCTTGTGTGGCTGGCAAGAGTGCTCTCTTTTTCATGAAAAAGAGAGCACATTTTAGCCTGAATTGTTCAGAACACAGTGGAAGATACATTTATGCTAGAAAATCCAAACAGTAAATTTGATGTCAACAAGTGAGAATTATCCTTCACACTTTCTTATATAATTTGGGAAGGCTTGCATCTCCTGTCATCGTTAAGGGAGAAGCACAGTAACAACCTTTGAGTAGGTCACCATGGGTCTTCACCTCAAGCAGATGGACCAGGCGGCTCAGCAGCAACAATGTAACAGCCCTTAAATTACTGGTGTTAAGGAAAAGCAGAAACAAGGTCTGTTTTAATACAAACTTGCTCTGAAGAGTCCTGGCATTGTAATAACAATGCTGTTCTTTCCTTCTTATAGAGGGAGATATGAAATCAACTAGGAATGATGCATTGGGCAATACACAATGGAAAAGAAGGTGTCTGCACGCTAGAAAAAATTTTCATGTGCACAGATGGGACAACAAATAGATATATAAGTAGCTCTTGTCTACTAAATAGAAGTAGACAAATATTCTATTTTTTCTTCAATAAATCACTATGCCTCATATGGGCCCATAGTTTGGTTATATATTTTATATTTAACTTGTTTTATAGACAGGAACCAGGTCAAACAACATTTGTCCAGGCTCTGGACATGCTAGAGGCAATTCTGTGGGGCATCCTCCAAAAAATATATACACATATTTATCAATACCTATATCAATATGTATATAAAATCTATAAAGCTATACAGTCAAATTAATTCTCTTTGTTGAATTCAGCCTATCTATATAACTCAAGAGGTCTTAATTTTAATTCTTTGGACATGATTATTATTTTGTTTTTTAATGTAAAATAAATGTTGTAGTTTGCCTAGTCGTCACTTTACTTGATGATGGCTACAATACTTATGTATTCTAGTCTCATTTTAACTAAGACTCACATCTTTAAACTAATTCATCTGTTCTTTCAAAATGATTTATGTGGACGCTCCAAGCAAAATGTAATGGTAAAGGAAAATAACAATTTAAAAATCTTGCCCCCAAATGAAAAACAAAATGTTTATTAGCCTTTCTTCCTTGACCTGTCACAGAAATGAAGGGATGATAAAATAATGTCCCCATCTAGAAGAACTATCATTTTTTTTTATTGTTAGAAGAGGCATAACTTGTGTTTGAGAAGAGGGGCTCAGAGTTTATTCTGCCGTCAATCTTATGAGAGTTATTGTGTTTGTTAGCTATGTAATTTGCATGAACGAGCCTCTTAGTTTCCTCATCTGTATATTAAGACAACACAGCACCCACGTCATTGGGTTGTTGTAAGCATCCAAAGAAATACTGTAGGATAAGCATTTATGTATTTTACCTAGAACCAAGACTGTGTTTAATAAATACAAGTTCCTATTATTTTATCATAGATCATAAAATGATGTTTTGCTTTAAAAACACTTTTATTACACATTAATAACAAATCTCAAAAGAAAATGACTTTGCACATGATCCTTAAATATTGCTACAGTATACGGTATGGTTGCAAGTTCCGCAGCAGTTCTGTTTTATTTCATTTTATAACACATGGCCTGATGATACCGATTTTAAACCACTTTCCCCTGTTCAGTTGGTCATGACTATCTGAGCTGCAGATTCTCTTTCTTGCAAAAGTAAAGCAAAAAAACTGACAAAAATTAGTACAGAATTATGAATGTCAGTGAGTTTGAAATGAAAAGCTGAAACACATTAAAATCATCAAATTCTATTGTGAAAAGGGAGGAATGGCCCTACGGTGCTTATGGTGGTTGTTCTTTTTTCACAGCCATAAGTAGATTAAACCATGTGTCTAGTCAATATGGAACAAGATACAGTAAAGAAAATACTAACAGTATTCAGTTCAGCTTCTTATTTTCACTTCACGTGCAACCAATCAACATTATTTACTTAATGAAAACCGACAGCACTATTTTAAGAGATGCCTCCATTCATAAAAGTGCTTTTTATTGCCATCGCAACACAGTTTGGGAAATTACAGTTTGGTTCGCGTTTGGAACTTCCCAGGTTGGCCACAAACCTTAAAAGGAAGCCCAGCTTTCCCTTGCATGGAGGATTACCCTGTCATGTATCTGTTTTCTGGGTGACCTGCAAAATTAATTCAATGTCAAAAATTGGCATTAAAGAAAGTAATTATTTTTTTTCTTTTCAAAAAGTACCGAAATAAAAATAACAATGCTATTTCCAGTCACACAGATACGTGTAAAGATGGAAAAGATATATTACCTAAACTGGAAAAAGATTTAGTTTATTTTAAAATAACAGAAATCTGAGAAATAATCATACTCTGAGGCCCATTAAAGGCTACTGGAAAGAATTGAATGGGTAGAGATCCAGGCAGCTGGGAAAATGCTGGTTCAACAACTTCACAGAAGAACCTTGAGTCCCTCCATAGGACACGGGAAGGAAACCATCACTGCCCAGCTCTCGCCCACCAGCCTCAGAAAATGCAACTCAAGCATCTTAAAGGTTTAACACTGAGTATTCCAGGAAAACCATGAGCCAACTGCAACCTGAATCCTGGACATGAGGAAGTTCTCTCGACCACAGTCATAATGCAATCTCTAGACTCTTTTGCTACTTCTGTGTTGAAGCCAAATTTGAACCTATTAAAGAGTAGAGGTAAACATTTCCTTCTCCTTAGAGTGACCTGCCAAACATACCCTATTCCCACTCCCCAAACATGAGGGAGGCTTAGAAAGGAAGGATTAAGATTCATAAAAATACATCTATTCACTCATAGATATTTTCATAATCTACTTCTTGCCTATCTCTCAAATACTTTCTTTGATCTGGTTTTAAGGATTAAAATATCATTATTAAGTAACAAGATAGAACAGAATTGATTTTTCAAAAAAACTAAAATATTTTGATGGTAGATTCCAATAGTTAGATAAAGTAGTAAAGCTACAATCTAATTAGCTTTATAAATAAGAAGCAGAGAAAATATTTCTTCATGATTCCAAATTCATGGGACTCTCTCTTCCCAAGGTTCATATTCTTGCAGATGCAGGTATTTTCTGTGTTTTTGCTGTTTCTATTGACAGTCCGGATATGAAATGATCCAAACGAGGAACAACTAGGAAAGACCACATGAAAATACCATAGGCCATGCCCAAACAGAAAGTTTCTAAACCAGCCCTGGGGTAAAGCTTTCAGGGATTCAGGGACAAAAGCAACCACTGAATTTTTTTTTCTGAATCTAGTTCTCGTAAACAAGAATACTTAATGACATTTTTCTCTTCCTTCAGACATATTCACTAAATTTGAACAATTCAAGAGAACCATGGGACTTAACTACATTAGGAAAAAGAGTCTTGGTCTAGGCCTCAAATTTAGCCCTGGGCAAATAGCAAAGTATTAAGAATGCATTTTTGTCCATTTTGATGAGTGAGTGACTGAGACACAAGGAAGTCATATAGCTTCTATGTCTGTGCTGTCCAATACCATGGACGTTGGTTAAATGTGACTTTTTAAATTTAAATTAATTAAAACTAAAAATTCAGTTCCTCTGTCTCACTAGCCACATTCCCTGTGTTCAGTAGTCACGTATAGTAAGTGGCTACCACACTGGGAAATAAATGACACTTTTGCCATCATAGAAAGTTCTAACGAACAGCACTGCTAACGTAGTCAAAACAATTTGAGGTTGTCTTTCAAGCCCTCTCTCCTTTCATGTTTCTTAAAGTTCCCCCTTTTTTTTATTTAAATCATCCTATTGGCCAGGTACTTTCCACATTTTATCTCCAATTTACTTGCTATGCTATGTGACAAATAATACAATTCTCATTCTATGGATGAGGACACGAGTTGAGGGAGGTTAAACATACTGCCCAAGGTCACATATCGAGGACGGAACCCCAGATTCACCCAGCTCAGAGCTCCTGCTCTATGTATAATGCTGTGAGGCTCCTGGAGTTTATACTCACTACTCCAAGCAAGGTACTTCAGAGATACAAACCCACGCAAATGCCCTTCGCATAGGTCCTTTGGGTAAAAATGTGACAAGGTGAGGAAGTAGAAAAGGAATTAACATGGTTCAAAAGCCACTTCTGTGCCAGGAACTATACCAGACATGTTGTCTCAATTTTCACAAAAAGTCTATTCAGTTATATGCATCGCACAGACAGGCAAAAATAAAATGGCTTCTTTATTAAACTGGATGTCTCTTGAGGTCAAATTTGGCTCTGATCTGTGGCATTACCTTTCTATCCTCATGGAATATTCCTATCTGACTTGAAGCAGATTCCCAGTGGCTATGAGAGGATAAAGCACTGAGGATATTTATCACTACCACCACCTTGTGGTGACCTTGGCCACTGCAGGTATCCCCTCTCCTGAGGAGAAGATTAGGTAGGTTCTAGAAGTACCTCTCTCCTCTGGTTGAGGTGCATGAATGTGACGGGAAGTGTCAAGGTGGAACCTAAAAAATGAGTCCAAGGTGGGTTCCAATACAAGAAAATCTAAGGCACATATTTGAAGTTAGAACGGGGAACAAAGAGAGGCAGGCAAGTATGTTAGAATTCTAAATGGGCAGTGATGCAAATAGATTTCAGCACCAGGGGCCAAGGCTGGTGGGCTATTTACATGCTTCAGTACACATGGATGTGGTCTCGACAGGCCCATTTAAAGAATTTGGGTATCGAAGGGCTTAGAGAGAAAAAGCAAAAGTCAATTAGGGATTTGGTGCCTATCAACGACGAGTTTTTCAGTGTTTTGCAGTAAAATATAATTTAAAAATTAGGACAGTTTAGGGAAGGTTTGTTTGTTTTCCATAAAACTAAGGACTACAAGTACAGGATCATCTCTTTTCTCTTTTTGAGGTTATGTGTTCTGTTGTTAAAGATCTATTTTTTAAATGAAATGACTTTAATAGAATATTCTAGGCTGTTTGTTTTAATGCCCTTTGTTGACAACATTAACTATTGGCAAACTTATGTTAAATTATATGTGTGCCCTTGTGTGTGTGTGTGTGTGTGTGTGTGTGAGAGAGAGAGAGAGAGATAGAGAGAGAGAGAGAGACAGAGAGAGAGAAAGAGAGAGAAATTATTACTGGCTTGTGAAGGTCAAGTCTAGGAACCACTGCACTATGGGATTAGTGGTGAAGCAAAGCGTAGGCTATGCATTCCAAGGTCCCCCACATATTCCAGTGGGTCCTGAATATTTTTAAGAATGACCCTTTTATCAATGTGTCACATATTAATAAGAGAAAGCTGAGTTTAGAAGACTAAAAGATGTGAAAATCAGGTGGTAGATTAGGTGTCTTTTTCCATCCTCATCCCAATTACTGAAATTCTGCATGCCTCCTTTGTTTACTAGAGATTCTAACCTGTGCAAATCGCAAACAACAGAATAGATGTAGATACAAATAAAAGTCAAAAAAGGTTAAAAACAATTGCCTTAGATAATGTACAGTAGTATGAGACAGACATGGTTTTCCCATGAAACAACACATCAAAATGTGAGCCATAGAGCAAGCATCACCTGTAGGGTATCTACCTGGAGTGGAAGAAAATTTTCTATTAAAATATTGTTGTTCCCATCACTTATGTGGAAAGAGGTCTGCTGGTCATCTAACTGTCTCTGAATCAAGTAACAATATATGTAGTTTTGATGTATACCACAACTATAACCTGATCTAAAGCATTTATTTTAAATGTGGTTATGTATACAACAGCAGAGTAGACCAAAACTGCCAAATGTTTTCTTCGCAAATATGTTCTAAAATGAGGAACCGGTATATTAATAATCCCTTTGTCTGCAATTTGCAAGATGAAATTGAGCAATGACCTGAAAGACTATTTTTTCCACCAACTAGGGCTTTCCCCATTCTTCCCTAACACTGCGGACAAAGGCTTCTGGAATGACTGGTGGTTGCTGAAGTTCGTAAGGTGGCAGTGCGTTTAGGAAACCCGAAGCTGGAGCTGAATAAAAAGCTGTTTCAAAAAGTCTTCACTCTGACACCATAGGCTCTAAGTGGCATTTCACTGTCGGACGGGATCCATTTTAATTGCTCACAAGTAGCATCTCTGCTGTAAGGGCAAGTTACATTAACTGAGAAAGGCTGTGGGCTTCAACAGCAGAAACATTAACTGGCAGTGGGGAAAAAGGAGGATTTATTTTCAAATCTGCCACCAATTGGCTATGTCACCTTAGGCAAGTCATTTTTATTCATTTCCTTAAAGGGTACACTCTGAGAGAAAGGATTTAAGGTAGCTTTTATGAACAACCTAGATAAGAGAAAAAAAAGTCAATAAAATAAGAAAAAAAAGAGAAGTTGCTTAACCACACTGGAAAATAAATGACACTTTTGCCATCATAGAAAGTTCTAACGAACAGCACTGCTAACGTAGTCAAAACAATTTGAGGTTGTCTTTCAAGCCCTCTCTCCTTTCATGTTTCTTAAAGTTCCCCCTTTTTTTTATTTAAATCATCCTATTGGCCAGGTACTTTCCACATTTTATCTCCAATTTACTTGCTATGCTATGTGACAAATAATACAATTCTCATTCTATGGATGAGGACACGAGTTGAGGGAGGTTAAACATACTGCCCAAGGTCACATATCGAGGACGGAACCCCAGATTCACCCAGCTCAGAGCTCCTGCTCTATGTATAATGCTGTGAGGCTCCTGGAGTTTATACTCACTACTCCAAGCAAGGTACTTCAGAGATACAAACCCACGCAAATGCCCTTCGCATAGGTCCTTTGGGTAAAAATGTGACAAGGTGAGGAAGTAGAAAAGGAATTAACATGGTTCAAAAGCCACTTCTGTGCCAGGAACTATACCAGACATGTTGTCTCAATTTTCACAAAAAGTCTATTCAGTTATATGCATCGCACAGACAGGCAAAAATAAAATGGCTTCTTTATTAAACTGGATGTCTCTTGAGGTCAAATTTGGCTCTGATCTGTGGCATTACCTTTCTATCCTCATGGAATATTCCTATCTGACTTGAAGCAGATTCCCAGTGGCTATGAGAGGATAAAGCACTGAGGATATTTATCACTACCACCACCTTGTGGTGACCTTGGCCACTGCAGGTATCCCCTCTCCTGAGGAGAAGATTAGGTAGGTTCTAGAAGTACCTCTCTCCTCTGGTTGAGGTGCATGAATGTGACGGGAAGTGTCAAGGTGGAACCTAAAAAATGAGTCCAAGGTGGGTTCCAATACAAGAAAATCTAAGGCACATATTTGAAGTTAGAACGGGGAACAAAGAGAGGCAGGCAAGTATGTTAGAATTCTAAATGGGCAGTGATGCAAATAGATTTCAGCACCAGGGGCCAAGGCTGGTGGGCTATTTACATGCTTCAGTACACATGGATGTGGTCTCGACAGGCCCATTTAAAGAATTTGGGTATCGAAGGGCTTAGAGAGAAAAAGCAAAAGTCAATTAGGGATTTGGTGCCTATCAACGACGAGTTTTTCAGTGTTTTGCAGTAAAATATAATTTAAAAATTAGGACAGTTTAGGGAAGGTTTGTTTGTTTTCCATAAAACTAAGGACTACAAGTACAGGATCATCTCTTTTCTCTTTTTGAGGTTATGTGTTCTGTTGTTAAAGATCTATTTTTTAAATGAAATGACTTTAATAGAATATTCTAGGCTGTTTGTTTTAATGCCCTTTGTTGACAACATTAACTATTGGCAAACTTATGTTAAATTATATGTGTGCCCTTGTGTGTGTGTGTGTGTGTGTGTGTGTGAGAGAGAGAGAGAGAGATAGAGAGAGAGAGAGAGACAGAGAGAGAGAAAGAGAGAGAAATTATTACTGGCTTGTGAAGGTCAAGTCTAGGAACCACTGCACTATGGGATTAGTGGTGAAGCAAAGCGTAGGCTATGCATTCCAAGGTCCCCCACATATTCCAGTGGGTCCTGAATATTTTTAAGAATGACCCTTTTATCAATGTGTCACATATTAATAAGAGAAAGCTGAGTTTAGAAGACTAAAAGATGTGAAAATCAGGTGGTAGATTAGGTGTCTTTTTCCATCCTCATCCCAATTACTGAAATTCTGCATGCCTCCTTTGTTTACTAGAGATTCTAACCTGTGCAAATCGCAAACAACAGAATAGATGTAGATACAAATAAAAGTCAAAAAAGGTTAAAAACAATTGCCTTAGATAATGTACAGTAGTATGAGACAGACATGGTTTTCCCATGAAACAACACATCAAAATGTGAGCCATAGAGCAAGCATCACCTGTAGGGTATCTACCTGGAGTGGAAGAAAATTTTCTATTAAAATATTGTTGTTCCCATCACTTATGTGGAAAGAGGTCTGCTGGTCATCTAACTGTCTCTGAATCAAGTAACAATATATGTAGTTTTGATGTATACCACAACTATAACCTGATCTAAAGCATTTATTTTAAATGTGGTTATGTATACAACAGTACCAGAGTAGACCAAAACTACCAAATGTTTTCTTCGCAAATATGTTCTAAAATGAGGAACCGGTATATTAATAATCCCTTTGTCTGCAATTTGCAAGATGAAATTGAGCAATGACCTGAAAGACTATTTTTTCCACCAACTAGGGCTTTCCCCATTCTTCCCTAACACTGCGGACAAAGGCTTCTGGAATGACTGGTGGTTGCTGAAGTTCGTAAGGTGGCAGTGCGTTTAGGAAACCCGAAGCTGGAGCTGAATAAAAAGCTGTTTCAAAAAGTCTTCACTCTGACACCATAGGCTCTAAGTGGCATTTCACTGTCGGACGGGATCCATTTTAATTGCTCACAAGTAGCATCTCTGCTGTAAGGGCAAGTTACATTAACTGAGAAAGGCTGTGGGCTTCAATAGCAGAAACATTAACTGGCAGTGGGGAAAAAGGAGGATTTATTTTCAAATCTGCCACCAATTGGCTATGTCACCTTAGGCAAGTCATTTTTATTCATTTCCTTAAAGGGTACACTCTGAGAGAAAGGATTTAAGGTAGCTTTTATGAACAACCTAGATAAGAGAAAAAAAAGTCAATAAAATAAGAAAAAAAAGAGAAGTTGCTTAACTTCTCCAAGTTCCCATTTACTGTTTCTAAGAAAGGCAGGCGAGTCTGTCAGTAGCTGCTGAGTTCTGTTCTGTGGCTGAGTGACTGGCTGTCAGTATCAGAATAATCTGGGATCCTCTTCATTATACCCGCTTCCTGGAACCATTCCTAAAATTTTAACTTAGTAAATATGGGGAGAAGCTTTGGAATCGGAATTGTTATAAGCACTCCAGATGATCCCATCCCAACACTTAAACCAAAGTGTAAGTAGTGGTAGTAATAATAATGATAAAAATAATAGCTAAACTTCCATAGTACTATGCGCAAGAGATCCTATTAAAATAATATATGCATATATCTCTTCAAATATGACCTATAATATCCTTTCTCACTCCATGATTTTATGACTCCATGTACCTTCCCATTTCTATTGTGCCTGGGAAATATTTATTAATGGTAGAACTGAAAAAATTTTTTAAAGTCCCCCAACCAACATTGTACATTATAATTAACAGATAGTAAGTGTTGGCTAAAATTCAGAGAATCAGATTAAAGTCTATTTTTCTTGTGATCTATTCCTAGTCAACTTTAGGGAGAATGAGTCTGTCATATTAAAGAGTTGTGCTCCCTCTTTTCCTGCAGATGTGCTAAAAGTAATGGTTTGTCAAAGCCATTTGGTAAGGACAGGAGAAACAAAATAGGTGCAGGGGTCTCCTTGGGCTACTTCTGGCCAGGTCTGCCTTGAGCTCGGGGTACAGGTTGGGGGCCCTCAGAAGCTCATTCAGCTCTTCCCCACACAACACCCTGTGAAAATCCACTTCTTATTTTCATCTGTTTTTCTCCA
>NW_011888782.1:8301879-8304070 GCF_000151845.1 Pteropus vampyrus
CAGGAGAAACAAAATAGGTGCAGGGTCTCCTTGGGCTACTTCTGGCCAGGTCTGCCTTGAGCTTGGGGTACAGGTTGGGGGCCCTCAGAAGCTCATTCAGCTCTTCCCCACACAACACCCTGTGAAAATCCACTTCTTATTTTCATCTGTTTTTCTCCAGGCCTATTCTTTTCCTAGGTAGGAAGGCTCATTCTCAAAACAGAAGGAAAAATAAGAACATATACATGTTCCATGTTCCCATGCTCACTCTGAAAATGAAAGGATTAAGCACATGAAAAAAGTAACCACTTGACCGGGTAATGGGAACCACTGCCAGTGACACTTAATCTGCCCATGCGGAATTTTTTATTTCTTCTTTTTTTCCCCCTACCACCAGTATTTTTTCAGACCTCGTTTTAGGAAAAGTGACCCAAATTCCATCAAAAGATGAGCAGCCTCCCATGTAGGCTACTATTTTAAGCTTTATAGGCAACTTGTTTCCAGTATTTATTAGAGAAGAGACTCTAAGATGCAATGCATAACAGAAACTCATCTAGCTTTTGAAACTTTAGTCATGGATTAAGCCAAAAGATGCAAAACTGGCCACACACTGTACTGGCTTACCCTAGCACTGCTTTGATGGTATTGTATTATGACATCACTTCATAGGGCTCTGCCAAATAAGTGAGGAAACCCACCACAGTATCTGTTGCAAGGATTGATTAAATATTCATATTTATAGACATTTCCTCTAGGAGGACCCATGGGGAAAGTGACCCTCTGCATATATTTCCTCACTGCATCCTCCCAGTCGTCCTATGAATTAGGTTTTATTATCATCACCATGTGACAAGAAAAGTAGAAATTATAAAATTTAAGAAAACTTCTCATAATTTTGTAGCTAGTAATTGGAGGAACCAGTGTTCAAAATTAAGATTTTCCAAATCTACACTCTTTTCTTTCAAGTTTAATTAAACTTCTGAAATACCACACAAAAATCTCAGTGTCACTAACATACCATGTACACTTAGGCAAGTCACTTCATCTTTTTAAGACTTACTTTGCTCATCTCTAAAATAAGGAGACAGAACTAAACGAACTCAAAAGTACACTTGAGTTTGGATATTATGATGACTTGGGAACTGTATTCCCATCAGACATGTGGAATTCAAGTTCCTCTTTATCATCATCACCTTCATCACCATAACAATCTCCATTACCAATATCTACTGAGCACATATTATGTTAATCATCATGTAGAGCGTTACTCTTCTAACACACCCTATACTGTAGACACTATCTATTTTTCCATTTTAAAGATGAGAGAAGAGAGAATTAAAGAGATGCAATTTTCCAAGTCCACGTAATTAGTAGATGATAAGGTAAGAATTTAAATAGTCTATAAGTTTCACAGACAGATAACAGAGAACAGCCCTTTGACTCATATAAAGAAATATTTTAAATGATATTTATATTTATGTTTATTGGTTGGTACCAAGGATATGCAAACTTACCATGTGTTTGTTTGTTTGTTTGTTTGTTTGTTTGTTTTTTGGCTTGTGAGGTGAGATATGTCGATATGACATTATAACGCACAGACATACACACATGAAAATACTGAATAGCAATTTTCTAGTGACAACCTCCTTTTCTATGCTGGACTTTACTGGAAGACAGCAGTAGCATCTGGCTCCTCACTTGTCCCCTCACAGACAATGCCACGTCGACCCACACTTCTCTCCTACCCTCCTAAGACAGGTTAACCTTAAACTACCTTATGACAAACAGTATTTCCAGATCACATCTCTGGAACTTCCTGTAGTCTGTCTTACCACAACAGCAGACACATATCTTATCACCCTCTCTCCCCACCCTAGCACCACTATAGATGGGGTGTTGATATATTTGGAATCAAGCAAAGGAAGATTTTTAAAAATCACTTTCTATGGAGGAAATACCTCCTTGAATACTGAGGAGATCACCACAAATAAGTTTTTTGTTTGTTTGTGTGTTTGTTTGTTTGTTTGTTTCTCAGCCAGGAGTCTGCCTTTATCCTCACTTTAAAAAAAAGTATAATTGCATATATTTTTCAAAATGTCAGTGGTGCTTTTGGCTATCTAACAGTCTTTCGAAACTTCAGTTACTTCAGTTTTAGACAGCCATCAAAAGGCATTTTGACCTTGCAAAATCTTTGAATTTGTGGTTTCCTTTT
>NW_011888782.1:8304120-8334062 GCF_000151845.1 Pteropus vampyrus
TCCCAGTCGTCCTATGAATTAGGTTTTATTATCATCACCATGTGACAAGAAAAGTAGAGATTATAAAATTTAAGAAAACTTCTCATAATTTTGTAGCTAGTAATTGGAGGAACCAGTGTTCAAAATTAAGATTTTCCAAATCTACACTCTTTTCTTTCAAGTTTAATTAAACTTCTGAAATACCACACAAAAATCTCAGTGTCACTAACATACCATGTACACTTAGGCAAGTCACTTCATCTTTTTAAGACTTACTTTGCTCATCTCTAAAATAAGGAGACAGAACTAAACGAACTCAAAAGTACACTTGAGTTTGGATATTATGATGACTTGGGAACTGTATTCCCATCAGACATGTGGAATTCAAGTTCCTCTTTATCATCATCACCTTCATCACCATAACAATCTCCATTACCAATATCTACTGAGCACATATTATGTTAATCATCATGTAGAGCGTTACTCTTCTAACACACCCTATACTGTAGACACTATCTATTTTTCCATTTTAAAGATGAGAGAAGAGAGAATTAAAGAGATGCAATTTTCCAAGTCCACGTAATTAGTAGATGATAAGGTAAGAATTTAAATAGTCTATAAGTTTCACAGACAGATAACAGAGAACAGCCCTTTGACTCATATAAAGAAATATTTTAAATGATATTTATATTTATGTTTATTGGTTGGTACCAAGGATATGCAAACTTACCATGTGTTTGTTTGTTTGTTTGTTTGTTTGTTTGTTTTTTGGCTTGTGAGGTGAGATATGTCGATATGACATTATAACGCACAGACATACACACATGAAAATACTGAATAGCAATTTTCTAGTGACAACCTCCTTTTCTAAGCTGGACTTTACTGGAAGACAGCAGTAGCATCTGGCTCCTCACTTGTCCCCTCACAGACAATGCCACGTCGACCCACACTTCTCTCCTACCCTCCTAAGACAGGTTAACCTTAAACTACCTTATGACAAACAGTATTTCCAGATCACATCTCTGGAACTTCCTGTAGTCTGTCTTACCACAACAGCAGACACATATCTTATCACCCTCTCTCCCCACCCTAGCACCACTATAGATGGGGTGTTGATATATTTGGAATCAAGCAAAGGAAGATTTTTAAAAATCACTTTCTATGGAGGAAATACCTCCTTGAATACTGAGGAGATCACCGCAAATAAGTTTTTTGTTTGTTTGTGTGTTTGTTTGTTTGTTTGTTTTTTTCCCAGCCAGGAGTCTGCCTTTATCCTCACTTTAAAAAAAAGTATAATTGCATATATTTTTCAAAATGTCAGTGGTGCTTTTGGCTATCTAACAGTCTTTCGAAACTTCAGTTACTTCAGTTTTAGACAGCCATCAAAAGGCATTTTGACCTTGCAAAATCTTTGAATTTGTGGTTTCCTTTTTTAAACGAAGTCAAGATTTGAGATAGGAAGGAGAAACTTCCTAATGTCAGAACTTAGATATAAAGTCAGCAGGTATTCCCAGTAAACACTGAGGAGAAGTTTTTAAGGGTGTTTATTCTCATCAGGTTACTAGAAATAAAAGCCTTTCCTTTAAGGCTTCAGATTCCCAGAGGTGGATCCTTGTTCATCTGGAGCTTATATGAAATCCAAATGTATGTAAGGGTATTGATAGTATGTATATGTCTCTGGATGTCCAATAAAGATTTCTCTCATTTAATCAATATTTATTGAATTCCTAATATGTGCCAGGCATGATACTAGGCACCAGAGACATGGTGGTGAACAAAAACACAACAAAAAAAGTCCTCCCTGTCACAGAGATTACAATCTAGGGGTGGGAGAGACAGTCAATTAAACTTAACTAGATATATTGTGGTGATCATTTTGTAACGTATACAAATATTGAATCATTTCAAATATTGAATCAATAGTACTGAATCTGAATCAAGTATTGAATCTGAAACTAATATAATGTTATATGTCAAATATACCTCAATGAAAAATAATGCAAATAACATTTGAATGAGGGGGATTATAAAATTCCTTCCCTCAGAGCTTATACCTAGTGATAGAGAGATAGATATTAAACAAATATGTAAGACAATGTCAGATGTTGGTAAGTATCATAAGAAAAACAGTACTGGGAAGGTGGCAGGGCATAGTGGTAAAGTAATGGAAGCTGATAAATTTTAATTAAGTGACCAGTTTGAGACTACTTTTCTTAATTTGTTCATTTACTGAGTTTATAACATTAGTTTAAACCCTTGGGAAATATATTAAATTTTTACTTACTTCTCATGCTGATTTTTGTCAATTCAAAACAATTCTGCATGAAATGCATTAAATTAATTTCCAAAGGAAAGTAGTTAAAGGGGAAAAAAGGCAATATAATAGCATTTTGCTCTGGGAGATTGAACAATAATGCGTGATATGAATTGGACCATGGAGTGTATTCTTTAATGAAAGAAACCAGAAAAAAGAGACATAACAAATCTATTTTCAGATTCAGTTGACATGGACTGTTGTTTCTTCCTAATTTGTAGTAGAGCATACATTATCTCTGTTGGATTGGATGTGACAAAATTTTGGGAAACAAAATAGAAAGCATCATTTTGTGTGAAAATTGAAATCAAATTACACTGTCATCAAGCAATGTGAAGTCCTGAGAAATTATTTTTCCATATATCTTAGTCAAGTATTATAATCTCAAAAACTAAAGCATCTGTATTATATCTATTTTATTTATTTGATGAACTAATTATAGGAAAGTTATTCTTATATGTTTATTCTAATATATTATGAATAAGTATATGATTTCATAAGAGTGGAACTTTTTAACTTAATTGAAATTTGAACATATGGTAAGAAATCTAAAATTCAGTATATTTTCAAGATTTAACAGAAAAGTTACTAATTTTTTAGCTATCACAAGCTAGTATTCAAAGGCAGAGAAAGAAGAGAAATATAAACTCACTCATTTTGTTCCCTTATATTAGAGTGAAATTAAAATTAAATCATTAGAAGCATATCAGTTTTTATTTTACTCTATTATTTTATCTTTATTTTACTCTCCTATTCATGAAGATTCAATTACTTTGAATAAGAGCTGGCTACAGCACTTGAATTATACACTCATTTGAGCGTGTGTGTCAAGATGATGGGTCTTTAAATTGCAGTATGTATGCAAATGTATAAAAACACACTAAACTAACAATAAAACATAAAAACAAAAGGTAAAGAGGGGAAACATAAAAAAAACTTTAATATATTTATCTGCATTCAGCTATTACAATGAATTACTATTTTCAGGTCATTCTGAACATTAGTTCTGGATGTCCTGACTTCACTGAGTAAACTTCAAATCATCTTAAGTTATTTAGATAATCAGTAAATTAATTAAGGTTCTGAAAGATGGAATTTTTAGCATTGTGTTTTTATAATGACTCTAACAAACAGAAGAAATATAATAAAGTATAAACATTTCATAAAACTGCATATTTCTTGTAATGCCAACCTCTCAATATATATATGTTGCATTATTTATAACATATTTATAAACCTAATGAATCTATGATTGTACACTTAAATACTGTCTTTGTTAATGTTTTAAACCAGTGGAATTGGTGGCTAAAGAAAGTAAATAAAAGGAGAAATGGCTTTTCTTTTTCATAATGAACTAAATTAAAATCAGCTGTAAAGGAAAT
Source organism: Pteropus vampyrus (assembly GCF_000151845.1). NCBI lineage: Eukaryota > Metazoa > Chordata > Mammalia > Chiroptera > Pteropodidae > Pteropus > Pteropus vampyrus. The sequence goes on from NW_011888782.1 coordinate 8,307,796, forward strand.
CCATGATCTTCTAGCTCTAAATAGCATTGCAAGTGACAAATCTCTGCATTAAAAAATAGTATATTTTTAGTATTAAATGTGAGAGGTACTCACTTATCTTATTAAAGTGTAATCCTCATTTTCCAATCAATAAAATGTTTAATATATACTATATACTTAGTTAAGAAGGACATACAGGCTAAGTAACATTCTTCTAGTTTTTCCAACTACATAATAACATTTTGGGTAAACAGCACACATGTTATGTCATTGTGATGACTTCTTAAGTACACAAATATCCAGCTAATCAAATTACATATATATAAATCAATGTTTTCAAATCTCATATTTTCCTTCAGTATGTTCTGTAATTGAAGGCTTATCTTTTGAGGGGATTAAAATATTTTTCTTTTAGATTTCATTTTACAGAGAGAAGAAAACTGTTACTTAGAAGAAATGTAATTTAAAATGAGTCAGGAAAATAAATTTATGCATACACATCAGGGTAACTTGTGTCAACTAGCTTATGATTTCAATGGGAGCAAACCATGGTTTTGTTCTTCAGGTCTAATTATACTATCAAGAAACTGGTCCCTAAAAGTCAAAGCCGATTCTTATGCAAGTAGAAAACTAAAGACAAATACATATGTGTATTTGTCTGTATCACTATCACAGCCATTGCCTGTGATTCTGTTTCAGGATTTTAATAAAAATATTTATTTTATTCATCTATTTAAGAAATATCGACTAAGCATTTACTTTGTATGAGGCATTGTGGTTGCCTAGAATCATAATGGTGATCAAGCAAGAGTACGTTCCTGTTCTTATAGAATCTAATGGGTTTAGAAATGTCATTAGTTTCTAAGAACAAAATTCACAAATAATAAGATGATATCTAATAATTAAAATGTACTGAGTGCCCATCAAATGCCTGGCTCCGTTAAAAGTATTTAGCATGTGTTAACTAACGTAATCATTGCAACAATCCTATAAGTATGTTTCATTAATATCTTTCCTAGGTAGATGAGGAAATTAAAGCACAATGAATTTAAGTGATTTGTCCCAAACTATAGAGCTACTAGGGTGGCTGGGGTGGGATTCTAGCTTAGGCAGTCTTGCTCCAAAGCCCACACTCTCAAACACTGCATGATCTTTTGTAGCTGACCCTGTGAGTATATCATTGCCAACCTGTATTAGCCAAGTAACTTTCAATGTAGAATTTAAAGACTGTGTTATCTCCAAGAGGTCCAGTTTTCTCTTCCAGTTCTGCTTTCCCTCCCCAGCACCTCTCTCCACAAACTCTAGATTCTAGATTTTTGATGACTTCAATGGGTGATCCTCAGGGGAAGCTGTTTCTTTGTTAAAGGGGGAAATAAAATTTTAAGAGACTCCCGATCATTGCAACAAATCTAAAATCTCTACTATTGACTATGGATCTAAACTGAATCTAAAATTTAATCCTAATGTATGATGTGTCTCTGTACTTTCCTGTCTTTATCTTTATTGAGCATATCATCTATAAAAAATTTCAAGTAATAATCAGAGGAAATTAAAAGAAACATAGCAGTAAAAACACAATACTGGTCATTACATTATTCTGTATATATTCTAATAGAGAAATTTTAGCCTGCATTTTTCCTAAACATACTAACAACTATGAACAAAATGGAACAAATACACAAAATTCAAAAAACAAATAATTCACCAAGAAATGTAATATGCAATATTCAATTGGGAGAAAATTCTCCCAGGGTTTTATGTTTCTGCACTTCTGAGCAAAAGACCTTGGCAGATTGCTCTGGACGTTCTTTTCAAGGTTGTTGGTACAGCAGTCTTGGAAGTTAGACAGTATCTCTCTCTGGATAGAGGACAGATTTGTTTCCTGACCAGTATAATAGATAATGCCTTTCTCTGGGACAAAGGTTAGGCAGGTTTGCTAGGGGCTTCTTTTAAAAGATTATGGTTTTGCTAAGTTCAAGGTTCCTCAGCTGTGACACAAAAGCACTCTGTGTGCAGCATCAACCTGAATCTACCCCCATCTCACCCTGTGGACTTGGGAGGCAAAGTGAACCAATGTGAACATGAAACTCGTAGTGCCTGATATGCAGTAATAAAATCATTTGTCTCTGACCTAGGAATCTCATGTCTTCTGCCAGCATCTATAAAACTATGGTTAGACTTACTTGTTAATTTGCAAGTAGTATAAAGTCTCAGATCTTGTACTATTCTTGACGCAGTCCAATTAAATAAGTAGTACATTGGTTTTCTGTATAGAAAGCTATTTTAGTTATATTTTATTAAATCTTTACCTCTTGTAATCTTCAGATTTATAGAAGAATGCATAGTGAAATATAATCTTGCACTTGAACTTAACAAGAAATTACCCAATGGCAATCATATATGAACCCTTTAACCTGAGGAAATATCTTCTATAGCTGAGGAGTAAACACATATTCATTAATATGAAACCACAAAGAAATGACAGCTCTGATAGACATTGCAAAGGCAATTTGTCAAATTCTTCAGATAAACCCACACACACACACACACACACACACGCACGCACACACATACACACGCACACACATTTCAACTTCAAAAAGAGTTAACCTCATATTCCCATCTAATCCAACTACCACTCTGTGACTTACCAGAGTTTCTGCACATGGATAGCAACTAATTACAATTTTCCAAATTATTCAAGAACAATTCATTGTTATAACGTTTTTATATTCAAGTCCTTCAATAACATAGAAATATAGAGCCACCACTCCCACATTCCCTACAGCTATTCTTTTTTCTAGAGTACTTAGCATCATCTGACATACTTTATATATTACCTGATTATTTACTTATTATCTTCCTCCCTTCACTAAAATGCAAGCAGTATGATCCCTAGGGCTATTCCAGAATATGATATATAGGAGGTACCCAATAAAAGTTTGCTGAAGGAATTGCTAAATATATTAAATAAATATATAGATATGTTAATTGATTTCTGTACAAAATTAAAAAAATTACTGAAAAAGTTTTATATTCTGTTTTATAAATTAAACCAATATGAGCCTTTATGTCATTATTTTTTTCAAACCATTACTTTTATAACAATATACAATTCTACTTAACCAGTCTACCATAACCTAAATATTTCCTCATAGGTAGGCACTTGGCTTTTTTCCAGTATTTTGATATTATAAATAAACTGCCTCATACTTCTATAAATATTAATCTTTGGCTATCTTAACGCTACTACTGCATAAGATTCTCCTTTTAATAAACTCTTATACACAAAATTTTACATGAAAACCAATTGTGCTATGGACCTGCCCTACTTTAAAAAAATTTGGATAAAGCATAATTATTTGTATTTGTTATAAACTTTTTATTTAAAAAATGTTCATCATCTGAGTCTCCTGAAGAGAAATACCTTCACCGCACTATTACAGTTTAGAAAAAAGAAAATTGAGGACAAACATCAGGAACACAGTTTTATTATAGAATGAATATTCCAAATATACTTTCAAGTGATCTTTATGTATAATTACTTTCCCAACAGTTTAAGTAATTAAACATTTAAACTGTTAACTCAAAATTATCTTGGATTTTAAAATTGGAGATATTTCCCTCCTTGTTTAAAGTTTTATTTCCTTTTTCTAAATCTCTGAGAAACAAAGAAGCGTGAAATCCACTTTGTACCATGGAAGTTTGGCAGCTGTCACCCTGGTCTTCCCACACATTATGCTGAAGTTAACATGGTAGAAAGTAGGCCTTCCAGTTGAAATGCACACATACACATACACTTATTGAGATTATAGCAGTAGTTTGATGCCTCTCCAGCTTTTCTGCACTTTCTGATTAAGCCATGATAGTGAGGGTCAAAAAAATGTGAAACTGTGTCCCATTCCACACAAGCCATGCTCCTGATGCTCATCTCCAAACAATGGGCCATCTCAGCTCTTGAAGTTTAGATGCTTACTATTTTCCAAACTTATTATATTCTATTCTAGGCACTAAGAAGTACAAGGTTTTTGAAGGTAAAAATGTGTCTTATGATTGAGAGCTACCAACTAAATGACTACAATAATGATCCAGACTTTTCTGTGAACATGTCCCTTGGTATACATGAAGGCACACGTAAGAACATACAGCTTTACCTCCCAGGAAACATGGATGAAGGGGTGGGATGGTATAATAACTCTAACAGTTAAAAGATTTCACTAGTTTCTTATAGACTCTGAGAAGAGCCCTTACAGGGAGCCCTTACAGAGCTTCTTTGTGAAAAAGGCCATTGTGAGTTGACCCTTCTGTTTTTTTGACCACAGGGTCAAGGTCACTCCAACACACTAAATTTAAGTGTGTCACACCAGTGCCAGCTATATTCAGTGCTCTGCTAACTGGTTAAATGCAGAGCTGAGAACTATGTGAAGCAATACATGATATATGTTATTATAACACAAAGAGAACTGGAATGGGACTCAGTCTAGACAAGGAGTCGACAAACTGTAAAGAGTCAGAAAATAAATATTTTAGGCTTTGTGGCCTATAAGGTCTCTGTCTCAACTACTCAACTCTCCTATTGTAACATGAAAACAGCTATAAACCATATGTAAAATTAATAAGTGTGGCTGTGTTCCAATAAATTTTTTCTTTTATAAAAATAGGTGGTCCATTGAATTTGGCCCACAGGCTACAGTTTGTTGACTCTCAGCTTCTTTTACTTTATATATTCGCATGGTGACTAAGCACAGGTGAATTATCTAAATACTCTGGCCCTTAAATTCATCATTTATAAAGATATTTATAGAATTCTAGAGACTTAATGTACTAAAAGATATTGGCATGTGTGTCTACACAAAAAAAGACAATCACACAATGACCTCTAAATACTTTTGTTATAAATACACATATACATGTGCATTTTATAAAATGACATATTTAATGTCTCTGCTTCAGTAACTCCAAAGGTACCTTTTGAGTATCAAATCAGAAATATGTGGTCTGAAGCATAGGTCTGTCAAATTCCAGTTTTTTGAACATAGGTTAATTATTACTGCTACATCTCATATCCTTTTATAAAATGGGGATAATTTACCTACATATAATTGCTCTAATTGTTCTACCTATAATTGTGTAACAAAGATGTTTAAATCTAAATGGTCCAGTCATTCAATCTTTTGGTTTATTCATTCACAAGCAAAGGTGTCTTGATACCTATTTTATTGTGGTTGAATGCCCCAATTTTTCAGCAATATCTCCAAAACTTGGAAGTAGAGTTATAGTTTTCCTATATATACCATTGTTGTAACTATTTCCCCACTAGGTCCTGCAGTGAGCATCCTTTTTTATGGGTCTGCTAGTGTCCACACTGGAGGTTACTCCCCATCTTCAATTTTCCTGGAGCTTTGTATTTGGTAAATGTTATAAACAGTTAAGGGGTACCTAGAATAAAATTTAGCATGAGGAAGAAAGCATAGTACCAGACAAGTTGGAATAGAAGAAGGAGGAGGAGGAGGAGAAAGAAAAGACAAAGAAGGAGAAGAGGAGAAAGGAGGGAGGAAAGAAGGAGAAAGAAGAGGGGGAAAAATGGGAAGGAGGAAGAGAAAAAGGAAGAAAAAAAATAAAACTATTAGCATTATTTCTTATCGTTAGAGATTTCATGGGTTATATTCCTCCGCTGTCTAGTCCTCACACCATGTACTTAGGTTCCTCTTTCTTGTTATATCATTACATTTCTACATTCTCTCTATTTCCACTTTCTACAAGCAGACAATGTAAGAGTTTTCTCACCACACTACGCAGAACAAATCAGATCTCCTTTTAAGCCATCTCCGTAACATCTCCTTATAATCCAGGGTGTGCTTTGAGATATTTTCACTCTAATCCCATTTAGTCAGCAGCATTCACTAGTTAAAAGAAAGCAGAGACTTCTTGGTAATACTCAAAAATTTGAAAACAAGGACTTGAAGAAATATTTGTACAGCCATGTTCATATAGGACAATGCCCAAAAGGTGGAAGTGACCCAAATATCCATCGGTGGGTGAGTGGATAAACAAAATGTGATATATACATACAACAGAATATTATTTGGCCTTTAAAAGGAAGGAATTTCTGACACATATTACATGGATGAATCCTGAAGACATCCAAAGTGAAATAAGCCAGATACAAAGGGACAAACATTGTATGATTCTACTTATGTGAAGTACCTAGAGTATTCAAACACATAAAAACAGAAAGCAGAATGGCGTTTGCCAGAGCTTGAGAAAGAGAGGAATAGGGAGTTATTATTTGATAGGTACAAGTTTCAGATTTGCAAGATGAAAAAGTTCTGGAGACAGATGGTGGTGATTGTTGAACAACAATGTGAAAATACTTAATGCTACTAAACTGTGCACTTAGAAACTGTTAAAATGGTATTTTATATTACGTATATTTTAACACAATAAAAAATAAAGCAGAAAATGCATTTGATTTTCAAAAGCCAATGTGTTTGAATTCTAAGAACTAGGCTTTTGAGTTTAAAAGCATACACTTTAAAGGCCACAGTATATAAAGTTTCCACCATATAAAAGACAAATTGAGAAAAATTCATGCTCATATACAGGCCATTTTTCTCACTTCAAAAGATAACACCATTCTCTGGCTGGGGAAGGCCGTAGAGTCAGAGGAGAAGAAAACTTAGAGCTGGCTGGTAAATAACAAGAGTCAAGCTGGATAGCAAGATGACAGGACCATCAAGTGCTTTTGGGAGAAGAGTAGAGATAAAAGAGACCTGTTTTAGCTTCATCCCCCACTGGCACCTGCCAACACCAAGAAGGGCTGATAACACAGCAAAAGCCCAGAGATTCCTTGTGCTCACAATTCGGAAGCAAAATACATGTTTGCATGGCTAGTAGAGAGAATCTAAACAAACGAGTGAGCCAATATCACAGAATTCCAGAATGTTCCAGTGATGTGAAGTTCAGTAGAATGATTTCTCAAGGATACTAGAGCAATACTGAACCTATTACAGCCTTAGAGAACCCCCTAAATTTTCTAGGGATCTAGACTGTCACAGAGAAATGACTGAATTAATTCTAAGAGTCTGCAGAGTGTGTAGAAATAGCTGGAGGTGAAGTGACCTGAATAGATTCTGTGGTTTAGAACTGTGCTGTCCAATACAGTGGCTACTAGCCACATGTGGCCCTTTAAATAAATTAAAATTTAATACAATTAATTGTTCAGGTACTCAGTTGCATTAGCTATATTTCAAGTGCTCAATAGTCACGCGTGGTCAGTGGCTACCCAATTAGAGCAGACACAGAGCATTTCCAACACCACGAAAAGTTCAATTGGATAATGCTAGTTTAGAAAGAAGAGCTACAATAGCAATTAATGCAGCTAGACAACCAAGAATCACATGGAATAGACCAGAGTGCACCCACCTCTTGCCAACATGAAAAGAAAAGGACAAAGGACCAGATGTCTCCTGTCTCTGACATTGTTAAAGCATCCTGAATATAAATATAATCCAGGGAAGTAAAGAGAAAGACTCTGAATTAACTAAAATAGTATTTTTACTACACACAGAATGGAAGTTCAAAATTGATACTAAGTTCAATTTTAGGGGGAAAAAGTAAAGTTTCCTGCACACCTAGCCTTATGGATTAAAAGTGATACCACATCACATGTGAATCACACTTCCTGAGATGAAACAGGCCACACTATGGTGTGAAAGTGACTGCAGCACCTTTTAAAGATAAAATTGTGTTCTTGTCACCACCCTAAACGATGTGCCCAGTGTGGTGCTCAGTCTATAGGTCTAGTTTACAGATGGTACTCAAAAATGGTAGCTTTTCTGATTATTATTCCTTAAACACTTCTTTGTCGTAAACATAAAAATATGTATCTGAGAAAAAGCAAAACCTCAGTATCTAAAAACTACAAAACTATCTTTTAGAATAAGCTGCCAAGGAGAGCTAAGAGACCTTGAAGTCCTAAGTCAGCATACTCAGCATGTCTTCGATGCAATGGTCCCCAAGAAAGTTTTGTGAATTCCAAACTGCAGCATATATCAGGTTCTTGAACCCACTGGCAGGACCGGAACTGGCAACAACTGCACTGTCGAATTCACACTAATCAGTTAACAGTTGTCTAAATCAAATTACAGCCAAGGTTGTTAGAGTGGCTGATAAAATAAATAGTTGTTGAGAAGGAGATGGTGCAGGCTAGTGAGATCACACCATCAGCTGGGACCTGGGGTGTGAATGAAAAGGCACAGCAAGGAAGAGGTCAGTTGAGACCCCTGCAACCTACACATTTTCAGACTCTAGTATAACTGACCTACTAATCGTTTTGCCTCTGACCCTTCTGATAGTGGGAGCTCTTAACTACAGCTGGAAATTACAAAGACAGGATAAATGGACAAATAAATGTCAGGGGTATTTTTCCTGACATACGACCTCCATTTTGAGGGTGAGAGCAGAGCTTAGTAATGAATAAAAAAACCTTAGAATTCAGTGGCTGGCCAAATTGGGAATTTAAAGCCAGGCTGAGAGTTTGAGAAAAATAGGGCTATTAAATTAACTACTTGGTACATCTGCTACAGAAGTGTGTGTGAACTAAATGTTTCTGGACAAGTTGAAGTTCTTTTTAATCCCCACCCATACCCAAGACAGCCACCAACCCTCAGTTTCAGCTAAGTTTAAAGCCAACAGTCCCTGCACAGGGGAAGAAAAAATAGAAAGAAGGGCCACTGAACAAAGGTGAAGTGACCTCATTTGAATACCTGTTTTCTTCTCCCTCATTACCAAGTTGTGGCTGCTTGGTCTTGTCTTGTTTTAAATTTAGCTTTTCTAGGTCCATGTTCAGCATTAAGCTTCGAGAAAAACTGAGCATTAGTACAACGTAGCAAATGGCTCACCAGGATTTTGGATTTTGCATTTGGTTAGTTTATAATTCAATATAGGCGAATCTCAAATTTATCTTCTTCCTCAAAGGGCGGCCAATGCCAAGAAGTGAGTTTAAATGAGCATCTCGTAAAGCTCAGTGAAATGTAGTTCTAGTCTACAGGGACCTAGAAAAGACCGAAAATGAGAGTAGCTGCCAATGGCCGCAGGGCCAAATTACTTTTTTAAGAAGGGAAAATTCAGGGAAATTTTAAAGAATTGTTTTCCTTTTCAAAATATGAGGAAGAGGGTTATATAATTTTAAGGTGTGGAAATAAGCCGTGGAAGTAAATGCAACTATGGATTTGGTTATAAGAAAATGAAGAAGGGAGGAAAATGTTATTTACTGAGCATCTACTTATTCAAGGCTTGCTTAGTACTATAAAAAATTTTGCCTGCTATGGTGTTATTATTCTTATTTTTCAGATGAAGTATTAGTTGCTCCAGAAAGTGAAGTGCGTGGACCAAGAGCCTCACTTGCTAAGTGACAATGCTTAGATTTGAACCCAGATCTTTACTTTCAAAGGTAAGCTACAAACTTGAAAGAGGACTTACCAACCACAGACTATTTTCAGTGGTAACTGAGGATAATTAATCCAGCTACTACTAAGTGAGCATCTAAGTGCATTAACCACTGCTACGGGAAAATGGCAAATAGTGGATTTTGGAAACATGTTAATCAAGAGAAAATCGGAATTTTGACAACTCTACGGGCTACATCTACTTCAGAGGCAGTTACAAAGAAATAAAATAACTTTGTTTCCTTTTTCTATCATCAGAGACCTGTATAGGTCATTCCATTTACTTTCCTTCCATATATCATCTGGGAATGTTTTCAACCAGCATTCAGAGTCAACAGCTTCAGCATGTTGACATACAAATAGAAAGCAGCAAAGTACTAATTGTTGCCTGTAATGGCAGCACTGCCCAACCCCTACTTTGTTTGATTCTATGGCTTGCTGAAATCAAGACTAGACGGAATTGAGAGCCATTCCAATGTGATTCTGTAATCTGTCATTTACACTATGCTACCAGTGATCTTTTTATTGGTAATCAATTTCTTAGTGACATGCACTGTTTCTCGTTTTTAAGCAAAACAGAATACTTAAGGAAAACAGCAGGTATAGACAGATCTAAGATTTTCAATATTATATTTACAGATAATCTAAACGTCCAATATAATTCTTGTTATTTAAATTTTGATATTGCTGTTAAGTAAATTATAGTCATTTTCTAAATACTGATCTTTTAAAGGGATTGCCTAAATCACATATAACAAAAGCAACACAAAACCTCAATATGAAAGTTTCCTTAGTGTCTTGCCGTAAATCATTTCCAGACCTAAATTTTTTTGGCAGTCTGTTCTAAAATGGCAGTGATGAATCATTTCTTCCTTTCTTCCATCCCTCCTTCCTCCTTTTATTCCTTCCTTGCTTCCTTCTCTCTCTCTCTCTTCATCCTTCCATTTACTTGCCGGCGCAAATACAACAAACCCATGCCTATTTTTCAAGAGAGCTGTAAGTTTCAAAGAAAATCAGATAATTCAGCTAATTAAACAATCCCCATTAACACAGCTCAACTTCTAAAATAATGATTTTTTTCCCCATTTTCATTATCCATAAGTCTGTTTCTTTTAACCACAGAATTAATTGTAGTAGTAAAATTTGCTTCTCTCTTTCTATTCCTGACTAGTTTAATCAAATAATTTTTTAAAGTACATCACTTTTCATTTTAACTATAGCTTTAAAAAACAGGTTAACGACTGTCTACATTTAACTGTAGATTTTATGTGCTATATTTATTATATGTCATCCATTACCAATTTTATAGGCTTAGCAGAATAAAATAATCATTGATCTTTTTCATATAAATCTTATTAAGAAACATGGTGTAAACTTCAACTGATTAAAAATGTTACTTAAGATGCTTTATTGAAATTTATTTTAAAGTGATTTTTCTCATTAAGACTTGACAAATCTGGAGAGCTCTCATTTAATTTCCTTTATGAGGATGTTTTGCATGCTGAAGACCATGAGATCCCAGAGAGACTTGGGTGGTCTAGAGTTACCAGAATCTGTAGGCATTTATTTCTTGCAGATGTGCTGTGCAAACTGTTCTTTACACAAATCAAGGTAGGAAGAAAGAGCAGGGAATCATAATCTAGTTTATAGGTTGAGCTTTCTATACATATCGATAACAAATGGAGAGGAGAACAACTGCCAATTAAAATCTGTGTGATTCTTACACATTTCTTATGATTATTTAAATAAAATAGCCTATAACAGGAATTCAACAGGTTTAAGCGATGTTAGAATGTGACAAAAGAACTGGAAAAAATCTATTAAGTAATAACAAAGATGGTCATTGCTGCCACTCTCACAACTACCAAAAGCCCTTGTAATAGTCTTAATCCACAAATAACCCAAGAGGCAGTTGGTAGTATTACTTCCAATGTACAAATGAGGAAACTGACACATAGGGAGACCAACATTACATATTTAGTAAGTAGTCAATCTAGAATATAAAACTTAGACTCTGATTCTAAAACCCATCATCTTAAGCTACCTCACTCCTCAGTGTGTGGTCCATGAACAGGCAGCGTCAGTGTTACCTGTGACTTTGTCAGAAGTGCAAGTTCTGATTTAATTGCATATCAAAGTTCAGGAGCACTCATCTCTATACTATAACAATAATATGAATAATAGCTCTATTATATTATATATTTACTCATAGCTTAAAAGTATGTGCATATATACTACTTAATTATGGCAAGACAAGGCTAAAAGGCAAATGAAAAGAGTGTTCTGAAAGAAAAAGAGTGTATGTGGATGTCACCAGAGGGTGTTTTGTCCTGCAGTTTATCAGATAACATGGATATGCTGTGTTCTTGCAGGATTATGAAGGGGGTGATCATGGACTCATGTCCCCAGAAGGTACTTAGTAGCTGACATCACGGACATTTGTAGGACTTGGCTAGGAAGGGGCATCCAACCACTTCAAAAAGCTATCTTACCAAAAGTGACACAAAATGTCCTTTTTTGCAGATATAATCAAAGAAACCCATTTTATGAGAATTTCCGTTTCTATAAGGAGAAATCTTGACAAAGAGACTCTTCAGAATCAGAAAATATTTAAAGCGCCAATCTCTTTTACTGAACATTTTCAATAGCTCAAAGACCACATATAATTTATATTGAACACAAAATTGAATATAGTTCTTTTATCCTAAATGCAAGTTAGCTAAAGAAATGACAGGATAGGATAAATTTATTTTTTCCAATCCTTTGACTTTGTCCAAATAAGAGCCGATTCATTAAAGGGAAGCAATCTGTCGAATCAGCAATATCAAATTTACTACTTAAACTATTAAAATGTGTCGGTTTGTTGTGCCTTCTTCCTCAGCTAAGTTATGAGTTTCAGTCTTCATTTGTTCTATAACATCTTATGAGCACTTATGAATTGTCTGAGATTTTCAACTCTGAGAATGCCTAGTATGGTGTGGAGCTATCTTAGTCACATAATAAAAAAATGCTTATTGATTCATGAATTAAAACAAAATTTATTCAAATTTCCTGGATCAAGATCCTAAGTTCCTTGAAGGAAAGGAATGGATCTTGGTCATTGTTTTATTTCCCGTGACTAGAACTTCTACAGTAACTGAGTATTTATTGAATTAATAAATGAGTAAAAGGTGGTAGAGAAATAGGAAGTTATCATACTCTTGAAGGGTACTAGGAAATATGTTGAATCTAACAAATAATGCTCATTTTGATGGCATTAATGTAGATATTTTATATTTTATAAGTTAACAATGGAACCCTTATGTCTTAAATACCTATCAGTTCAACTAAATGACTAGCTATTGTCAAAGTTTTTAGTTTATATCCATTTTCTATGTGTTCACATAATTTTTAGTTCAATATTATCTGCTAGCAATCAAGCTAATAAACACATTTATATGTTTAAAAATGTTTCTTTTATTTCCTAAAATGAATTTCTACTTAACACGTACATTATCAAGAGCCAAAATTTATGGGAGGAAATCTCACAATTATGAAACATACATTAATGATTTTAACAGCAGAATTCCTTAGGTCAGGTCTTTTTTAAACAACAATGTTCCAATGAAAAATATTTTTTAAAGGTATAAGTAAAACATAGCTTTTTATTATAATAGGTGTTTTTTAGAGCATTTCACATCCATAAAATTTTTGTTTATGTCATTCTTAAAAAAATAAGGAAAAAATATGCAGATATGATCAGGACATGAGAGAAATCTAGAACTATTTATTCTTCCACTTCACCTACTCAAAAATACAAGTCACAAATGGCAGCTAAGAAAATGGCTACCAATCAGCCAAAACATCCATATAAAGAAAGAAAACATCTCCATCGAAGCAGGCCAATGTACTAAATATGGGATCAAATAGTGAATACAGAGCTAATTACCATTTTCACAGTCAAATATTGAAGTTGGCAAAAAGATCCAAAGATGTGATGAGAAAGGAAATATCCTGGAGTGCTAGTATTTCAAAATCCGAAAGTAGGGGAAATGTGGCCAAAACAAGAGCAGAATATGGAGAGGAATTATATATGGAATCAACATCTCCAAAAACCTATGGAATTGTATATTAAATATAAAAATTTAGGTTTTGTCAACTTTAAATCTCCGAAATGATTTCAGGAGCCAAAACTCAACTTGGAACATTTTTCTTTGCTCCTGTGCTGTCTCTTTATTCTTCAAGGTTTTCATGGTTCTATAAAGGGTAAAGCTTTGCTCCTGGCCACTACTGTATGGGCCTTCTTAACCAGTTGAAAACAGGCAGCCCAATACACAGATGAGAAAGAAATGGCTACATTCATTTATGTTTCTTTATTAGGCATGAGAGTCTTTAAAACACGAATTTTAAAAAATTCCCCCAAACGGCTCACAGGCATCTGCAAAGGATATACTATTTAGGATAACATAAACAGCATATCACACTTTCAAGGGAATTTCTGAGAGCGACATGGGCTCTCCAATTCTGCATGTTCTCTCACAGATCCCAAAAACGCAATGAAGTTGGAAATCAGCTAGTGTAACACAAGGCATTGAGTTTTTCCCCCTCATTTTGGACTTACTAACAGTTGCTGAGAAGAGTGCATTTGGCTTTGAATAGAGTAAAAGCCGTCATGCAAAGAATGGGTCAATCGACTGGAAGTTTATCAACGTGTGTTAGCTTTCGCATTTTTATTATTCCCAGATGTTTCTCAGGCTCTTACCGTTATCTTAAAAATTTAAATTTTTTAAAAAAGAAAAAACTGAAGAGGAATTCTGTGGCTAAGTCCTATAAACTATTATCTCATTTATGTTCTGGCTCATGTTATTTTCATTCACTAAAATTGAAGATATTCATCAGATGTACCACATAGTATAATCTATGATCACTAAATTCTATTGTGTGGCAGAAATGGTTCTATGATTCTGTTTGGGTTACAAAGCAAAGCAGTCTGATTTTTTTTTTTTTTTTTTTTTTTGGTGATGGGGAGAGGTTCTTACAAGTTATTATTAAAACTATTTAAAATAATGGTATTTATATAGTAAGTTGAATGTATAGACAAATCTGGTCAACTAACTTCAAATTGAAATTGGGCTGTTTAACCTCATTCAGGAGTTCCATGACATACATTATAGTGGGTTCAGTATCCTTGCTTTCAAAATAAAAATTTTCCTGCTACACAGAACCCAGTGGTTATCTACAACATACAGCAATTCCTTTAAAAATACAGAGAGCATTCAACAGAAAATTAAGTATCAACTTGACATTTTTGCTTGCTGGATCAGCTTGTTTTAAAGAAGCATAAATGAAGTTGACCACTTCTGAAAAATTATTCAAAGGCAGTGTCTGAACAGTGATATCAGTTTCTCTGAGACTCTAAAACATCGTCCCTACTAAACTATGAAACTTGATGTAAGCTAGAGTGTCATCTCGAATTCCATTACAATTGATATTAATAAAAAACCCAGAAATTTTACTAACCTCTTTGACTTTCAGTGAATGTGCAAGTATTTAAGTGATAATGTTTTTAATAAGTAAATTTGAATTGGATTTTAGGAGTAAGTTGCCAAGCTTGGTCAACACATCTTCTGATTACCTTTGCAATGTCATCTAAAATAATGGAAGGTTACAAGAATACATTCATTAACCTTTCTACTTGAATATTAATCTAAATAGTTCTACTAGAAGGCCTTTGAGCAAGCCAAATCATCAGTGTGTCACGGAAATCTTAGAGCTGAGCTCATGTTGACCGGAAAATACAAACTAGTATCTGAAACTGGCATATCTAAGTGTCAGTATCATCCAGGCTCTTAACTAGTAACATATTATAGGTAGTACATGTTGCAATTAAGTATTTTGCTGAAGATATACATAACTTATAACATTTGATATTTTTTGATACATATAGTAGATAGACTATTATAAATAATCATGTACTGAATACCTAGATTAAAACAACTCTTTAATTTTGTTGTAGATATTTCCTTTTTAAATAGCAAAACTTGAACACTACAGATATGCTGAAGTCTCCTTTGTTCCCCACTCCAGTCCTGTTGTCTCTCATTCCTTAGAAACATTGCAAATAAGGATTTGATGTGTGTTCTTCCAGTCCATGTTGTTAGATGCTGTGATTCAATCTCGATCCACCTATCTCTCTCTCTCACTGCCATGTAATTTTAAAATACACATATGCACACATATTTTCTAAAATTCTGTATATATTCTGAAACTGCTTCCTACCTACCCAACATTATGATTTTATGATATTTCCATGTAAAAAAGTTATTTCATTTCAAATACCTCTTAAGGTACATTTCACAAATAGATCTCAATTTACATATCCATTTCCCCATTAATAATCATATCGGTTTTTATGTAGTTTTTTTTCCTTTTTTTGCTAATAAAAACAGTGCTGCAATAATCATCTTAAATTAAGCCTCTTAACATACATATGCAA
Organism: Pteropus vampyrus; assembly: GCF_000151845.1. Taxonomy (NCBI): domain Eukaryota; kingdom Metazoa; phylum Chordata; class Mammalia; order Chiroptera; family Pteropodidae; genus Pteropus; species Pteropus vampyrus. The sequence continues at coordinate 8,323,699 of NW_011888782.1, forward strand.
GGGTTTGTCTACATATGTGGGGTCAATATTTTAAACCATAATCCACAGTAGGAAGCATACACACATGCATGTATATATACATATACATACGCATATGCATATATATTTTTCTTTAAATTTCTAAATTTTTATTATGATTTTAGTTAAGAAGAATTAAAAACAAACTCTAAGCTTAAAATCATTCTACCTTATTTCTCTTCCTTATTCCAAACCAGGGGCTCCAATCCAAAGTATGTCAATAAGACCTTATAGATAGTCTGAGATAATTAAGCTGATTCTGAAAATCAAATTAGTATTTTCTGAACTTTTTTTCCCCTCCTTTAAAAGACAAGCAGGATTATCTGGAGAAAAGAAGGTGGAGGGCAGTCTTCCCACTTAGACCATTATACCCCAGCACCATCCGAGTACATAAATTCTACATATGTAGAAAGTGCTAGAAAATGCTCGTTACTTCTCTTGCTTCTCTTTCCTACCACAAGTTCTTAGGAAACCAGAGATAGGTGTTTTTCAATGTAGTAGGTAACAAAAGTCACAGAAACGCTAAAACAGAAAGTATGCACAGATGTTCGAAAGAGCACAAGGATGTTTTGGTAAAACCAATTATTCTTTTGTGTGATTTCCTTGAAGAAACTTCTTTTACAATATCTCCAATCTATTGTACTAGTATCATTTATTCTAGTTTCTATTAAAAATAATTTGGAGTAGAAATCAAAACAATGTTTCTTATCCCCATATATAGTCACCTAAATTTTTCAATTTTCTTTAGTTTGTTAAATTACCTCAGCAAGGTCCTTGAATTAAATTCCATTCTAAAGTGTTCAAACAAGGAAGCTCAAGAAATAACTACTAATTTTATCACTTTATTATTTGCTCAAACTCTAGATAAAATGTGGCATAAGGGGTTATGCTTCAGAGAGAAGCAAAATGCAAATGATCTTCCTTTTGATTTTACTACTGTCTTGATTTATGAGTTTCAGAGAGAGCCATTTGCCTTTGCCACACCTCAGCAAGATAAGGGAAATTGGATAGAGCTAAAAGAATTTGAATCAAAATGTATTTGCGGCTTTCTCAACCATACAGCGTACGAATTACCTAAATAACCGCTTCAAAGTCTCCTCCACTTTTGAAGTATACACGAAACTCTGAAATCTTTAACAGAGTAATGCTTCTCAACTCCCTTGGCTGAAGGACCAGCACTCCTCCATCAGTCACAGGCTGATACTTTTATAAAATATAATAAAGATGAATTACCAGAAAAAAGAGAATGGAAAAGACATACCAAATATAAGCCACATTCTTTCTTAGCTTCAACAGATGTAAAATTGTTCTCTTAAGTTGTTATAAAAATGTCTAAATGCTGCTCACTCTCAAGTTCTGTTCTTATCTCACTGCAGACCTGTAAACAGTTCTTGGATAAGTAAGGATCTATGAACCACACTTTGAGAAATAAAATAGTCCTGCTGGCAAAAAGTTCTCATTCCTTTGACTAAGACTAGTGAGAAAGAGCATTAATATCGTTCTTTACATTTGCATTGAGGGGGAAGTGTAGAAAAGGCAACTTTCTACCAAAGATCCTCTGAGGTTATACTTAGCTGTGAAAATGGATTTTCCTGCCAATTTTGGCCTCGGGGTGGAATGCAGAGACTCTCAACATTTAAGGGGCAAAAAGAAAAAAAATCAACTTGGAGAGGTTGTGAAAACACGCTCATTAGGCTCCCCAAACCAGAGACAATGATTTACTAGACCTCTTTAATGCCTACTATTTCTGTAGCACTTTCGATCTTTAGCACCTTTAGACACTCATACGAGGTCAATGATTAGTTCTAGTTTCACAGATGAGGAGGTATGGATTCAGAGTTTTGCCATAGATAGAGTATTAATCATGGAATTAGAACTTTTAAGATTCTAAGTTTAATATTTTTTATCTTATGTGTGCAAATGGGTCTTGAGTCTTAAAAAGCCTAAATCGTTACTGGGATAGAAATGGATTTTTTTTTTTTAAATTTACTGCCACTTAAAGTTATTTATTCCCCTAATAATGACTGTCCACATACAACATAAATGTTCCTGAATGTGACACAATGCACGGTCCATTGATGCTCCAGATTCTTTTTTATAACTGTCCAATCGCAGCCAAAATATTATTCAAGAAATAGCATGCTTTCTTGGAGTTAAGTCTTCTAGGGAATTACAGATTATTTAATTAGCTATTACAGTATACTAAGACTCCCACAGCTGATTAGAAAAACTATAACTGTTTGCAGCAGGAAATCAGCTACCTATGTTTAGAAAAAATTACACTGGACTTGGATCACTGAATCTAAATCTAGCCATAATTCAGTGACTCACCATTTCTGTGATTTGAGGCCAATTATTTTCTCTCTCACCCATAAGTTTCCTTATTGATATTGTTCAGATAATACCTAAAACATGCAAGGCTCTTATGAAATGAGATTTTTATAAATAGTGAGTGTAAAATTGCCTTCCTTTCTAGCCCTTGTCACCTCGCTTATGATTAATAAATATTTTTTATAAAAAATGAATATATTGTGCATTATCTTCTTCCTTGGTTTATAGTGGTTACAGGTATCCTGCAGTGGCTTCAAATATAGAACTTCTTTATTGTGTGGTCGACCTAGAGTGCAGAGTCTCTCTCCCCTAAGGGCTGGCTTATTTGCCATCACTAAAGATAAGTAAAAAGCTGAATTGCAAGTTGTCTGGAACACTGTAGAGTCTAGCAAGTGTAGGCAGGTAGATCAGATGGTTTTAACAACCTTGTCTTGTTAGGGCAGCCATAACATAGTACCACAAAGTGAGTGGCTTAAACAACAGAAATTTATTTTCTCAGAGTTCTGGAGGCTAAAAGTCCAAAATCAAAGTGTTGGTTGGTTCCTTCTGAGGGCTGTGAGGAAGGGATCAGTTCTGGCCTCTCTTCTTGGCTTGTAGACAATGTTCAACCTGTGTCTTTACACTATCTTTCCCCTATGCCTGTCTCTGTCTCAACTTCCCCTTTTTATAAGTATATCAGTCATACGATTCACTCCAATGATCTCATCTTAACTATAACTTCAATGACCCTATTTCCAAAGGTCACAGTCTAAGGCACTGTGAAATACGAGTTTTGGGGGGACATAATTCAACCCTTAACACTATGGTTCAATGATTCGCTCCTCATGAGAAACGGAAGTCAGAAGTCAGAAGTCTCAGTTTTAGTTCTGTACTTACTAGACATGAAACTGGAAATCTCTCAATCATTGTAGGCTTAGCCTTGAAGTAAGGGAGTTGAAGTAGACATAAATTAACTTTAAAAAGTGTTTTTTCATTTCTAAAATGTCTATATCTAAGTGTGAAGAAGGATCTTGAAAAGAGTTGCTGGATCACAAAATGAAGTATGAGCTTAGACAGATAGTTTCTAATTCAGTCCGCTTATTCACCCAGAATCCCAGAATCATAGTAAGAAAGTCAGACTAGGAAATATGTCAAATATATTCTTTGCAAGAGCAAAGCTTCAGCTCATTATGATTAGATTGACCGATAAAGGAAAATGAATGTATAAAATGTGTATTATTCCTCATTCTTCAGTGAGAAGAAGATATTCACGCATCAAAATATCTCTGGAAAGATAGACAGAAAAGCAAATTACCACACTGATTGTCAGTTAAGAGAGAACTGAGTGGCAAGGGAAGAACAGGAAAACTTTTTTGTTCTCTTTAGATTTGAATCACAGGAAAATGTGTTACCTTTTCAAAGAATAAACAAGTTTTTAAACGGAAAGATATTCATGTATGTACATTTGTTTAGCCTTTTACTTTCAAGCCTAGATATTCTATATTTAAGTTATTTTGTGTTTGAGGGGGTCATTATAAGAAGGTGTGACTTTCATAAACTTTTGGTTTTACAGGACGCTGTAGGGCTCAGCAAACATGCTTATATTTGTTTCAGTGTGAAAACATATAATGAAAGGAGACTTCATAAGCAGATGTTTCTGAAGAGGCTTTCGCTCTGTAAATATGACACACTCAGTGCACAGAACTTGCTAGCAATCTGCTACATCTATTTTCAAAGGACAAAGAACTTAGCAATCGATACCATATTTACTATGGCATTTTTCACCTGAAAAATTTCCATACCCTCAACCAGTTGTGACTAAGAAAGACAGGCTTATTTTTCTACCCATAATTTCAACTTGGCTGCCTACCTATTTTAGTGACAGCAGCAGTTGTAAAAACTTAGTAAGAGCAGTTATTGATGTGTAAACTGAGTTTAATTAATATCTCTTTGAACCAAACAAACGGAATTGTGTTTAGCCACTGTTTCTGTAACTCCACCAAGCTGAGGATAGGAGGCATCTCCATACCTGGAGCAGGTAACAAAATACAGAGCCACAGATGAGAGCAATTGTCAAGAACAATTTTTGAAAGGAAAGGAGACATAGTGTGAAAATAAATATGACAGCATTTCCATTTTAAAGATAGAGAAAATAAAGGTCCTGAAGGATATCTATCCAGATAACAAAAATTTGAATTTGAAATTTGCCTATTTTGGGTTCTATTTTTTTTTTGTAATTCACCTATAGTATTATGAATGCAAATTTAAGCTATAGTTGTAGAATAACTTCTTTATGCTAATAAGCACATTAATGCTGTCCTTTTAGAGTTCTGAAGTACCTCACCAATATTTTATAGCGACAGCCCTTCTGGGCTCACATGAAATAGTTGATGAATATTATGAAGGATAGATTTTAAAGTATATTCTATAGACAAACACTGGGATTTTTACATCGCTGTTCTCTTATATAACCAGAGTAAGTAAATACATGAGCCAACATAAAATTACGGCTGCAAATTAAGGGGATGGCTCGATGCTATGCTTGCTTATGTTTCCTAATAATTGCTTAAATTAATAATTCTGGTTAGATGTAAATAATCTAATATATAAAACCAGTGAGTACTTAAATTTGTTTTTATTGAGACATTTCCATCAATTATGTTTCTCATGGGACAACTTTAATAGCTATTTCTCTTCTATGAATTATCTGTTGTGAATTTTTCTTCTCTCTCACGCTCGCTCTCTCTCTCTCTCTCTCTCTCTCTCTCTCTTTCTGTATCCGTCCATTGTCCACTCATTCACTAAACAAATGTAATGCTGAGTCTTTGAGATGTTTCAGGCTCTATATTATGATTACCTTAACAAACAAGATAAATATGATATATGATAACAGCTGATATCGGCTCCCAAATCAAATCTTAACTTTTACCATAGAGCTTCCATTAGTTACCTGCATGCGGCCTCTCCTTGCTTTGGACTCAGGTAGTATTTACTATCAAAGTAGTTTATTTAAGCATTTAATTACAGTGTCCTTTATGAAATAATTTACCTACTCCACCCCATTTTTTAAATAAATGAAGCAAACTATACAGATAAGGTTCCCGCTTGCACAGGGCTTATTGTCTAATGTTGTGTTTAACATCTGAATGTTTTTCCAGTGGCTGACAGAAGAGAATTTAAAGGAGTGAATAATCAACTATGCCAACACCATAAATACAAGAACCATTCCTCTTTCACCCCCATTTCCTTCTCCTCCTTCCTGTCTTTCTCTCCTCCTTCTTCTTCTCCTCCTTCTTGTTTCTGTATTTCTGGTGTCTGCCATAGTGTCAAGCACATAGTTAGTGCTTAAAAAATGCCCAATGAGTGAATCATGGAGTAAGATTAGTTACCTCTTCTTCCTCATACTCTCCATTATATTGATTAATGCTGTCCTTATAACTGATGCTTTTGATGGAGTCTAATGTATTTAATCATTCTTTTGGCTTCCCCTCCCTCCACCCACATATGTTCAAAATCTCAGGCCCCACCCGAACTACTGAATCAGAATCTGCCCTTCAGCATGAGCCTCTTCTGATTCACCTGCACCCCAGAGTATGAGAAGCACTGCTACGACTCACATAAATTTCACTTTCCTGCCATCCAGCTGATAAAACTTTTAAACTCAAACCCAAACTAAGCCACACTCAGGCTTCTAGGAAAACTGCTGTTTTTGAGAAACAAGAACTAGAGTCACATGCTACGATTCAAGCTTTTTCTTTCTTAGTCTTTCTCTTTCCCCATCCCTTTGCCCGTAGCTCCCTCTTCGATAATGAAATCTTATTATACAGAGAAGCAGCACAGAGTCAAAATTCTATGCTAATTTACTTTTTTAATGTTGAAGAATATTAGCCAAAGCCAACTGAAAGCAAAATAGTCTGTATTTGCCCACTTTTCTGCCTCTCTATTGTCTGTGCAACCTCCTTACTTTTTTTTGTGCGTCTCCCGGAAGGGCAGGCTCAATACTTATTGAGTATTGAGTTATGCTGGTACATTAGGTCAGTTTATCCATTAAACCTTTATGCCCACAGGAAACACAGCCATGGGAGGGGAGCACGGAATCAGGTTCACAGTCTGTCCGTGAACACATTCCCCAAAAGCTGTAACTTTCCAACAACATTTTGAAGGTTTGTCATTATCATAACTACGGATCAGAATATGAAGAAAAAGGTAGTTAGAGAAATGAAAGACGAAAGGGAAGCCATGAGACCCCGGAGAGAAATTATAAAGGAGTATAGCCATTTTTGAATAATTAGCTCCCCTTCTAAACAACATTCCAAGGTCTTACTCAAGCCCATTCTCGGCTTCAGTCTCCAGCACTTTAAAACTCAGTCGCCCCTCCAATAACAAAACTGAGAGATATTTAGTCATTCTTATTTTATAGGACAGGACACTGGAGTGTCAATGGATTTAGCCTCTTGCTCGTGATTGCAGACTTGTTCAGGTTTTTCTTATGCCATCATGTCAAGTCTTCTGCTGGCAATATTCAGCACTGCTTCCCCTCTCCTGTGTTCTCTCTTCCATCACAAAGATGGGAAGCCTGAGGTTTATGTGACCATGCATCTCTGCCAGCAGTGCTCAAGCTTAGATTCCACTAAGGAGTGGTATTTCATGGGATTACTGGGTGTCCTGTGTTTCTGCAACTTCCTGACTCCATGAAAGCACACAGAAAAACTGAGAGCCAGAAAGAGCCTTCCCTGACCTTTGTTTGCCAGCACCGCCAAAGGTTCTGTAAGCACCTAAATCCTTATATTAAGTCCTTTCCTGTTTGCATGCCTAAAGTAGTTTCTGTTTTTCTTACCACGCCCTCACTAAGACAACCATACACAGCCTTCCACGACTGTCCCCAAACTGCCATTCAATCCTATATACATATTTCTCTATAAAAGCACTCATATTTAAAAATTTGTATTTATTTGTCCAACTTCTCCTTTATAGATGGAATTATTTCATGGCAGAGGTAATAACATAACTTTGTTATCATAATTCCTCCCACATAATAGATGCTTAATAAAAAAGCAGTTATCTAAATGGACTGAGTTCACACCATTCCCTAACATTTCTTGCCTAAACATCCTCTACTTACTTCTAGGATTGGTTCCTTTCAAGAAATGCATTCTCAGAATGAGATCACTGGGACCAGAATGGTCCTCAGCACTAAGACTCCAACATCTTAAGAGATTTAGGAACAGCCTGGGAGTACATGAGAAATTCATGTCTCTTGTCTGAAAGCTACTGGAACATGAGTGACACAATACCTTTAGGTCAAGAGAACAGCTTTACTGCTTTGGGTAGACTAAGAGATCCTAATGGTTTTATCAAATATCCTCTTTTATATCAATATCCCAGCCCAGATCTTACATCTGTTTTCCTTTTCCCCTAACTGTACTTATTTTTACAGATGTTTTATTATTCTTCCTGACTCACATCCAAACCCAATGGTTTATGATCCTGTGGAAGAAAAATAATTAGAGATATCCACTTATGTTTTCATATATTTTATTTTACATATATACATTTTTTAAAATTTCCTTCACCACTGTGCTTCACTCTACCCCAAATAGAGAGATGATTCCATACTCATAAACTCAGAGGAGGAATATAATAGGCAGACAGTCTTTTGTTTCAAAAAGGTCAGATGAGGGAAGGCTGTTGGGTGGCAGAAAGGTTCACCATTTCCTTGGCAAAGAAGCACCTAAATCCTTATATTAAGGATTGTATATTAAGGTGGTATAGTAATCTAGGCATGAGGGACCACAGACAGTCTCACAAAGTTTATATGCTCAAATCTGATAGCTGATGGCCTGACAGGCACGCTAACCAGGTGCTGACCATCGATGAGTGCCTACGTGGATAAATAACTTGATGACCACAGGAATTCTCCTACCAAAAGCTGGATGGATAACCTTTAGATTCCTGAACCTTAGCACAAAATTAAATTGCATTTCTCTCCAGTCTGATAGAATGAGCTCTTGAACTAGAAATAAAATAAACTCGCAACAATAAAAAATTATATTCCATATACCCTGAATTTGTGGATTGAGATTTGTACCTGCTACAACATCAAGAACTCAGGTTTTTACTTAGAGAGATGCTCTATGTCCTAATTCTGAGTCCAAAGACATTTAAGTATGGGCTTTGCAAACACTCCCCTCAGTTGGAAGCAAGGAGGTCTTCATCCATGGATGCACTGGACTAGCACTGGAAGGAAATAACCAATAGGTGTAGTGACAGAGAGTTTCTTGGTTTAAATTGAACAAATACTAGCACAAGCAAAATCCATCACAGGAAAAAAAAAAATCAAATCAAACTTTTGCAATCAGTCGATGAACTGCCCCATTGAAAATAAGAAGGGTTTATAGTCTATGAACATAATAGTTATCACTCAAATAGCGCTTATTTTATGTTGAGCCCTATTCTAAATGATTTAATCCACATAAGTATCATACACTTACAAAATAGGTTACATATTAGCTCCATTTTTCAGATAAAGATATTGAGATACATGAGGGTTGTGTGATTTACCCAAGGTCATAGTGATGGTGAGTAGCGGCTCTGAGATTTGAACCAAGTCAGTCCAGCTAGAATCCAGCTTGACAAGCATACAATGCTGCCTTTGCCTACAAAAGCTCAAAAGTTTTAATAATAGAACCCCTAAAAGAAGAGATTGTCAGATCCACTCTCCTTATTTTAAAGAGGAAGTCGGAAACTGTAACGAAGAGGGTAAAGAGATTTGCTCAGTGTCATATAACTCAGCCTATCGCTCATCTTTGTTTTATGACAAACAATACTAATCAACTTAATCATTTTGCTTTCAATGTTTCCCAAAGGGCAAATCAAAAGTTTTAAACCCAGCCTTTTACAGCTTTCCAGGAATTTTACTTCACGTTCTCTAAAGCTGACATGAGACCTGAGTGACAGGATGCCAAGTGGTCTCAGAGGCCAGGTAAAGCATCTTGATGGATCATCCCTGGGGGTCTGGAAAGCAAGACTGTGCCAGGAAGGCACTTAACAGAAGAGCAGACAAGAAGCTCGGAGACAGGGAACCCAAGGGACTTCAGTGTGGTCATTTACAAATCAGGGAATATGAGCAATTTGTCCTCTACTTTCATTGAAATGCCCAGGATTAGAAACCTCTACTTTGGAAATGTGATGTCTTCATAATGTTCAATTTATGCTCCATCGATTTCAAAATAAGATGCCTATGGACACTCCCTCAGCCCCACAAAAATCGAAGCAATCATTATGATTGTCCCTTGCCCTTTAGTGAGGACTAGCACATAAGTGTACTATCTCACTGGCATGTCCAAAGTCCCCGTGACAAACTTTTATTAAAGAAAATAAGATCCACTACTGTCTTCTGAAGGAGAATGATCTGATTTGGGGCAAAATTTTTTGTTTTTTAATCTATCATTGGGGCAAGATATTGTAACAAGAAATCTGTATTATTTAGATCACTAGACATTAAATGACCTCCCATCTTAATCCTCTTTGCTTTGGTTGTGTTGACATGTCTTGTCATTGATAAGTTGAGACCTGCATTATAACAACTGCTGAAAGCTGAATCACAAAGTATTAGAAAAAAAATCTCTTACTGGGTTCTAACCTTTTCAACTCTTATTTCTATTTCCATCCTAAGAATATGCTCACTCACACAAAAAAGATGATGAATAAGAGGAATTTGCCAACTTATAAAGATATGCTTAGGAGTGAAAATAGAAGCAAGTAAGTAATTCAACTTGTGTTGAAAAAGCTGTTGACAAAGCACCGCCCTCCCCCTCCGCACTCCCCCCACAAACAAGGAAATTTAAGAAAGACTTAACCAGAGTAACTGGCTGAGCAGGGAAGAAAAAAATTAAGAGGAAAACTCTTGCTACCAAATGCTGTTTTAAGTTAAGAAGGAAAAAACGTACTCTAAGCATGGAATGTATCACCATTGTGACTATCAGGGTCCTCTTTATTAAATTAGAAAAAAAAAAATATAACAGATTTTAAAATTA
>NW_011888782.1:8335912-8338065 GCF_000151845.1 Pteropus vampyrus
ATTCCCCAATGGTAAATCCAACCCTACTGGACCAGAGGATCTGCTAACAAGGTGGGTGACTTAATACCTAGAAGAGAAGCCATCAGCACAGGATTTAATTAACCATACCAAAAAAACATTAGCCCTCCTGCTTCCAGGTATAAAATCAGCTGGAGCCAAATTAACAAAACACAGTATTTTTCCCTCTCTTTTTACATCCCTCTTGAAATGTTTCTTAACATTAGCAAGGCCAACAATAGCAAGTTTGAATCAGCAAACCAATTAAAATAAAAATAGTACAAGTCAGGAAACAGGGCAGATGTTAAAACAAACAAAATATAATAAGTCTACATTCACCAGAGCACATCATGAACTATTATTGTCCACCTGATAGTATATTGAGTGTGAGTGTGTAAACGCTCTTAGAGAGGACATCCATAAAACTTTGGTGAAATACCTATCTTGAGTTTAGCATTGCTGAAAATTTCTCTTTTGATGAAAAGTTCGAGAACCAAAATCAATTTTTTTGTTGGTGCCCCTTTAGAAAACTTGGAAGTAAAAATAAGTTGTGGTTGAAATCAATGACATAGTTTAATATGTCCACAAATAATAGTGAGCTTTAATTAATAATTTTAAATTATTTTTAGCTGTGTCACAAGTCATGCTCTGCAAACGTATTCATTACATTGTTTGATCCTAAAAATCTCAGAAATTAGTCAAGGTAAGGGTTAACATAACATCTTGAAGAGAAAAATAAGTTGATATGCTTCTTGAGAAAATAGCTATTTCATGCCTTCTATTCTTAATAAAAACTATTGCATTTAGAATATGAATGTTTATTACTATTTTGCTTATTATAAAATTATCTTGACAGTAATGAACATCAAAATATGTAGTAAATTTACACATATTTCTATAGATTAGAAGAATTGTTTTGTTATTATTTATGACCGTGTTGCTTCATACATTGGAATGTCACACTTCTGGAAATACTAATATTTGAGGAAAGCATTTTGAAGCTTCCATGGGGTGGGAACTGAAAAAGATATAAATTCAAGCCCTTTGTATATAAAACTCCGCCTGTATCTAGCAGCACATATTTCATAGCCTATGTAATTTTGAATTACACAGTTTTACGAGTTAAATTTTAACAAATTATTCTGATTTCAGAGCAATTACTGTATCACTATCCCAAGTTTCTTACATATCATTAAAGTCAACAAATTAGAAAACATTCACTGAATATTGAATAGTTATTAGACACTGAGTAAGTTATTAAATAAAGAAGGTAGATAAGATAAAGAAGATAGTGATCATTAAAGCTTATAAACTCTGTCCCTTTTTGATGTTTGTTTCTGTTAGTTTATATTTAGAATTTAGAATTGAACTATAGAGCAAACATATTAAATATTGCTTTGCTGTACTCACAAGATAGCTGTGTATTCGCAAAAGTACAAATTTGTGAATTCGAAAAATATACTGAAGTAATCCTATTTGTTAACAGAATATTTATTAATAGAGACTATCTGAGAAAGTAAGACCATTCATTTCAAAAATTTGGATTTTTGAAAATTAAATTAAAATGTAAACTCGGAAACATTTGTTTTAACAATTTATACAGATAAATAGGAATTCTAAACAGGTAGTTGTCAGTTGAAGCTTATCATACTAGATTAGAGATAATGTATACAAATTGCCTAGCACAGGGCCTGGCTGATTGGTGCTCATTAAGGTGAGGCATATATTTTTAATGAACTTAATAAATTCCAAAGGAGTGGTTCAGGTTGGTCCAGACATAAATCTAGGCTCTCTGGAAACAGTTAATTAAGATAATTTTAAAAGCAACTTCATATTTTTCACTTTCTTTTGAACCCTGCAGAAAGAGAGTCTTTACAATAAGAGGTTGCTTTGTAAATCAATATTCTGAAATATTCCTTAAAAGAGATATAGTGTTCTTTCCATAATACAACACTTTTAACCTTGAACTTCTGCACTTGATGCGTTGAGTTCATCAGTCACACAGTCACAAACATCTTGTGTGACAGCTTAAACTACTGCTTAATCTTTCATTTTCCCAAATGACAAAACCAAAGTTCGGAATGATCAGCGTTTGCCGCTGTTAAATATTCATGCCAGTGTATGCACCAGAACTGTGAATCACATACACACACACA
>NW_011888782.1:8338779-8340836 GCF_000151845.1 Pteropus vampyrus
CCACATGGGATGGTGACTGCTGTCTCACACATCCTACTCGTGACCACAGAGAGGAATGAAGTGAGAATGGAAGTATGAGTCAGGTCAACAGAAGCACCAATCTGGAAACACTGATTCAAAACCATTTGCCCAAGTCAATGGTCAGTGACTTAATCTTTACCCATGAAGGAAAACACATGTATGTGAGTGATCCACGTTTTCCCTCATGCAAATTCTTTATTTACTCATTTTAAGTTGTGATGTTTAAACATCCCAGTAGGTCACCTCAAAACTCGTTTTGGAAGGAAGCTAAGAAAATAAGACTAACTAATATTGTTTATTTGTTTGTTTGTTTTCCATCACTAATTGAATGCCATGTAATTGAATGCCATGACCAAAATCAAAATACTGCTATTATCTAGTTGCCAATATCCTGAGTCCAGTCTTCACTAGAAAAGCTGAATCTCTCACTTTAATCAACATTCACTACAATTTCTGGTGTCTGGGAAACACTAGAGAAGATTCTGTTAGAAGAGCCCAAGTAAAGAGTTTTAGTTGTTTAACCCTAAATATTCCTCTGTACTTCAACCCCTTTGCTAAGTAGATCATAAAATCAGGACAAGTACCTCCACATTGGAAAGCAAAAGATTCTGCCTAGAAACACTCCCTTGAGTCAGCACCAGTGAATGTAAAAATGTAAAATTTTCCGCAAGAGGAATTTCCCAAGATTTAATTTCACAAAATCAATTATAACTAACAAAAAAAGGTGCTCACATGCTGAGCTGTCCAATATGGTAGTCATTAGCCATATGTGGCTATTTTAAATTATAATGAAGTAAAATTAAAAATTCAGTTTCTCAAGTCATGCTAGCCACATGTCAAATGCTCAATAGCCACATGTGGCTAAAGGCTCCCAAGTTGTACAGTGCAGTTAAAAAACATTCCCATCAATGCAGAAGATACTACTGGACATTACAACTCCAGTGCAAAACCAACATTCTCTAGTGAAAGTAATTTACAGATAAGGTGCTTGATATACTCTGTTTCAGAATGCACTGCATGCAGATAGCAGAGGAAGTCTTGCTTTCTCCTAGTTACTTCTTTTTTGGGGACTGAAGAGGAGAGCTTACCCAGAGCCAAACATGGCCACTGTCAGAGGGCAGACACTGCTGGGGTCATGAACGAAAGGATTAGTCATCCACTTTTAGAGAAGACAGTGGCCAATCTATGAAGCATCATATGTGATCAATGATGATAATACTCAAAGGGCAAGATAATTTAAAAAATTGTTAATGCTGAAATCAATATTAATGAATAATGAGTGTTTTAGATAAAAATGATACCACCTTCAAATGAAGGATGTAAAAGGGGCAGATGTGGGATAAATGGATGTTTATTAAAATTTGGTAATCCTTGTGAATGCTATCATAAAGCTTTTATTTCCCCAAAGTGTGTCACAATCCAGTCTCATTTACAGCTAAGTGTTTAAATCTGGCTGAGGAAGGCAGTTAAATCTGCCTAGCTATGTCTGTCTCTCAGAGTAATTTTGACATAATATCTAGGCTTTAGTCATCTCACACTTTAAAGAGGAAAAAATAAAGTCTTATTACTTGGCCTTGTTTTTCCATGATCTGTTCCTTTCAATCGGGACTTGCCTGCATGATCTTGTCTTTGCCAGGAGAGTAGGATGTGCAATTCCTCCTCCATAGCCTGATAAATATTTTCTTTTCCATGTTTTTTTCACATGATGTAATTGTGTTACATTTTTTGCTTCATCTCTAAGCACTCGTCAATCTATGTAGGCTCTAAATGCGATCTAAGGTCTTAATGAAACAGTTCTGAGTTTAAATGGTTTAGTATGGTTTTCCCAGTACCATCAAAGTAAGTTAGAATAACACAAATTAGGGAACACCTTCATTTATCTCATTAAAGTGTCCTTGTGATGCAGATGGTACGACTATCGCCTGAGATACAGAAGACCTGAGGAAGAATAGGTCTAAAAGAAGACAAGCTAAGTTTTTGACATAATGAGTTTAAGGTATAAGTGAAAATGTGGCCATTGCAAAAGTGGGACTAGT
>NW_011888782.1:8340886-8343186 GCF_000151845.1 Pteropus vampyrus
TGAAGCATCATATGTGATCAATGATGATAATACTCAAAGGGCAAGATAATTTAAAAAATTGTTAATGCTGAAATCAATATTAATGAATAATGAGTGTTTTAGATAAAAATGATACCACCTTCAAATGAAGGATGTAAAAGGGGCAGATGTGGGATAAATGGATGTTTATTAAAATTTGGTAATCCTTGTGAATGCTATCATAAAGCTTTTATTTCCCCAAAGTGTGTCACAATCCAGTCTCATTTACAGCTAAGTGTTTAAATCTGGCTGAGGAAGGCAGTTAAATCTGCCTAGCTATGTCTGTCTCTCAGAGTAATTTTGACATAATATCTAGGCTTTAGACATCTCACACTTTAAAGAGGAAAAAATAAAGTCTTATTACTTGGCCTTGTTTTTCCATGATCTGTTCCTTTCAATCGGGACTTGCCTGCATGATCTTGTCTTTGCCAGGAGAGTAGGATGTGCAATTCCTCCTCCATAGCCTGATAAATATTTTCTTTTCCATGTTTTTTTCACATGATGTAATTGTGTTACATTTTTTGCTTCATCTCTAAGCACTCGTCAATCTATGTAGGCTCTAAATGCGATCTAAGGTCTTAATGAAACAGTTCTGAGTTTAAATGGTTTAGTGTGGTTTTCCCAGTACCATCAAAGTAAGTTAGAATAACACAAATTAGGGAACACCTTCATTTATCTCATTAAAGTGTCCTTGTGATGCAGATGGTGCGACTATCGCCTGAGATACAGAAGACCTGAGGAAGAATAGGTCTAAAAGAAGACAAGCTAAGTTTTTGACATAATGAGTTTAAGGTATAAGTGAAAATGTGGCCATTGCAAAAGTGGGACTAGTACTTAGAAGCTAGTTCTGGACACATTTCATTCTGAGGAAATATTGGAATCATCAGGTAGACACTGAAATTGTGGATGCGAACAAGACTTCCCCAGGAAAGTGTAGAATGGAGAGACCAAGTCCTAAGCCTTGAGGATCTTTAGCCTGGTGAAGAAGACTGAGAATAACAAGAAAAAGAGCAAGAGGAAGAGGGGAGAATGGGACCACCAGAAGCAAAAGGGAGAGACTGTGCAGAAAAGAAAGGAATGGTCCACACTTTCTAAGGCTGCCTGCAAAGAGATCAAGTAAGACAGCAACATTTGTTAGATTTAACATCCTGCAGATTTTTGATGGCCTTTATGAGTTATCTAACTGCAGTCATTTAAACAGGTAACATCAAAGAGGAACCACTTTTGAGAAGGATCAGGGATGGACGAGGGACTCAGAATAGGGACTAGCGGAGAAAATTATTTTGAAAAATTAAAAGGAAAAGTAGTGTAGGGCACTATAGATATGGGAAAATATGTTTTAAAGGTATAGAAAAGAACTAATTCAATCCAGAATATCTAATATAACTCACTTTTGGAATAGCAAGTTTCAACTAGTAATTAAGCCTAGAAAATGTGAACCCATGACAGTATATTAAGCACCGTAATTTATATTTCTCTCAGTTACATCCCTCCCCACATATTCTCTAAACCTACACCAAAGTTGACAAAAAACCAATTGTCTGTTCCTGGTTCAGGACACAGCTCAAGTATGGTTTCCTTTACGTAGTATCTACAGGACATCATTGCAGATGGATCGTACCCTCTGTGCCCTACTCTGCCCTGCACAGGCTTCCTTTTGAACATACATCTCTGGACTTGCTTCTATGTCTATCTCCCCATATGAGTATGCTGGGTCTTGAGGAGTTTATCTATTGTGTTCCTCTTTAACTTCTATGTGTTAAGGCATTCCCGTTACTTAATGATTTATCTTTAAGAACAAACAGGTGGATGAATGGATAGCTGGATGAGCAAACAAATGACTGAATTAAAGTGAATCACAGCCTTTTGAGATATTGTAGCCTCTCTTCTCTTGTGCCCAAATTAACAATCTATATCCACTTCAAAACCAAACAACTTCCTTGAAGAACTAGAAAAGAAACAGGAACTAAACAGAGTTTATTGGAGTGCACTGCTAAAAGGTGAGGAACATTTTGTCGTAGATTTTGATTTCAATTAAGCTTCCATTGTTGATTTTCTTTCTTAAAAAATAAATGGTCCAAAAATAAGAAGCTCTAATCTTTTTGCATTATAATTTTATTAAAATTCTTTCTCTGCACAAGTTTCCTAAACATGGATTTCATTTTTAGGTGTAAATTTATTCTATCTTGTAAGTACTCCCTTTTCCTCCACAGGCATAAAAGCAATAGCACTGCTGCTCCTGCACACAGGGTGTTGTGCTGGGTTCTCTATGTAGTATATCT
>NW_011888782.1:8343236-8351321 GCF_000151845.1 Pteropus vampyrus
AACAACTTCCTTGAAGAACTAGAAAAGAAACAGGAACTAAACAGAGTTTATTGGAGTGCACTGCTAAAAGGTGAGGAACATTTTGTCGTAGATTTTGATTTCAATTAAGCTTCCATTGTTGATTTTCTTTCTTAAAAAATAAATGGTCCAAAAATAAGAAGCTCTAATCTTTTTGCATTATAATTTTATTAAAATTCTTTCTCTGCACAAGTTTCCTAAACATGGATTTCATTTTTAGGTGTAAATTTATTCTATCTTGTAAGTACTCCCTTTTCCTCCACAGGCATAAAAGCAATAGCACTGCTGCTCCTGCACACAGGGTGTTGTGCTGGGTTCTCTATGTAGTATATCTGCTTTGTCCTTCCATAGCCTTATGAACAAGGAAATGGAGGAATGGTGAGGTTGCTCAAGGCCATACAGTTAGTAAGTTGGAGATCCAGGATTTGACACCAAATATTCTGTTCCCATAGTCTAAGCTCTTACATCTACATTTTATTCAGTGATTGTCATTGTTTTCAGTAACAGGTGCTAATTCTATAAATGAAGCTTCAATTAAACTTTGCTAAAGTGAATCAAATCAATGTATACTAAAAGGTATTCATTTGAAAGGCAATAGACTGGTCAGGAAGTTATTTCACCTGTCTGTTGCCTCCATTAGGGCTTACAATACAGTGTATAGTAGGTTCTGCACATATTGTCTACCAAATACCATAATACTATAGATTCAATATTTGTGCACTCCCTCCCAAATAATACTATAGAGTCAATATTTGTGACCTCCACAATTAATATCATGAAACCTAACCCCCAATGTAATCATATTTGGAGGTAAGGCCTTTGGGAGTTGATTAGGTCATGAGGGCAGAGCTCTCGAGAATTGGATTAGTCATGCCCTTATTAAAGAGGCCCCAGAGAGATCCTTTGCCCCTTCCATCATGTGAAGTGACCATCTATGAACCAGAAAGTGGACTCTCACCAGACATCATATTTGCTGGCACCTTGATCTTGGATTTCCAAGTCTCTAAAACTGTGAGAAATAAATGCCTATGGATTATAAGCTACCCAGTCTATGATAGGCTGTTATAGCAGCCCAAATACACTAATACGTAAGTGTTCATCTATGGTATCTGAATTAACCTGATTGCGGTTTAGTCTCCCTCTTTCACTTTGTCTATGTCATAGTCCAAAAGAACAAAGCAAAAACTAAATTTACATCCACCATAATTAATTTTATTGAAATTAATGGCAATACCTTCAATGTGCTTGATTGTGAATGTTTTCATTCAATGTTTCACTGTAATTTTTTTCCACATTTCAAATGAATTTTCTTTCATGATAGCCATGGCAAAAAAAAATTCCTAGAAAAATGCCACTGGAGTTAGCACTGGGTGACATTTAGAAAAGACCATGTAAGAAAAGACTATGTCACTATCACCATCATCGAACTACATAAAATGTGCCAAGAACAGTGACAATCACATTTTTGCTATCTTAAGGGGCCTATACTTAGCATATTCCATTTGTAGCATCTATTAGCTTCCAAGGTTTAGGAACTGTGAGTTCTGGTTTTCTCTGCTTTGATGAGTGTTCTTATGAACTCTATAATAGCAAAAGAAATTCTGATTTCAGTTTCCTCAAGAACATTCCCTGTGGAGCTGACATGTGCTCTGTTTTGTCTCAGTCTCAATGTGATTGTTTCTTCTGGCGGGTTGTACTGAAAAGAAACCTAACTTTTTATTTTGTTTTAATTCTGAAACATTTGGTGCTTGGAAAAGATGTAAAATCAATTACTAATGAAATTGTAGTAATTGTGGTATCCTGAAAATGACTGGCTTTAATGGAAGAAGAATAAAATGCCTGTGATTGCAAACAAGAAGATACCATAACCGTATTTTATTTTTATAAGATGTCCTGCCATTTTGAACAATGACTCTATTCTAGGTTCTGTGCTAGATGTCTTTACATACATTATTTATGTAAACAATGACGATATCCTTACTTGTTCTCATTTCACAGGTGAAGAAATGGAGGCTTAGTGAGATTATTTTACTGAAGATAAAACACCTTGCTAAGTGATAGAGCCTAGAAGAATTAGAAACCAGAGATACCTGATTCCAAAGCCCATATTCCTCGATTATATTATATCTTTCTTCCTCTCAAATACCTAAGAAGTTGTGATTCCCACAAATTTGAAAGAGAAATTGATGGAAGCAGAAATTGCCTCTGAAGAAAGGATCTAAGTTTTCACATTCAAATTGCCAGGAGGCAGCAAGTACAGGATTTACAAATCCAGAAAAAAACAGAAATTGCTTATAGCCTCAGGGAGCAGAAAGTCATCATACCAGGTTATGGAGCCATCACCAAGATGCAACACACAATGAAAACGGACATATATTATGAGAAAATAAAAGACATCATAAAACGGTGTAGTTAAATACAAGATTAAAGCTAACCTAAAATGAAAGAGAAGCAAATGATCAGTGGGAGCTGTCATTCTTGAGAGCCATGTTGATAGAAAGATGAACATTAAAGGTTAAATCTGGAGAAGCCCTGAGCTCAGAGAATACCAGGTGTTGACTAGAAGTCCAAAATCAGAGGCCAAGGTCATAAGAGAACACAGATTTTTCTTGTTGCCATGATCAAGTTTTCACCTTCTTGTGAATTGCAGCATAAAATCGACAGTTTTTGACTTGCCACAAGGCGCATATATTGTGACTTGTCTACTAATTCCCATAGATTTTGATCAACTCAGACCTTGCCTGAATTTGACTGATGTAAGAAAGACACAAAACTTGTCTCTGATTTTTCTTTGAATGCAAGTTTGCAAGAAGCTCACCTTATTATTCCTTAGAATACACAGGCCTAAATAAATTTCTGAACATTTTAATTTAGCAATGAGAATGAAATATTCCAGTAATAAAATTGTACTGTGCTGACATGTGGTGGACCATATAAACTGAAATATTCAAAGCTCCCAATTTTAAAATATAATGATAAACACTAAAATATATAATTATAAATATAAACATATGAGGTTATAATACCTCAATTTTATAAATATAAAATTATATATAATATCTACATAATATACATTATATATACACAGATGATTTTAATTTTCACAACAATTCTGTTAAAATTTTTATTTTTTTTAGTATTGGAAACTGTATATGAACAAAGTACTTTATAGCAGCTAATTCGAAGTAAGATGAAAACATAGGTTGACTGATTTCAATATTCTTGCTGTTCGTGAAAAATCATATTCTGCCTATTGTCTCCATAAGCCAAGGACAGAAATCCATTATTCTGCTTTCCTTTCTAGTACTTAGGGCATATGTTACCAATCAATCATACTTCTAGTTTGCCTCAGAATCCTTCTAATACAACATATCAACATACCAGTATCTAATCCAGTTGATCAGAGTTTGCTATTCCCAACATAAATACTCAAAATGACCCAAACATGGTAACATTAGGGCATCTAAACCCTACTCTTATATTCATCATTCAGGTTACAAAATGTACAGATATCCTTTGTAATCACTGCAAGATGGATAGTGGAATAAGCCTCATGGTTTTCTTATACTAAGCCTTTTGGCAAAACGCTCAGCATTCTTATGGTTAGAATCTGATGAGAGAACTAAGAGCATTTGACTTTTCTGCCAAAACTTGTCCAGCTTATTAGGATAACTGGAGATTTGCATTTGTTCCTCAATAAGTGGGAGACATCCATTCTCTCGCTTCTTGCAACAGTGAGTGTTGCGATTCCCTCATGATTCAAATGTGATTGAATGTCTTGAGAATATATCAGCTCCTCATTGCTATTCTTCCTTCTTGACCTTTCTTAAGATAGTGGAAGCCTGTGGATGGACCTGATCAATGTAAACCCAAAAAATTCGGCGGAAAACGTAACAACTCTGATCACAAGCCCAGAGAATTGGAGTTAGTCCTTTCAAATTTACAGGCCTGTTTGCCTTAAATTGTAAAGATTATTTTGTGCTTTTGAAGTACATTAATCCCAAAGGAAGAACAAAACAGATGAGTCAAATTGCTTTGAGCAGGAATGCCTGCTGAGAGAAGTGAGAAATTCTGTAAGAAATGTCTTCTGAAATTGGCCCTGCATTTTCCTGAATGATTCTGACCTGTGCTGTATATCATTTTCAAAAGTCATTATGCCTTCCAACTGCTAAGTATCTGTCTCCCATGTTATCAATGTCATCATGACCTTTTCTTGCCTATTCTTACTATTTAGTAGCCTCCTCATATAACTAAGATAAGAAAAATACTTTTATTATTTTTTTTTAATTTGTGTCATTTAACTGCCCTCTGCTCCTCAAGGTTTAACTTCTCCCTGCCCTGGCCTCCCCTGTCCATTTAGCACCATAATCAATTTTCTCTTTTGCAAACTTCCACAGAATATTTTAATTGGTTATGAGAACAGGCTTTGTCATCAGAAACCTGAATCCAACTTTCAACATTTTCATGTCCTAAGGAACTAAACAGCTATTCAGTTTCTTCTAGTAAGTTAAGAAAAATAACATCTAAATCACAGGATTTCTGTAAGAAGTACACAGAGAACTACATACAGAGTAAATATTAAATTATAGTAACTATTCTTATTGCTTTTATAAATTCATGTTTATTTTATTATAATAATAGAAAATAAATTAATATATAATTTATTATGTTTGATTTGATTAAAGTTATTATGTAAATCATTAAACATTACGTCTCTTATGAGTCTTACTCTTTGCTTAGTTAGTAGTTTAGTTATTTGGTTCTGGCTTAAAAGTTTTTAAAGGGAAGTGTCCATGCCTGTATTACTTTACTTTTTTTCCCACAATGCCTAAAAAATGCTTTGAAAATTATAGGCATTCAAGTGTTCTTGAGTGAATGAATGAATAAATGAACAAATGAATAAGACAGTGTTTATCTGAAAGCTTATCTAAAGGGAATAAATGGAAATGGTAAACTATATTTAATTTCCTTAATACCTTTTGCTTGATTCCTATTAAGAACATGAAATATTCATTGATGCCTGTTTCCAATGCATAAGCATTGTAATGGCTGGCCTAGGAAACAATATTAAAAAGAGAAAAAAAATCAAAGGAAAAGAAAGAAGAAAGAAAGGAATGGAGAAGTAGAGGGAGGGAGATTGGGAAAAATAATAATCTGGGAAATGATCAAACCCAAATCAGATATACAGATGATTCACTTGACCTAGACAGAAATGTTACCGAAACGGCCTCCTATAAACAGTATGGAAAATGCCCCCAAATATATAATATATAGAAATACCTACTAAAAATATCTTATCATAACCCACAGAAGTATTTCCATCTTTTAAATTAGAAAATAACCCCCCAATCAAGAACATAACAAAGTATTATATGGGATAGAGACTAGCTTAGTGCCTACTACACAGTGGATATTCAACACATGATAACTGATTAAGAATCTGGCATGGAAATATTTATTAACATTATTTTTGATCAGTTGAAAAATGGACACACGCTAATTCATATCCATTCCCTTTTAGCTTTGTTCTCAAATACTTACCTGCTCTGTCATCTCCCTTACTGACTCTCACTTCTCTTTCCTCTCAGATTTCTTTCTTGGGTCATTCTTTCTCACAAACATATATCAAATATTTATTGGTTGCCCACTCTCTTGAATGCACTGGGTAATTTTCAATAACAGTAAATGTTTCTAAGCCCTTTAAATAAAGATAAAACAAAAGCGATGGCAAGGAATAAGCAAAATATTCTTTCCCCATTTCTATTTTCTCCAGCTTTCCCTCTGGTATAATAGCTTTCTCTTGTTTAATAAAATGGAATCCTTTCCTGAACGAACAAGTAAAACAAGTGCAATTTATTAATATTAACATATATTCATGAAAGCAAGCTAGTTTTTAAATAAACACTGGTTGGTCTCAATTTGGCTTTTCCTCCACATCTTCAAAGGGTTTGAAACCCACTTCTTTAGCAAGGAATCTTATGTAATCTTTAACAGTATCAGATTTAATGACTGATACTTTTTTATTTTTTTACTCAGAATATGACATGTTCTAGTATTCACATAGACTAGAATCAAGGCCAGTCGATTTTATGAGTGGCTTTCTTGTCTATTTGCTATATTTTCACCAACTATTCGAGGCAAAGTTTTAGATGACATATTGGCACTGGGGAAATCTTGATAATAATTTTTTATGACACCCTTGCCTGTAGCTGGAGAATTCAATTAGTCTAGCCAAAATTTTAGTTGGCTCTTTTTATCAAATACTCCTAGCCAAATCATGAATGCTACACAGCTCTACACAAATATATTCTTTCTTCTCTACTGTTATAGACAAACTCAAAATCTTGCATTTCTTTTTCTCTTCAAGGCTGTCTTTCTTCAATGGCTACTGCTACAAAGCTAGGTAGATGTTTTGGATTTTTTATATTTTTGTTTTCAATTTTGTATTCCATTTTGAATTGCTGTTGGCTACAATTTCATTTGGCTAGTTTGGATTGGGTCTCAACTGGTTGATAAATTCCAGCTATAGATATGAGCAGAGTAGAACTGTTTGTGAAGAACTCAGACTCTCCCATCACATTTCAGAGTATTATATTGTTACAAAATTCCTGAAGTCCTTCCCTGATAACAAAACAATGTGGTAAGGTAAGTCTTCCTAAGAAATACATCATTTTTATTTTAAATAAGTCATATGTTCAGAAAGCCTATCTGAATATATTCTATCCATAAAAACCTACATTTTTAGCACATGGGATGCAAAGTTGATTGGCATGGAGCAAATTATGTTTTTCATTATGTTTCTGGAAAGGTAAAGGCTGTATAATTGGTAAATTAAAAGTGATTATTTCAGTAATGAAATATTTCAAATAAGCAGGCTTTAATCTGCTAAAGGAAATGGCAGGACATACCTCAAGGGGCAAGCTTAGGAAAGCTGGCTGTCCCTCAAAGAAATCCATAATACCAAGAGTACGGATGTACATCGCAGATAAAGTGGGACACCAAAGGGTACAGAATAAGAGCTCTGCATATATTTGGAAAACACGCGTGCGCGCGCACACACACACACACACACACACACATTTTCTAGAAGAATCCAGACTAAGAATAAATGAAATACAAAAAATAAAATTTTGAAACAAAACAAAATACCCAATCATGTATATTTTTAGTGCTACAAATCAGAAAATATGAACACTGAGGACCAAACGTGCCTGATGAAAGGAAATAGAAAGCAGAGATTTCATTGATTTCATTGACCGATTCATTGATTGATTTGCCAGATATCGAGAACATAGATAAAAATGAGAAAAGGATGGTAAAATTAAAGTTAGGCACCTAAAGTATGTTGAACCAATTGTATGTCCAATTAAAAATATCAGATGCCAGTGAAAATCTCCATCATGTCAAATGTTTGACATCACCGAACTTAGCCTCAGAAAGCAAGAATTAACCATCTTAAGTCTGATTGTTGGACTGATTTTGGAGAGGAGGGGATGTAAAGTCAGGGATGCAGGCCTTATTTAGTGAACTTCAAGCAAAGGTAAGCTCAAAAGATATACAATTACACAAAACTCAACAAAATAAAGAGCCGAATCCTGGACTGTTGGAGGGGTGGTTTGTTTGCTGTTTTGTTTTAATGTAGAAGCCAGAAAGATTGGCCAAGTATGTTCAGAGTTTAATAACTTATGAAAGTTTTACAGAGCCTATAAAAGAATCCAAAGCAGAGAAAAAGACATGATTAAAGGATATGCAAATAGGAAAAGGGAAAGAATGGAGAAAGCTAAAGGTACTGTATTGGCAATGTTAGCCTGAAGGGAAGAGACTCAGAATGACTTAATAGCCTTTAACTACTTGAAAAGTAATATAGGAAGGATGGTGAACAGATGTTCTCCATTTTCACTTAAGAGAGAAAAAGACAGAGGATAAAAAGTGCAGAAGAAGGATAAAAAAAGTTATTTTAGTTGCAATCATGTCAGGAGAAAATGATACACTTTCAGGCCCTCTAATAGGAATGATTATCAAGGTTAATCTTTTTTAAGAGAATAAGCCTCTAAATCTCATACATAA
>NW_011888782.1:8352511-8364833 GCF_000151845.1 Pteropus vampyrus
TGTGTGTGGGATATGTCCCACCTTAGACCTACACCTCCCTAGCTGCTCTGGTTCTATATCCACCACCAAATGTCATGATTAACTCCAACAACTTCCAGGCATGCTCTGCTCTATCCCCTGCCCCTTTTACACAAATACTCCCCAAAGCACTGTGTTTAGGAAGTGTCTCTTTGAATTAAAACATCTTCCAACTGCTCTTCTGGTCAGATGCTCAAATAACCTGAGGTAATAAATAGCTTATATGTTTGGCAAGCTTAACAATATTAAACCTAAAAATAGTTAACTGTTCTTTCTTTCTAAGTACCTTTACGTTCTTTAGATCTAATTCAAGCCAACCCTATTTCAATGACAGAACCCTTTAAGGATCTTAATAAGCTCCTAAATTCATAAAAGTTCAAAAATACCATCAGCAGTTAAGTATTATAAAATCACATTAATTTAAAAGCATTACATTTTTCTGACATTTAAAAAGTCTCTGACATGGCATATCCATAGTTTGATTTTTCTAATGTTCTTAGAAAGGTCATGTTTATGGTATAATAAGCACACATTTGCAAGGGTTATTAATCAGAGCAAAGCTAGGTTGCAAACAGATTTCCAAAGAATTTCCCATTTTTATTCTGAATATATTAGCTACTTAAGAATGTCACATTTTTCAAGAGCCTACTTAGAAAAAAAATTAACAATTAATTTTGTTCAAAAGGATGTCTTCATTTTAAATGAAGTGGGAGTATAGCTTAGGAAAATAAATGACAGGGATGTATTCTGCTAGTTCAGCAAACTTGCATGGCAATTTGAAAAATTCTGATTTTTAAGCTAATGCTTTAGAACAGGTACATTGCCAGTTAGCAAGGAAACTGATGGGATCTGTAAGCTTCATAAAGAATCCAGTGGGTATCAGCAATAGGCTTTTCTAATTTGTATGCTGCAAGAAATGCAAAGAAATGCTGCAAAATCCTAGTCCACACAGGTGTAAAATCTTTATTTTCTCAATTACCTTCCCATTTTGTCTTAGCAACACAGATACAAGATAAAGTCCCTTTTGTTTAATGTAAAAAAAAAAAGAGAGAGAGAGAGAAAGAAAAAGAAAAAAAAGACTTCTTTTGTTTTAATATTCAAGTATTGCCAAGAAAAGATGTGTCCCTAAAGATATTTTTGGCTCCTAGCTGTTTGGAAACATCATTTGCCTTAGTGACAAGAATTCAACCTGCCCTTGCAATATAAGCACACTTTGAAAACATTCAAGCTTAACAGAGAGAAACAAACACACAATATGGCACAGCCTAGCAGTTCATGAACGACAGCAGAAGTGGCAGACATTTAAGCATCTGATTTTCAATTTTCTGTATCTCTGTTCAGTTTTTCCATATGAGTTTCTCTAACCTCGTGTGTGATGAACTTTACAAACCAAACAGACGAACTAGCACATGCAATTTTGCGGCAACAAGAGGAAGTATCAGCTCCAAAAGGCTGCTTCACCTGATGGATGTTTAAACCAAACGCTCCAGCCAGATTTAAAAGATTCCAAATAACACAGCTCATAAAAAGACAAAGTACAAACCCATTAAAAAATGATGAAATTAGTAATTGGCAACACCACATTACTAATGATACAAGATTTCTGGAAAACCTTTCTTGTCTGGAACAACACATCTGCCTCTCAATTTAGAAAATGAAGTGCTAGATCAAGTACACATGATCAACCATCCTGAGGTTTTGGCCAAGGGACCAGTAAAGCAATAAGCCAAGAGTGACAGCAAGATAGGTGAATTCTCTGGGCAATAATTCCTCAACTGAAACAATCAGGGCAGGGAGAATGGGTCAACCGAGAAAAGAGAACAACGGTGAAAACTGGCAAGCTGGCATCTTTGGCTGTCACAGATTTCCAGCTTGGGTTTTCACATGGATAAGGGACAAAGACAAATTGAAATGTTCTAGCCTTTCATGTTACCCACATAAGAATAATTAAAGATAAATAATTACAGATAAATAAATACAGAAAGTAAAAACAATGAAAACTAGAAAGTAATTTCTTTAAAAACATCAAGCGATTTGGTACTTGGAAATAAGGTAATAATGTGCAGAGATGTATACCAATTTGTAGTAGTTTATTTCTAAGTCTCTTCACGAATATAACACCAAATAATTATTGTTTGGATTTTAAGGTTGCTATAATTATTTTTGGCAAGTGCGGGTTACACATTGATATAAAGAGATCTAAAAATCACACTTTGAAATTATATATGGTCTCAAGCTATGTTATTGATAAAATGATGATTTGTAAGGGGTATGAGAAACTATATGAAAAGCATCAGTGTATAGAGCAACACTCACCAATTGTAACATAAAATGAGCCTCAGATGTGAGTCACATGTGAAATTATAAATTTCCTAGTAGCCACACAAAAAATGCAAAAAGAAACAGGTGAAATTCATTTAATAATATGTTCTATTTGACTCAATATACATAGAAGATCATTTCTACATATAAGCTATCTAAAAAAAAAGACCTATTATAAACTCTTTTTCTATATTAAATCTTCATAGATCAGTGTGCATATTACACTTACAGCACACCTCCACTGACACTAGAGGATTTTAAATCTGCAACAGCCACATGTGGCTAGTAGCTATTGTATTTGGCAGTACAGGCATAGAAGTTAAGAAATCAACCTTTGGAGTCAGACTTTGAATTTAAATCCTGTTTCCTCATTAACTAGCTGTGTCCCAGGCAGCATGGTTAATATTTCTTAAACTAATTTCCCTTATCTGTAAAATGGAAAAAAAAATAATAGCATCTACCCTTAGTGTTATTCTATCAGTTAAATGAGATAATTCATAGGAAAAAAAAATGTAAATACTGACTTGACATTTACTAAACATGTAATACTTTTTAACTTGAATAAATAAGATTTTAATGAGATATTAGAATTATTTATAATTTCAAGGTGTGAGAGCTACAAAACACTTTTTATTGATAACTGTGGGACTCTGCCTTTAATAGTTTGGTCATACCTTGTGGAAAATTAAATGTGACCACAAATACTTTGCTGATCCTTCTATCATGAAGAGAAGTCTATTTTTTCATCCCATCAGTAATCTCTGGCCTCATGACCCGCTTTCCTAAAAGAATATGGCAGAAGTGATGTCATGTGCAATCCAGAGCCTGGGCCTCAACAGGCCTTGCACTGCTGCCCTTACTCTCTGGTTATGCTGCCTGGTGAGAATTAGGTAAGGAAACAGATCGATCCAAAACATGAAGAACCGGGGTCCAAAATCGACAGCCAGCACCAAACTTCAGAAAGGTGAGTGAGGTCTTCTTGGGTCTTACAGCCCAGAAGACCTTCCAGATAGATGCTGCTGTATGAATGAGCCAGGCAAACAGCAGAGGAAGTGCCCAAACCCCAAATATTATGAGAAACAATACACTGTTACCATTGTAAGCCAGTTAGTTTTGGAGCTGGTCGGTTATGCAGCAACAGCTAACAAAACTATTACCCATAACCCATAATATGTTTTCGGGTAAAGCAAAAAACACTTCTAAATGCAAAAAGGGAATAAATGCAAAAAGGAAAAACATTGCTTCATCAATGGTGATCCTGTAGAATTTTAATTTGTTCCGTTTGAGAAATAGCTAAATGGCTGAATGAAGCTTTATGGTCATTGTTGAAAGTTAGACAACATAAATAAGCAAAGAATAAAAAAAATTTAAATCACTACATTCTCACTACTAGAAGCTACCTCTGTTATTTCTGGCATCTACTGCTTTGCTCCTTTTTAAAATATATATATGATTGGGGCAAACATATTAGTTTACAGTAACAGAATCATTTGAAGCTGCTTTTGTTCTATTATGAATAATTGCATATCTTAGTAAATATACTTCTAAAACATCATATAAACTCTGAAAAGTACTTTATTTTAGAGATTTACCATAACTGATTTAACCAATGCCCCATCATTGGGCACTTATGGTATGTCCTATTTTTGCCATTATAAATAAAACTGATATATAAATTTTTTACAATCATAAATAAGTTATTTCAAATGAAACAAAATAAGGAGATGAAAAAAGTGAGGAGAGAAGATAAGGCATACCATAAAACACATAATGACATTATTTATTAATTGTCTTTTTATAATAAAAGTAACAAAACAAGTCTGTCACAGCTAGACACTAACTGCATTTTTTCCAAGTCTCAGCTGCTTTAAGTGGTTTTAGCAATGTCTCTACTCCCACAGTGCATACACATAAACTGTTTTTAAAATCCATGAATTCTGCCATATCTATTATCACATGATGAAATTCTAATGTTCAATTAATAACTCAAGAAATACAGCATGAAAACTAAATACCAAGCCATACAATGTTAAAAAAACAACAAAAAGAAATTTCTCAGCTCCCACTCAACAGCTTTGTACTGTACCATATGTTTAAAAAATCATTAAGAGCACACCAGGGTATTGAAAACAGTATGTGCATACTCTGAAATTATTATAATGTGCTTGTGTTCCCAAAAACATACTTCAGTATGTACAGAGAGAGAGTCCTTAGCCAAGAAGACTGTTGTCTAGTTAAACAGAAAAGCTGAGAAAAATATTCTCTATGACAATGGAAGGGAATTTGAATGTATAAACCTTATATACTTCCATGGCTGAGACTGTGTAATCTCAACATCCAGATTATTTTCTGATGTCCGAATATTTAGAATCATCTACCCTGCCCTACCTTCTTGAAGCACAAAGATACTGTCACACTTAAAGACTGAACAACTAAATCTCAGAGCAGTTAGGCCAAGCTGACTATATTCTAATACCTTACTGTAAAAGTGGAAGACAGAGAGAGAGAATTTTGCTGTATTTATCTAGTTCTGTGCAGAGGAGAACACACCAAATTTATGAACCACTAGTATTCAATCACTGGAGAGGTCTGTTCTGTTGTAGGGTAGCATAGGCCCTATTAAACTTACAATCTAGGTGAACTGTCACTCAAAATGATCAACCTCCCTTTTCTCCCGTGCTCACCGAGAACGTGTAGATTGACTGGGCCTTTGCAGCAATCTGGAAAAGCAGCTATAAATATAATAGTCACTGGAAATTCTGTGTAGACTCAACTGCACCTTAGTAATTAGACAATTAGGATAAGATTCCATAGTTCATAGGTGTCAATCTTTGAGAATGTGTTTGCTTCTTCTTGCAATAGTAACAGATTTTAGGGGAGACCAATCAGGTAGCTGCCTGAGGCATGGATCTATAAGCAGCATGAAAGCAGTGATTCACAAACTTTCTCAGAATCACTTGGGAGCTTCAAAATAAATTTCTGGGTCCCACCACCTGAGAATTTGCATTTCTAAGAACTTCCCAGGTAATGCTGATGCTAGAGATTTGGTGACCTTATTTTGACAGTCACTGCCCTAAAATATCCTCGGATTTCACCAAGAATGTTATGGCAGTTTTTACTGGTTTCTAAATATGACGCTTTACAGATCCCATGAAAGGTATTTGCTTCTGTTCCTGCCAAAGTAGACAGTGCCCTTGAGTTATGTCTCAGACCTGGTTCCTTAAGTAGCAGTGGCTAAGACCAGACTTAAGTGTTCAGGCTTTATTTGGGAAGTGCAGGGACAAGGCCAGGGCAGTAAGAGTGAGGAAAAGAGTTGTGAGACACGGAAGAACGGCAAACAATGCAAGGTAACACACTGTCAAGCTGGCAACTGCTTCCTGACAAGCGGCGAAGAGACGCAGCCAACTGCTGAGCCACAT
Organism: Pteropus vampyrus; assembly: GCF_000151845.1. Classification (NCBI taxonomy): domain Eukaryota; kingdom Metazoa; phylum Chordata; class Mammalia; order Chiroptera; family Pteropodidae; genus Pteropus; species Pteropus vampyrus. The sequence goes on from NW_011888782.1 coordinate 8,358,271, forward strand.
CTGACATCTCTAGACAGGCTATTCAGAGAAACTGTTCCTTGGAGTAGTCCATGAGAAAGGGGAAGGAGAGTTTCACTGCATTCCTTCTCCTTTTCTCCATTGTCTTAATTATGTTCCACAGGAAGTTAACACCCGGCTCTTTCAGGCTGCATCGTCTGACCTCACTGGGAGAAAACCACATTCCACTTTGCATGGAGTGTGGTATCTCATCCAAGCCTGGAAGTTTCAGAAGCCAGAAACTCAGAGCTTAGCACTGACTAAGCTAGCCTTTTAGCAGCAGCCTAAAGCGGGGATTGGCCTTCAGACGAGCTATGAGCCTGCACCAGGTGGTAGAACTCTGAGGGCCCAGTCACAGTTTCTTGACTGTTATGTTGGGTGATGCACAGCAGGAAGCAGAGGGTCTGGAAAATGGAATTTCTAAAAAGCTCATAAAATCTGTCTAATGTCAGTAGAAATTGAAAATGGTACCTCCTTTTTACCCACTTATCCCCAATGAATCGGAATTGCATAAGACCCATCCAACTCTGAAATGACAGATCCTGCTGTCAAGTCTGAGATCAATGAGCCCAGAGTTGCCTGAAAATGACAGACATCGTCACCTGAAATTCTAGGGCTATTAGAATTATTCTAAGGAAATTCATAGCCATGCCATGGCACTGCTTATTAGGAAAAAGGAGATTATTTTTATTATTTTGAAAATATAAATTTAAAACTCTTTAATGTATATTCTAAAATATTGGCTGGATCAAAAATTGAAAAAAAAGTGTTTTTTTTTTTTAAGTGGAAAACATTTGCCAATAAGAAGGAATGAGTACTTTTAAACATATTTTGAATGAGACTTTATAACTGTCTTAATGAGTCTGATCCAGTAAACATTTCTGAGTGAGGGAAAGACTGAAAATCAAGTATATAAAGTACATGTAAAATATCCTTTATTATAGACATAAAATTTGTATTAAATTTTTAGCCATATAAAAGATATTTAGTAGAAAGATCTATTTTTTATTTCCTTACTAAAAAGATATAATTTTAACACAGAATAAATATGTATGTATAAACATGTACATCCATATAACAAAAACCCAAAGAATATGATTTGAAGGGGCACTAAATCATTCAACCATCTGGGATGCATATATAACTCAATATAGACTTATAGAGGGATCCTTAGGGAACCTGAGCCTTTAGATTCAGTGCCTGCCACACCAAGGTCTGAACACTATGTAAAACCCTGATTGAATGGTAAACTGGTCAATTTAGCGCATATTTCAAGCTGATCCCTCACCGTCCTTATCCTCTTCAGATACCCAGGTTATTTCCTCATGTTCCTTGGAAACTTTAGCATCTGGGACAGAGCCCTCCCTCCTTCTTCATCTCCTGTCATGTATAACAGCTACAATGAAGAACAACCCCACCCTCGAATCATAGACTTTTCTCCATGCTCTACTCCAGTGGTTCTCGAAGTGTGGTCCCCAGGCCAGTAGCATCAGCATCAAATGAAAACTTGTTAGAAATGCAAATTCACTGGTCCCACCCTAATCTTGTGGAATCAGAAACTCTGGGTGTTAGATCCAGCAAAACCTGTTTTTAAGAACCTCAGGTAATTCTGATGGGTCGAAAGTTTGAGAACCACAACTCTATAAAATTCACATGAACCCACCTGCCTTCAGCCTGGGCACTTATGTGATCAATATCTGGAATTACTCCTCCTCCTTGAATTCTGCAATTCTAACTTCTGATCGTAACCCATGTTCACTATATTTTCCTTTCATTAAATTTTCTAGCCCCTTGAAAGCTTCCAGGTCTCCTCCTTGTCTCTCAATCTCTCTGTTTTCTTTCCTCTCTAACCTGGACTACATAGTCAACCAATTCAACTGTATTCTCGCGAGTACCCTCAATTCCCTCAACTCTTTAACTTTTGACTGCAACTGTCTTGCCAATACCATATCCTAAATCAATCCAAATGCCAGATTCTCTAGGTTGTTTCTGTGTTGCCAAGTACTACTAGAGAAAATGACATAGCCATGTTCACTGGCTCCATTACAAATTTATTATATCCAACCTCAGCTGGTTCCTTTCTGCTACTTGGCTATTGTTTTATTCTTCCCGTCTGTTTCCTTTCCCTTCCAGACAGCTTTGTAACTTTCCCCATACCCCCAACCTCACCTTCAGTCTCCACACTCCTTCACCAAGAGAAGAAAGTCACCAGGCAGGAGCTTCTTATACCTCCCTCCCCTTTATATCAAAATGGACTCAAATATTTGTGCCCATCTTTCTCTCCTTTCTTTCCTCTAAGAGGTGTCTTGATCCGCTTTCCTAGCCCATCCCACTCATCACCCTTTTCTCATTTTCCACATTTGCCAACATCAGATGCCTGTCTATTGTTAATTCTGATCACAGTTGCTGTGAAACTGTTATTTGTATGCACCACCCACCCTAATTCTCACCACACTTTATTTTTACTTCGGCAAAACATACATAACATGAAAGCTACCATTTTAAGTATCTTTAAGTGTATAGTTCAGTGGCATTAAGTACATTTGCATTGTTGTGCACCCAGCACCACTATCTATCTTCAACACTTCATTATCCTAAAGTGAAACTCTATTTTACTATCCTAGGTACAATCATAAAATATTCATACTTATTTCACATAGCATAATGTTTTCAAGGTTCATTCATGTTGCAATATGTATCACAATGTTATTCCTTCTTAATGCTGAATAACATTCCATTGCGTGTATACATCACATTTTGTTCATCCATTTACCCATCAGTGGATATTTGGATTGTGTCCTCTTACAAAACTTTTGTGTGGCATCTATTTTCAACCTCATTTTCAGATGAAGATCATGAGGTTTACAGAGGTTAACTAATCGTTCACATCCACATAGCTGTTAATCAGGTGGAGTAATCAGATCTAAAACCTCTAACTTTATACATCTAGCTTTTTCCCACTATATCTCAGAGACTCTATCTCAATCACTTCCATTTCTCTAGAGATTGTACTACATCAGCTTTTCACCCTCAATCAAGTTGACTTTCTCCCTCTCTATACATTCCTTTCTAAAATCATGCGTTCTGTGCAACGATATAAATCACTGACTTCTCACTTCCAATTTGCTTCTAAATTCTCCCAAATTTGGCCATCAGCGGTCACCAGAGATACCCTATGTGTCTCTTTTCTCTCTTATCCTCTTCCTACTCAGTGCGCCATTTTATGCTCTCACATTCTACTACCAATGTACCTTTCTGGCCCCATTTGCCAATGACATCCTCACTGTACTCTACAAAGAATGCCATGAGAAAGCAGGATGCCCATCCCTCCTAAACAGTGCACATCTTGGTTCTCTCTGCATTCCCCTTAGAATGTCCTTCCCCTCAACCCTCGTCTCAGGCACAGTAACTATGTCTTTCTTTGAACTACCATTATCTAGCCTACTGCCCAGCATTTTATTGCCATTAGCTGAACATCATCTTCCACCAATATTCTGTGAACTCCTTGAAAATAATCACTATTTTTAAATAGAGCAGAAAACTTATATATTGGATATTTCTTTTGACCTACATAAAACTCTTAGCCATTTTTTCTCTAGCTATAGTCATGGCAACTAGCTTTGCACAGCTGTAGCCAGACAACTTTTTGCTTCAGTAACAATAGTTATCTCTTGCTTTCTTCCCCAGAGCTTTCCTGATACCTCAGTAAGGGATACCTAGGGAGCCTGAGTTCACATATATGTGAAGATCTGAATCATGCAGGAGTTATCCCATGTTACCACCCATACCCAAAGAGAAATGGGAGCTGGTGGACTGCTTCCTTCTTCAGTCTCTTGAATGGAAATTTCTGAGGCTGCTGGATACAGAGACTCAGAGGGTCCCAGTCAGACTGAGCCTTCTTGCCCATACCAGTGTTCAGCCTGATAATATACCCTTCTTTGACTCTTCCCAGACTGCCATTCTTGTTCCCTGTGTTCTCTTCTCAAAATAAACTATAGTTGACCATTGAACAACAGGTATTTGAACTGTGTGGGTTCACGTAAATGTGCCTTTTGTTTTTAAATAAATACAGAGAGCCCTTCCTATTGGTGGGTTTTGCATCAGCTGGAAAACAGTATTTTTGAATTACCAGTGGCAGATTCCCAGCCCAGTTCAAAAATACTGTTTTCAATTTGTGGTTGTCTGAATCTGTGGATGTGACTGCTGATTGTAGAACAAGAAGTTTGGCATGGAAGTTAGGCCCCTACCCGGTCCATTGTTCAAGGGTCAACTGCAACATAAACCATTCTCTCAAGTTCTGCTTTCTGGGGGATATCAGACATACCATCAGAATACTAAATCTGGAGTAAGTCTTTGCCATTTATAAATGGTGTAACCTCAGGCAAGTCACCTGACCTCCCTGTGTGATTTCCTTTTCCTCATTCATAAAAAGGATAAACTAAGAGGAATATACTAAAGCTCATAAGCTAAAGTAGTATCTGTCCTTTGCCAAGTATAACAGGTTTTAGAAATATTAAAAGTAATTATTTCCATGTCTATACTTTTAAAGTTTAAAAAAAATTTCCCACAGATTTATGCAATCAACAAAAGCCAAAAAACAGTTTATGAATTTTTTAAAAATAAGAAAAATGATGTATCATCTAGCTAGAGACAAGCAGAAATTAAATTAAAAAATATTGATACTATAAAACTTAGGAAATCTTTCTACAGAGTCTTTTAAGGTGTGCCTTCTGATATAATAAAGGCTCATGTGGAAAACCCTGCACCTTGAAAACGTACTCAAGAGCATTCTAAAAAAGTGGAAGGAGCTCGGATTCGGAGGAGTCACTTCTCCAGGTGGCCCAAATCTGCTTTCTCTCAGGCCTTCTGAAGCACTAACTGGTCCTACAGCCAGATCTGGGCACTCAGGGAGATTCTTGGATCTTGGACTATCCCGTACTTGACAGAAAAAGACAATATGGAAGAAGAAAGAGAAATCTGGACTATAGTAAACTAAATCTCCAGACATTAATTTGAGTACTCATTCATGTACATCTGGATGAAAGGTAGAATATTGGGTGTTTGAACATATAACAGTGAATTGGGATAACTTAGAAAGCTTCTTGTGATGGATTTCAATTAATCAACCTGTAATTTCAATTAACCCACCTCTTACTAAGTGTTCAGGGTCAAGCTGGTTATTAAGTTCACTGAGTCTAATTAAAACAAACAAACAACAAGAGAATTTTTAAAAGGAAGATAAAGAGAAGGGAAGGAAAGGGAAGGGAAAAAATAGAGAGAAAGAGAAGAAAGGAAAAAAGGAGGAAGAGAGGAAGGGAAGAAGGAATGATAAGCTTGGCTTCTGAAGTGAGGCCAACCTGGGCTTGGATCCTAGCTCCACCACAGAACTGCTTTAGTGATTTAATACATAATTTAGCTTAACCGTAAAGTGAGAGCATTATCTTAGAGGTTAGACATGGAGTATAAAAAGTGCCTGAAATCTAGCAGTTGTGCATAAATGGACGTCATCTTCGTCGTCATCATCATTCTCATCATTACAAGTATTAGCATCATATCACTTCCTAGAATACGAAAGTGCAATGCAAAAAGCTGAAAGTCAGGCATTCAAAAGGACGTCAAAAGAAGAGCTGTGTAATGGAGTTATTTTTCTCTTCTAAAGTAGCTTTCAGAAATTATCTTTCTTTTCCCTTTTAGATTAATCTTCGAATGCCTCTAGAGACAGGTAATTTTCAAGAGCTGAGCAAAAGTAAAGCCAATCCATAGTGGATGGTAATACAGTCTGGCTTGCAGAATGTGTGTCATCAGCTAGATAACACCCCATGTAGCTCTTTTTAGTTCAAAGGTTGCAGCCACATGTGATTTTAAGCAAGCATTACTGCAGGATATAGTATGTATTATAGCTTAAGTAGAACTGACCAATAGCCCATCCAGCTAACACCAGGCCTCTTCCTTAAATAATGTCAGATGCTTCAGTGGAAAGTATAAAATGCATCAAATATCCATCACCATGCTCTACAACACCATAGAGAGAATATATTCTTGACCTCAGCCAGTCATACAGCCATGCCCAAGAGCATAAGATCTTACAGCCCTCCTAATAATTTTATCCTTGTAGCCAAACTACACATGCTATTAAGTATATTTATACACATACAGAGTCCATGGAGCTATTTAATTTTACTCCTTTAAAATGCCCTCCCTATTAGAATTCTAATTGCTGCTAACTCTTGTTAGGGAGAAAAGGTGTAGTGTAAATAAGAACACCGTTTTATTCTCTCGAAGTACAATTACGGAGATAATTGCCATTATTGTGTCTTCTCAATGCCAGACCCTGTACTAAGCAACTTTCATACAGCATTTCTTATCATAATCATGATAGTGGCATTATAGCCCCATTCTACAAATAAGAGAATTGAGGCTTTCAGTAGGTAAGTCATTTTGTCCAATTTCTTACAGTAAACAAGTTTCAGAGTTGGATGGAGACCCAGTTCTGTCTCCAAAGCCATCAGAATGTACTTCCTTTGAAGTGCCTTCACAGAGTAGAGAAAGGCAGAGGCCTGGGAAGT
>NW_011888782.1:8366058-8414824 GCF_000151845.1 Pteropus vampyrus
GAAGTGAGGCTTTCAGTAGGTAAGTCATTTTGTCCAATTTCTTACAGTAAACAAGTTTCAGAGTTGAATGGAGACCCAGTTCTGTCTCCAAAGCCATCAGAACATACTTCCTTTGAAGTGCCTTCACAGAGTAGAGAAAGGCAGAGGCCTGGGAAGTTAGGATGCTTAAAATGTAAGGGGCAGGGGGTGGGCAGCAAGGTTGAATGTGGACTTCAGAATTGGATCATTCAAGTAAGAGCACTGACACTAGGCAGGTATGTGACCTTGAGTAATTTACTTAATCTTTTCATGCTTCAGTTACTCTGTCTGTGGAATGGAGATTCTCTAAGCATACTTGAGACAATTCATGGATCCTTACATCTCTGGCATAAAGAAAACACGCAGCAAATACTGGTTGTTGTTGTACTCACTTTGTTGTAACAGCATATGATTATTATATACAGTCATATAGAAGCTGGCCCATATGAGAGAAACCAAGACAGTAAATTCAGCCACCATCCAGAGCATTTAAACATTCTTCTCTTAAGCAACTTGATCAGTGAATAATAGACTTTCTGATCTAATCAGCATCACTATGTGTCCACATAACATACGCACATCCATCAAACTGAAGCCCTTTAAACAACTGGTCATTGTTTATCAAGGCCATATAATGCATTTCCAGCAAATTATCCAACAAAATAATGAGAATTTAGCTTCTACCAAACAATGCTTTAGTGTGGGGAAAAATATACTCCTGAACCAACCTCCCCATAAATCAGTTAAGCATGCAATTACTGGGACCTGAAGGGAGCAAGGGCATTACTTCTGAACCAGTTCTCTCTAGCTAGCCATAAAGGACCTGAAGTTATTATCTTATTTATCGGTTTGTGTCTTGTTCATAGTTCTTTGTTTATTTTAATATTATTTGAAACAGGAGAATTATGAGAAAAACATTAGAAAGTGACAGTTTATCATTCTGATCAATGTGTTCTCATATTTTTCTAGTTCAGCAGAATAGCTTAGATTAAATATGTGCTCTCAAAGAACAGACTGCCCAGGTGGAAACCCATAAACTAGTTGTGTGGTGTGAGGAGTGGAACTTTTCTTCCTGTGCCTCTGCCTCCTCTGCCTTACAAGAGGGGTAGGGTCAAAGCTGAACCCATGCCAGCATGTTGCTATTCATCCAATCAAGGTTTGAGTACTTACTTTCAGTGAAATATGACTCAATATACTGTAGACACAATAGTGAATAAAACAGACTAATTTTCTTGCCTTTAGAAAGTTTGTAATCATATTAAGACAATAAATCAATATATGATATGTCAAAGTGATAAGCTGAGCTCTGTCTTTAGTTCTGATAGTAATGAGTTTTGTGATCTGTTCTGAGCAACTCATTTGGCTTTGCTGAGCCTCATAATAAAATAAAAAAAGTCAAGTGGAGTAAAGGGCATAGAGCTGCACTATCCGCTATGGTGCCACTGCGGCTACTGCACACTTAAAATGCGCTCTAAGTGTAAATATGATATATTTATTGGATGTGCCCTAAATGTAAGTGCTATATATAAAAAGAGAATATAAAATATCGCATGCATGTTTTATATTAACTACATGTTAAATGATATTTTTGGATATTAAGTTAAATAAAATACATTATTTAAATTAATTTTTTTGTATCTTTTTGTTTTAAAATGTGACTACCAAAAAATTTTAAATTGCATTTGTAACTCATGTTATATTTCTATTTCCACTTGGCTAGAGAGTGATGAGGGCCAGGTTTGGTGAGGCGTGGGGCATAGACTAGTCAGAGAAGACCTCTCTTAATTGAATGACATTGGGGCAGAGACCAGAAGAAAGTGACAAAAGAATGTGGGTTTCTGGGGAAGCAGCATTTCAGGTCGTGGGAATAGTTAGGGATAAATGACATAATATATGCTATACAACTAAAAAGAGAACTGACACTTAGTATAGGGGTAAACTTTAGCTCTAATGATCCAAAACTCAAAAGCCTGAACTAACATTTACAGATCTGCATTTATACTATATTATAAATTTAAAAAATTAGTTTTGAATTTTATTTTTTTTAAACAGGAATAGCCAAGATTAACCATCGTTAGGGATTATGGGAAAGCAGCTGGATGGGACAGAAGACATGAAGACCTAAGTGCTCTTAGTTCTGATAAACTTTGTGACCCTGTGACATTCATTCAGTAACTCACTCAGCCTTTCTGAGTCTCATTCACAGCTGTGTGAAATAGAAGGATAAAATAAATAAGAATATTTGCTCTGCATGCTATAGAGAATTGTTGCAAAGTTTTAGAAAGTTATTTAAATTATATGATGCAAAACATCATTTTGGAATACTCAAGTGATATGCACATGTCAATTTCATAATTGAAATGTACAAGGGAGATGCCCCAAAACAGTTCTAGTTCATCTGTCTCAACTGTCTATAACAGTTTATATTGAAAAGAATTTCCTTCATCTTTAAAGAATGAAATCTTTTCAGAACATTTACTCTTTATTCCTCCACATGTACTCTGAAGTTTTCTCTAGTCTTTGCCATGACCTGAAAGTATAAGCACAAGTTTGGGTGTTTTATCTCTGAAGAGTCTCCATTGTTGTCTGTGTCCCTCAAACAAACCTTTTCTCAGGCAGCCCTCTCCACACTGTTCAAAGGTGACCATCCTTCTCCTTATCGAGGGTCCTGCATAATCCTTGTTGGTTCCCTTAAATCCCACCCGACCTTTGTAAATAACTCCTTTATTAAAAGGTTATTCACAATTACACAATTTTAGTGTGCCATCTTTCCTTGCTGGATCCCTTTCAATGGCTAAGTATGTGTAAAATAAACTATGTAAATGAGAAAGCATTATATATATGTACCATATCTTTATTCAATCATCTATCATAGGACACTTCTGTTGCTTCCATGTCCTGGCCACTCTGAATAATGCTTCTATGAACATCAGTGTGCAAATATCTTTTCGGATGTGAGTTTTCATAATATACAATGGAATATTATTCAGCCATAAGAAGTGATGAAATACTGTCATTTGCAAATACATGGATGGACCTCAAGACACTCATGCTAAGCGAAATAAGCCAGACAGAAAAAGTCAAAAATCACATGATATCATTTATGTGTGGGATATAAACCTAAAAGCAACAAATGAACAGGACAAATAAACAGAGACTCATAGACATGGACAATAGACTAGTGGTTACCAGAGGGTAGGGGGGGTAAGGGAGGGGGGTGGTAGATGGGGTAAAAGGGGTCAATATGTGGTGACAGAAAGAAATCTAACTATGGAAGATGAATACATAGTGTAAATATATACCTTACTGTTAAAATGTATAGCTGAAACATTGGTTTTCATTATCCAATGTCACCATCAAAAAATAAATTAAAAAAATAATAATAATAAAAAGAGAAAGCAGTTATTGCAAACTTGTAAAAGTAACTTAAGCTGTATATCCTCTTAACAAAAAAATCTAGGACATACATTGTCCTGTGTAAAGACACCACTGTAGATAGCTCTTTTTCATGTTGGTCCATGAGCCTGATCACTAGGCTGGTGAGTTGGTCAAATCTGTTATTTGTGGCTCCTCCTCTTCCTGACCTTTGGACTTAAACTGAGCTTAGACATTTAAAAAGAAATTAGCTGCTATGTCTGCATAGCCAACACCACTACTTCCTCCCCTAAACCATACACTAGTGCCGTGAAGGTATGCCTTTCAGAACATGAGGAGGCCAAACTCCTGTCAGACTCTGTGCCTTGCACTCTGTGCCATCTGTCAGCAGTGCCCATACCTGCTCTCTGCATGGCTCGACCTACTCAGGTCCTTTACCAACCACAAACACTGAAAAGAAATTGTGTGCCCCCTTTCCACAGGCAGTTAAAAACAATACTCAGCCAAAAAAGACAAAATGCATGTATTTAGAAATTAGAATAGAGATTTTCTAGGGATTCTGGTCCCGTTTAAGTTCCATGAGACTAAAATTTTCTTATTTTTGAGGTGACATCGATGGTTGTTTTAACTTAGCTTTTGGTTGGTTTGGCTTCTTGGTCATCCATCAACGCTCCCCTGTTTGAGATTCTGGTCAGATGCAATTTCCTGCTAAAAGCTGTCACTAAATCGTAGACTCTGGATTAAGAGCCACACTTCATGCGCACCTGGAAAGCATTGTGTGTAACTCCAGCAGCAACCCGAGCACACCTTATTGTCATCTCTGGGGTACCTCCCTCCTTCCTAAGTGTCACCTTTCATTCCACATCCTCTTCCCTACTTTATTTTATAGCCTTTATCAATATCTGATATTATTTGCTTCTTTATTCATTATCCTTTCCTTTCACTAAAGGGTAAGTTCATGAAATCATGTTTTGTTCATCACAGTATCCCCAGTACCTAGAACAGTACCTGACACAGAGTAGGCCCTCAATAAATATCCGTTATATTAATGAATGAACAAATAATCTCATGTTTCTCGCATAATGTTGGGCAGAATAGGTGTTTAATAAGTACTTGTTTGAATGCTGAGTGGTGTCACTCTAGTCCCCCACTACAGTGGCGCGCTGACCATTTCATGTATCTCCAAGAAGAAGTCTCATACAGTGCGGAGGTAACCATGATGAACCGGAAGAAGTCCCAGCCATTACGAAGGGGCAGCTAGGACTCAAACCAGACATTTATCATCATTTTTAATGCAGGCTTGGTGCCGCTAGACTTTCCTGTATTTTGAGAAAAGCCAAAATTCTTGATATTTCTATGTTAAAATTTCTCCATTTTAAAAAGTGGTAATGAACTTAAAATATTATTAAAATTATGTGACCCAAATGAAATATCCACAAGTATAATGCAGCCGGTGGGCTACCAGTTTGAGAACTCTGCCTTACATCCCTACCCTATAAAATGCATCTGTAAAAGAAAGCAAATTTTAATAAATATTAATACCCTGGACTAGTAGCCTTTTTTAAAAACATGAAAAGTAACTAATTAATATAGATTAAGAAGCAGCAAATGCATATGTATGTGTGTGTATGTAAATAAATATAATTATTTAAGTTCTCTTGTAGTCCAAAGAGTATAAATTAAAACCGCTAATTAGAATTTAATTTGAAACTTAATCAAAAGTGATTTCTACTATGTTAAAAACTCGATAATCTCAAAGATCCCATGACCTTCAATTCTTTTGTACTATGGTTCTTCTTCCCAAGCGGGTATGGGAGGGCACAGACTATGAGAGAAAGAAGAGTTCCTTAAGTCATTTTGTCAATTTCTTCCTTTCACAGCTGAGGAAATTAAGGGAGGCAGAATAAGAGACTTGTCTGAGGTTGTGATAGCAGAGCTAGAAACAGAACCCACTCTGTCTACCACTGCCTCTCTACCACCCCCAACCCCCACTTGCTCCACTGTGCCTCTCCTGTGGTTCAGACCCTTTGCATTAGATGTGGACCCTGCTGTTCTACTCACCTGTTTGGGTTTGACTCTCCAGACTGTCCTCTGCTTCCTGCCCCAGAGGTACTCAGTGGCTCAATTCCTGCCACTCCCACGCCAAGCCCTGGTTACCAAAGCCTCAGCCTGGGACATGTGCCCAGATGAGCTCAGTCACCAGGGAGAAAGCATAACCTGACTAATGATGGCGGAGGTGGGGCTGGGATGTAGAAATTCATCATCCCTGTACACTATGGAACATCTGATGCACTGCATTGCCTCCTCCAAGGGTCCAACTCACTTCCACATAATGACTTGTCCTTAAAATAGTTACTCATTGGTCACAGGATTAACAGTGACCAAAAAATAACCTTACTTCCCCCCAAAAAAGAACAGACTTCAACAAGGCCATACAAACTTACATGATTACACATTGACTTATTACAAGGCTCTTGTTGAAAATTTTGTCAGCATTTTAATTTTCTTTTCCTAACAGTTTGATTAAGATATTGTTCATATATCATACAATTCATTCCTTTATAAACAATCAACTTTTGATAGCTCACCTCTAACTTCTTACACTGGAGTCAATGAAAAACCACATACCTCCACAAAAAGCTGTATCTTTTGGTAGAAACTGTAATGAGGTCAAGGGTTAATCTTGCATTAGTCATTGCATATTTATGACTTTAGAATACAAAAGAGAAGATTTTCTAACTTTTTCTAAGCTTCCTTGAGTAGAGGCAGAAATTGGGGCTCCAGGAACGTGTTTTCAAATTCATATCTATATTAATTTTATAAGCTTATGATCACAAGTGACCTTGAACCAGAAGGCTTTATTCTAGTTTCTAATCTTTTTCAGTGCTCAAGAGTCAATTATAATTAAGACCAACACTCAGAAATCTATAGCTTTGCATGTGCCATGAAGGTAGCTGTTAGGGTCATAGAGTGCCACATCCCTAATGATCTATTTCTGTGGAAAGGGAATTTAGATAGATAGCTAGCTGATAGGTAGGTAGTAGGTGGGTAGATAGATAAAGAAAGAGAGAGAGAGAGAGAGAGAGAGAGAAATATAGATTCTAATACCATAGATAAAATCAGGTTTAAAGAGCTGACAGTTTATTCTTTTCTTCCTCCTTCAAGTTGCTGCCTCAGCCTTTATTCCTCTGTACATTTAGATATAACCATAGAAACAATTTGAAAAGCTTGATGAAGTTTAAGTTCAAAGGCTTTCAGTAGCTTACCTCTAATGAAACCCAGATGTGATTTAAACTTGAGTGGGTCTTATTTGCCAAGAGTATTTGTTATTATTTAAAGAAAAATTGAGTGAGCTGATGATCTGAATCACACTGCTAGGGGAGAGAGATGCTTACTTAGTTCAAATAGTTATTATTCTTTTTAAATAACTCCTATTTAGATTGGCTTCATTATGCAACTTACAAATCACACCATCTTTATTAAAGGCACTTAAAATATTCAACACAAAATGAAATTCCAAATGCTTGATTTACTATAAATTGTGCACAGGTGTGGGATTGTTTACAGTCCTTTGGTACAGTAGGAAGTCAGGCTTTCATTTATGTTTCATGGTGCAGTAAGTATCGTTTAACTCTGAAATGTTAGAACCATCACGCGGAGACTTAAAATACAAAGAATCGTCAGTGAAGATCAGCTTTATAAGACTTGGCCATCATCACAGTATCTCCTTAAGACACTGCAAGTGCTTCTTTGTTAGAACCTTGAAGGGGAAGATGTCTACATATAGGAGACATTTAAACCCCTAAGTGCTCTATGGAGAAAAAGGACTGCAGATTAGACAAGCGTATGCTAATACGGGCAAAATCTAAAATGGGCTCCTCTGGGACAGTAGCACTTGGAAAGGGGATGGCCAGTCTGAGTACAGCTCAGATGAGATCATTTGAGATCATTTGAGAATGTACTGGTGTTGGAAACATACAATGACATGTCATTTTGCTTATTAAAACCCTTCCACAATTCCCTATAACTTATTATAACAATAATATCTAAACCTTTATCCGATGGAGCATTTGAGACCTTTCATAAAGGCCCTATCAAAATATTTTTGTCTCCTCTGCCACCACCTACCACCACGGCCTGTACTCTCTATGGCAATGTACAAGTAATGACTCCCAGAACGTGCCTTATTCTTTCACATCCTACAACCCTGTTCACTATAGTCAGTCTGCCCTAAAATAGCTTTGCCTCACGGAAAACCACCATGGATGTCCAAAATCCTCCCTCTTCACTCAGACATGTCTGCTTCCAAGGCATTCCACATTACAGGACCGTGATGCCCATGTTACAAACCTGGATCTCTGTTCCTTAAGGCCAGCTGTCCTTCATTCCTTATTCTCCAGTGAGCACCTTGCCTACATGCTCCAAGCATAACCCATCAGTCAGTTGAGCTCATGGTCTTCTTCATGTCTTACTTCTTTATGTGGAATGTGCTCTCATTCCCATATTTCAACCTGTAATGTTTCTATACCCTGTATCATCTTCATATTTGCTTCGTTTAAACCATCATGAAGTAATGTTATTTCAAATAGAAAAGTACAGATCTAAGAAAAATATTTCTCAGTAATTTGTATACCCTCGTAAAACTCTATTAAATAAAACTTTGATTTTGAGAAATTTCACTCTATATACATTGGTATCCCATGTGAAAATTACATGCTGGAGGAAATGAGAATAGTTCATATAGAGGTTATTCAGGTTAGCAAATATGCAAGCTCATGAAAACATGGATTTTACTGTTGTCTAAATACCTAAGACCTATTGGCCGTCTTTACCAACTCTGAATAAATATAGTTTTCTCTACTCAATCAAGATTAATTTATTTCGTGAATCTATCATATCCTTTCAGCCTCTACTGGCAGTGAATTAATTTATTCTTGATTTACCTCCTGAAATATTGCAATAGACTCTTAAATGACTTTGATACTCTCAGTCTGAACCCACTATACACATAAATACACATACACACACAGTCTCTCTTTTCAACTTACCAGTGGTGCGAGATTTTTAAAATATACTTCACCCTCGAACAACACGGATTTGAAATGTGTGTGTCCACTTATACATATATATTTTTTTCAATAAATACAGTTGCCCCTTCCTATCTGCAGGTTTCACACCTGATGATTTAATCAACCTTCAAATCAAAAATAGTATTTTCACATTTGCGATGGAAGTTTCGCTCTGGAGGATTCCCAGCCACAGATTCCCAAGGGCATACTGAAAATACGATTTGTGATTTGCAGTTGGCTGAATCTGTGGATGGGAAGGGCTAACTGTAGTTAGGTTTGGAGACAGTCAAAAGTTACAGCGGGTATTTTCACCTCTATGAGGGTCCACTCCCCTAACCTCCATATTGTGCAAGGGTCAACTGTATAAGGATCACTTTCCAATGTAAAAATAATTTTCTTTCACTTCCCTACCATGCCAACTTGACCAACCCTCTAGCCTCTAATAGAGAGAGCCACCAGAGAAAATTAAGATGGCCCCTTTATCTCCACTGTCAGGAGCCAAGGGAAAATCTACACACACGGAGTAATAATCCCTTTGCAAATGCCTGGAAGACACCACCAGCTGAGTATAAACAAAGCCGCATTCTAGAGAAAAGATGGACCCTTCTCTAGAACTGCACTTGTCAAGTGGCAGCTCCCAAACTCTGTGTGCTCCTGCAAACCTCTTCCGTGATGTTTTCTTTCACTGTCTTGAGTGAGGTCACTACTTCCCCTTCAATTCTCTCATGTGGTGGCTGTTTCTCTTCCACTCTCCTAGGATCACTGAGCATGTCAAGTAAATGTTCTCCTTGCCTCAAATCCCATCCCCAGGAGTCACTCCTTCACCACCTGCAGCTTCAAATTTTACATGTTCATAGGAACCACTGTTGCTGTCACAATTACTGCTGCTATCACTCCTGACCTCAGGTTGCTCCTCTTCCTTTCTTAATGGTGTCAGCACTTGTTTCTCTACTACCATCTCCTACACTGTTTCTGACATACCTCGTGATTTCAGTATATCCATATATACTCAACACTTCCAGTTCACTGGAGTGGCTGTTGTTTGGCTTCCTGTTCACTAACCATCTTGTTTCTCACTCTACTTCTCCCACTCTTTCCCACGGTCATAGACTAGACTTTGTCATTCACAATAGCTGCAATTTCAAACTTCCTGTCCTCCGAACTCCACCTCCTTTATTTATAGGTTAGTTTCCTTATACCAACTCAATCTTTCATCTCGGGAATACCTAGAATCTGCTGATCTTACCACCTTTTCAATCCTTCGCCCTGGTCATGCTTTTCAATCTTTACGTGGCCTTAATCTTTCGTTAATCATAATAACACTCTTGCATGCATCCTTGACTCCAAAATGCTTTCTCACTTCTTTATCCCCTTGACTAAGTGAAACTATACTTAAATTTAAATCTTTGCCTACTGTGCCCACACTTGTGCAGCTGAATTGAGCAGGAGAAGAAATTAAATGTGTCATAATGACTACTCCCAATTTAAATCCATATTAACATCAAGTGGGCCCTTCATGCTGCCTAAGAAACAAATTACCATTCCCAAACCTGTTCACTTATTGTTTGTTCCTAGACAAGTGTTTTATTTTTTTCTCTTTTCTCTTAAAACTTTCAATACGTCTTCCCCAGCCCAATGGCCTTGCTTCACATCTCGCTGAGAAAATGGGAGCAACAAAAGATAAATACCATAAATGCCCATAATCTCATCTGTGTCCATATCCTCTACCACCCCTGCTTGCTGGTAATGAAGCTGTATTGCCAGCTAAAGTCAATCCCTCCTCTTAATCTTTGCCCTGAAGTCTGAACACAAACTATCCCTTCTCTTCTTCATCATTAAATTACTCTCTCTACTGTATCAATCCTATCCATTTCCCAAGAAGTTATTATTTCTTCCATCTTCAAAGGCAAAAAACAAGCAAATTTCTTTCCTGATCCTGCATCCTTTTCCAGCGAACAGTTAATTCTCTCGTTCCCTTTAAGCAAAGTTCCTTGAGAGGGTTGTCTATAATGGCTGTCTCCAAAATCCCATTTCCTATTCTCTCAAAGGCACTCCAGCCAACTTTTGTTTATACCATGCCACAGAAACTTCTTACTAAGATCACTAAAGACAATGCCTAGTCCTCCTATTACCTAACTAATCGAACCTTTCTCTTTGGATTATAGGTATTGGTTTTCCTCCTGCTCTCGCTGCTCTTTCTTATTCTCATTCCCATGGCCCCTGAATGTTGAAAAACCTCAGAGCTGGTTCCTTGAGACTTACTGAATTCCTATCTATATCTTATTTGTACTAATTTCTTTGGCAATCTCTTCCAGCCTCATGTTTTATATATCATCTATACGCTCCCACATTTAAATCTCTAGCCCAGACCTTCTCCCTAAACTTTTTACTCAGTATATGCAACTGCCTACTCGATAGTTTTCACATGCATATCTAACAGGCATTTCAAGACTCTTCATGTTCAAAATAAAACTCCTGCTATTCGCCCTTCAAATCTGCTCTTCTCAGTACTGTCTCCATCTCAGGAAATGGAAGCTCCAGCCTTCTAGTTACTGAAGCCCCACCAAAACTTTAAATCATCCTTAATATCCCATACCCAACTCTTTAGCAAGTCCTATCAAGTCTACTTTAAAACAGACATTTTCCAACACCTCTGCTGTTACCATCCCTGTCCGGTACACTGTCAGGCCTCGTCTGAAATATTTTAATAGTTTCCTAATGGGTTTCCTTGTTTCTGCCCATGACCATGTTCAAGCTATTTCCAACACAGCAACCAGAATGATACTCCTTACACGTGTCAGATCATTTCCTCAGAAACTGTTACTATCTTCCCATTTTACTCCAAGTAAAATCAAAGGTCTTATAATACTCTAAAGTCCTTACATAATCACTCCATGATCTCTCTGTATTATCCACTCCACTACCACCCTCAACCACTCGAAGTTCATTACCTGAAACTCTGTACCCCTTTCATGCCACTCCAACCACTCTGGCCTCCCTGTTATTCCTACACGTGTCAGGGTCAGTTCTCCCTCGGGCCTTTTACACTTACTATTCCGTGTGCGGGGGATGATTTTTCCCCATATATCTGCATGGCTTGAGTTCTCAGCTTCTTAAATATATCAAAGTTCACTTTTTCACTGAAACCTTCCCTGAATCCTCAATATTTCTATTCACTCTTCCGTTCTTTAATTTTCTACTTGAGAATGTATTCCTATATAGCATAGGAAATATTTTACTTACTTATCTTGTTATAATCTCTACACCCCACTAGAATGTAAATTCCATCAAGTTAGGCAATTTTATTTCTTTCTGTTCATTATTCTGTCTCAAGTGCCTAGAAAAGTCTCTGGCACACAGCAATCCTTACTAAACATTGAAAGAATAAATGCTTTATCTCTAGCTATCAGTTGGTTGAGAAAATACGTGACAAAAGTTTTTCTAAATACAATTATGCCTTTGAACAGAACTGCCTTATTTAATAATAAAATAATTTAGTACATTCAAAGAAAGCAGAATGGATATATACAAGAGAATGTTTTGAGCCCCTCTGGAATTTTCAAACTTGAAGATAATATTTCAATACTTGGAACCATGTGAGATTTTCAAATCCCTTGTGATAACTTCCTGGATCTTTCTGCAGTTCTGATGCAGAGACTGGATCTCATGCCCCATTGTTCTGCCAAGGTAATCTTTCTAAAATATAAAACCCATCATGTCACTCCTCTGGTTAAAATCCTTTAGGGTTGCCTATGTCTATAGCAGTGCTTCACAATTTTCACCTGCATTAGAATCACGTGGAAGACTCCTTCAGACAGACTCTTGGGCCCCACTCCATAGTTTCAAATTCTGTCAGTTTGACATGGGAGGCAGAGAATTTACATTTCTAACAGTTCTCAGGGGGTTCAGTTGCTACTGGTGCAAGGACCACACTTTGCAAACCACTTGGCTAAAACATGAACACGTTTGCTTGCCACATGATGTCCCCTGCATATGAACTGGCAGAATTCAGAAATAGGCAGTCAGGGGCCTGCCAGGCCAACAAGCTGGGGACATTCCTGGAATGCTCATCCAAGTTTGCACCTGACCAACTCTCCTGGCAGATCTTACTCTGACAACTCCACTCTGCAATTTGATCCCCTGGGGTTGATAGGAAGAATGATACTGACTTGGTCTCCTGAGAAAGCCTTCCAGGGACATTCCTGACAGTCAGAGGATGAAGTCCTCAGAATCACAGGTGACTGTCTACACCAATCATTCAGCTGTAGTCACCAGCCAATGAAGCAGGGTAACAATGAAAGCCAGTATTTATCTAAGTGCTTACAAAGTACCTGGATATTTGCTAAGAATTTTCCATGTATTTGTTTATTAAATCCTCTTAAAACCCTACAAAGCAAGTACCATTATTATCTCCACTTTATAGATGAGGAAACTGAACCTCATCAAGATTAAGTATTGTGCTCATAATTAAATAGCTTGTTAGTGGCAAACACTGGACTTGAGCCCAGAAATTCTATTTCCAGAGGCCAAAATTTTAATCAGGATGCTATAACACCTTCTCCTAAATACGAAAACAGGAAAGAGAAAAACTAAAACAGTTAAAGTGTTTACTTCCCAACATGACTTTGGAATGTTCAGGCAGAACTGGAAAACAGAATTGAATCAATTTTAAAACAATTAGCATTGTGGAGGTTAGTTGTCTCCAAAGCACTCGATTTTCACTTTTTTCTTACCTTTATATTTTCAGCAAAAAGTTGAACATTTTTTAATTATTAAAATTCTAACCCCCCAAAAAAATGAAGGACAGAAAATTATTAACAAGTCTCTAAAATTTTAAATGGCTAAAAATTGATCTAGCATAGTTGCAGAAGATATACCAATTTTCCTTATAGTAGCTATTACTTTGTATATGAGGTCATGGTTTCTGTTATATTTACATTTAAAACATTGATAAAGCCCAGGTAAAGATACATTTCAACTTCGCGGTTCAAAATGTGGTCTATAAACTGGCTGTATGATCAAACCTGAGGGCGTAATGCAGACTCTCAGAACTCACTCCAGACCCACTGAGATAGGACCCACATTTTAACGAGATCTCAGGCAACTCTCCTGCGGAAGTCACATTATGCAATGTTGCTAAATTTTAAATCTAGGCACCCTGGTAGAGAATTGTTACATAGTAAAAGTACCCTGGTCCACACATCAGGAAAACAATCTCTTAGAACTAGCTGTATGGCCTTGAGTGCTTTCATTTCTCTTGGCCACAATTCTTAATTGAAAAATAAAGAGAAAAAAAGATAGACCTAGAATAGTGGTTTTCAAACTTAGCTGCATATTGGGATCATTTGGAGATCTTGAAATAAATACTGATGCCTATTTCTCACTTCTAGAGAATCTAATTTAAATTGGTCAGGGTTGTGGCCTGAGTATTGGAATTTTAAAGACTTCTTCCAGTGATTCAAATGTACAGCTGAGGTTGAAAACCATTGGACCAGAAAGGCAGCATTAGCATCGCTTGGGAACTCGGAAATGCAAATTCTCAGGTCCTACCTCAGACCTACAGAATCAGAAGCTCTAGCGGTAGAGTCCTGTGATCTGTATTTAACAAATGCTCTGGGAGATTCTGATGTGCACTCCAGTTTGAGAACACTGACCTGGAAAATAAATCATCAAGGTCCTTTTCATACTGTAAAGTGACTATAATTTTAGCACATATTTCTGATTGGCTATGTTAACAATATGTTTTCCCTACAGGTCCCACATCATCTAATTTGAAGACTTTCTGTTTTGGGGTAGTGGTGAGGAAGGAAGAGGAGATCCTCAAGGAGATTTCCAAATGGTGACCAAAGAGGGGGAAAAAATCCTAAATAGCTACCATGCAATTATTTGTACCTTTTTCCTGTAAGATAAATTTCACAATTGAAGGGGCATGAATAGCAAATCTCCATTTGCTAAACGGCACACTTTGCTTAGACTCCCTTCGACAAATCTCTCATTATTATGAAAAAGTTGTAATAATTTTTTTTTCTAATGAGCAGAGATTAAATGTAAATATAACCGTGTAGTCTATGTTCCTGGAAAGCAGCATACCCACCTCTCCTTCTCCATTGCTGCAATAGTCCCCTACAAGATGTCAGCTAGTGTTGGCACTTACTCTGCATGTAACCAGGACCAAAGAATTTAAGATTTCAACCTTCAGGCAGAAAGCTGAAGCAGGGTGCACGGTTGGACATTTCACTGCATAGGATAAAGGGCAAGTGAAATCCTTTGGACAGCCTCTGTCTCTCAATGGTCTGAAATACTCTTCCCATGCATATAAAAAGAAATAATCCAGAGAAGAAAGTACCAAAAGTTTGGCATACACTAAAAAAAGACTCCACAAAAAAAAAAAAAAAAAAAAAAAGAAAGGAAGAAAAATCCCCCTTGCTAAATATAAAGAAATAATAGTCTTGTGCCTTGAGTTTCTTTGAGATTTTATAATAAAAATGAGGACAAGAACATCCCATTTTGGAGAGAGTCCAATTTATTTTAAAATGCTTGCGATCTTTAAATCCCTCAGCAATGATAGTAATATTAATTTAGACTATTTTAAGTTACACAAGTGAAATGTTATACTTTATGGAAAAGCTATGTTTATAAATACACAAAGCCTCTCAACTATATTTTTTAAAGATCAGCATGGAATCTGAAGCCCAGCCTGGCATTTTATGTCTGAACTGTAATAGTGTTCCATCTTCCAGAAATATTTGCAAACAAATAGCAGGGCAGCAGGGGTGGCCCAAAAGGAATGAGTAATGTAAACTGCTGTTTTGTGTGTGTGTGTTTTATTATTAGTATTATTATTATTTATGCCCACAGCACCTGGTCTTCCTAAATGGTCTGCTATCCAAGTACTAACCAGGCCTGATCCTGCTTAGCTTCCGAAATCAGACGGGATCGGGCTTGCTCAGGGTGGCACGGCTATAGACCATGGACCGTGGCTCCATTGGGGTGCAAACTCAGGACCTTCTGTGTGTAAAGCAGACGTGCTAATCGCTACACTATGGAATCATGTCCAAGCTGCCATTTCTAACGGGTACGTAGTACAATACTAGTCCTCTCCCTGCAACCCCCTTCCCCAACACACACACACCCGCTGCAGTTGCACGAACCAAAATGCAGCTCTGGATAAAACTTTTCCTTAGATACTATAGTGTATATAATAGATATTTTATATGATATGTAAACGTAGCCCTCTTCTCTCTCTTTCCCCCCTTTACCTTTGAAAAACAAGGCTTTCAGCTATCTAGTGTGCAGGCCATAACTGTTTGCCTTGCTTCTTTTCTGTTTTCTCTGCCACAGGAAAGGCAATGGTACCCATAAAGCAGGCTCAGGGCTTCCTGACAGACCAGAGCCTGAATTCTCAGGAGCCTGGGTCCCTTCTGCCAGAGAAACAGAATTTTACCTTGCTCCCATCTAAGGAGGCCACTGTGACCTCTGAGATGCAGTTTTGATTTTTTTCTCATCCCACCCCATCCTGGAACCCATTAGGGTTCCATGGCTCACACTTCAAACTCCCTCTCTCTCCTGTCCCCTGATGTGACCTACATTCTCTTGCCAACTTCCATACCAAGGAGATTTCATCTTTTCTCCAGGTTTCAAAACAATTTTGAAGCCTACTGGCACTAAACAAAGGTCCTAAAACCTGCAAGTAACCCTAACTGCTTCTAAATCTAGAGTATAATTGGCCTCATTCACCAGACTTTCCCACCTCACTCTCCGCCAGCCTACACACCTTCAAGAGCTTGTGCACATTTTGGATAGTGGGTCTCTGACCTGGTTGTCCTTGGTTGGTTTCCCAGGCCCATACAGCCTTGACTAACCCTTTTGCCTACCCAGCTATGTGCTGCTGTCCCAGGTAGTTTCCCTGATAGTATATAAAGTAAAAAGAAGGAAAGTTCAGATGCCCATCCAACCAGTATGATGGCATTTTCTTTCTCAGAATCAATTTACGGAAACAAATAAACAAAAAACAAGGTTTTGCCATATCACAGAAGCTCAAGGACTATGTGACACCACCATAGGATACACACACACTTAAAAAGATATATTCAACTAAAAACTATTTTACTTAACCTTTTCTTAAACAAAAGTTAAGACCACCTAAATGTGAAATGATAAAACAAGCAATAAAGACCCTACAGCTTTCTGAGGATCTACTATAGGTCAGTTGCTTTACTGAGGTTTGTTCATTTAATTCCCACCACAGCACCATTCTGGTCTTGCTGATGGCAAAAATCAAAGTTATAAGTATTTAAGTATGCCTTACATCTTGAAGTATAAAGATTTATAAACAATGAGAATTTACAAGCAATAAAACCCTAAAAGCTAATTGCTTGTTAGAACATACGTATTTAAATATTGGTTTGTTAGTCAATGGCTAGTCAAGGCCTTCATTCAAACTATTTTAAGAGGCAACACTTATTTTATAACCCACAGTGAAAATGGATTATCTTCCCACTCCACTGTCTTTGAAGATAAGACTGCTATTTCCACAAGCAGTGGAAGACAGTGTGATTCAAGGACCCTGGCAATCTTGTCAACTCTGAGGCACTCCGGTGGGATGGAAGCTTCTTTCCCCACACAGTATTTTAAAGATAAGGCCTGTGGCTCTCCCAGTGGTTTGCCAGGCTTCTGTAATCTCTCAGAATCCAGTACTGAATTGGGCTTTCAATTAACTGAGTGGGAAATCTGGCACAAAATGAAAACAAGGGAGATTTAGAGGACAGCAACAGCCCGGAAAGCCAGAGCGATAAAGAGGAAATGCCTTAATGACCCAAGAGATGACACCACACAGGATAACTGCTAGGAAACAGACCTGTAACAGTAAGTGACTGGCTGAGGAAGAAGACATGAGACTACAATCTCCTTGTAAATCAAAAGGGATTAATTGTGTGTCCAGTTTGGAATAAATCATCAGCAGATTTTTCAATACAATCCCTCCAGAGCTATGAGATGCAGGAGTAGACTGCCTCAGGCCTCCCATTATAGTGCATGGGGTTCATTCTTCCATTCATCCATTCTCTATTCATTCAGTAACCATTTACTGACTATATCTCTTCACGCTAGATAACAAATGGCTACCATCTAACATGAAGGACATTTTATTACGCATATCATATCTATTATTTCACTAAAGAACAACCCTATGAGGAAACACAGGCACAAACATCAAGTATCACAGGGTTTGGCCAGGGTCATCCAGCTGATAGGCATAAGAGGTAGGACTAAAACCAAGAAATCTGACAACAGAAGATGGAACCTAAATCAGTTCTCAGCGTTGTGCAAGAAATGCCTCTACTCGCAAAGGCCTGCAACCTAAAAACAGAGATGATGCCTCACTGCAAACATCTGTCCTGCTATCTGAACAAGGCACTTCCCGAAAAGAGAAAAGATAATGCACCAACAGTGCTCTCCAGCTCTGGCTGAGCATCAGAACCGCCTGAGAAGCTTTTACATATATTTCATAATCATTTTCAACCAAGATATCCCTTATCTTTGTTAATGCAGAGTAATATAAACAAGAGAACAACAACAACAACAAAAGTGGCTCATATCCCAATGACAGATAATCTTTGATGAGAAAAAAAAAAGTAAGCTAGTCATTTCCACAGTGATTGAGCACCTCTGATGTGCCAAGCACCATTGTCCTGCTGGGCACAGCGCACTGAACAAACAAACTAGACATGAACCCTGAGCGAGCGAACAGACTACCCAGAATGACTTAAAAAGCGTAAGTCGCACCCAACTCTAACAACTGCTAACAATTTCTTATGTTCCTTTTCACTATAACTATCAAAACACCATCTTAAATTTTTACTCCCAAATGGATTTCTTTTGGGATTCCTCTTTATCCTTCTGAGCCTTGCTTTCACTGCTGTTATAGTCTAGGTTTTTGCCTTATCACAACATAAAGATATACTTACTTTTCTTCTCATGGCCGCGTACCAGTCCAACATTTTAAATATATCATAATTTTATTTAATGTATCCCCTACTGATGCTCACTTTTGTTGTTCCTAGTTTGTGATTTAAAAATCAACCCTGCATTTAACATTCTTAATCATATGCATGAATGACCTTTTGAGAATATAAGGTATGTCTTAGTTACAATTTTGCTAGGCAAAGAGTACTTGCTATAAAAAAAAAAAATGGATATGTAAGTATTATCAAATCACCTGTGCAAAGTTTGCAAAAATGTATTCTTATTCTCTTACACACTGTGTATAAGAGTGGCCTCTCCCACATGCAACTCTTAAAAATTTGTCCAACTTTTAAATGTTTACCAATCTGCTAAGTGAAGGACTATATAAATCCTGTTATTTTCATACATATTTTGTTAATTATGAGTGAAATTGAATGTAGTTTTATATTTTCACTGGTAATATATATGTCTTTATTTGTAATGTGTTTGCTCATATTTCCCATTTTTCCATTGAGTTGTTTGTCTTTTCCTATTGATTCCTACAACTTGTTTGTTAATTAAGGAAATTGGCCATTTATCTGACATTGGTTTTTAAATACTGTTCTCCAATTTTGTCAATTTGTTTTTTTTTTTTTACTTAGGTTTTGAATTATTTTTCCTTAACACCAGTTATTAGTTTTATACAGTTAGATTTATTATTTGTCCCCTTTACAGTTTTGTGTTTATATTCTGATTACGAAGGTCTTTTCTATTGCAAGAGTATAAATTTATTCATCAGGTCTTCCTTCTATAAATTTATGGCTTCAGTTTTTAATGTTTGAATCTTATTTCAATCTATAATTTATTTTGGTTTAAAAAGTGGAATAGGAATTCATTTTATTTTTTGTCTAAATGTTTATCCAGTTGTACCCAAACCACTTATTTAATACTTCCTGTTTTCAACAATAAATTGAAATGTCATTTTTATCACTGCCTAAATCCTCATATACATAAGCATTAAGGTTTACTTCTAGATAGTCTAATCTTCTTTTTATGACTTATCATTCAGGACCAAATTATTTGATTATTATGGTTTTATGATATAATTTAGGATAAGTCTCTCCTGTCAGAACACACGTTCTTCATAATTTCCTGGAGCATTTGCTTATGTTTCTTCTTTCGGATAAATTATAGTATAATTTTGTCAGTTCACAATTAAATCTTATTAGTATTTTAAGTGCAACTGCATTACATTTATAGGTTTATTTACGGAGAACTGACAATCTTATTAAATTTGAGGGTAGTTTTTGAAAATATTGATTCCTGCACTCTTTCCCTGGAGGTTCTGACTCAGTAAGTCTATCTTGAGAATGAGAAACATAGAACTTTTAAGACACTCCGAGTTTTTGCTCAGACAGGTTTTGGCAATATCATGCATGGGAATTCAGATAAAGGGTGTTTACTCCTTATATAAAGAATTAGATGGTCTTCCCAAAGAAGCATTGCAGTGGACCTTCTTGAAGAATTTGTAAAATAGTGTTTTTAAATAAAACATTTAAAGGACAGGTAAAAAAAGTGAAAAAATAATGAATGCTTAGATTTTTGGAGACACAGAGGCAAAAACAAGCTTTGTATCAGGTAAGAAGGACAATATTTCAGAAGAGTTAAGAAACACGGAATGGAGAGCTTAGGATGAGATGGGGGATGGTGTTATAAAAATATAACTGCAAGGTGAATTGGGGCCAGAACCTGGGCTGCACTGGCCACCTGGATAATGAGTTTGAAAGCTCTACATCAGAAAATAAAAACCACAGGAGGCATGTGAGTATGTGTGTGTTGGGGGGGGGTGGTGTGGGTATCATGTTTGTAGCTATGCCTTGGGACAACGAAGTGCAGGTTGAGATAGAAGCCTAAGAAAATGAAGTCAGGAAGCTCATTAGCGACAATTGTAGCAGTTCACACAAGAGATAAATGATACACACTGCTGACAGTAAGAAATGAAATGACACAGACTTGATCATACTTTTGGGATTCATGTGGGCTACAGTGATTTATTGCTCCAATGAGTTTCATCCTTTTATTACCCACAGCTATTGTTGGATTAGAGAATTTTAGGGCTGGGAGGGATATTTGAATTCATTTAGACCTTGAGAAGTACAAAGATCTACCCACATTCAAACCTAACACACATAATGGCAGATAGGAGCACTGAATCCAGGAAGTAGAGAGGAATGGTGAACAATGGATTCAACTCCTGGCTCCCACACTTTCTGTATAACATTGGGGAAGTAATTTAATGTCAGTTTCTTCATCTATAAAATGAGAAGAGTAACACGCATCTCTTATTTTGTTGTGAAAAAAGAATGAGCCAGTGGACTCCACCTTACATCCCAAGGAAAGCAAATGGTACTGGGAAGGAGTCAGACCTGAATTCCAGGCAGCCTAACTCTGCTACTCACTATTGACTACCTGGGTTAAATAATTAAACCCACTATCTTCCTTTTGCTCTGCTAACAATTTCTTATGTTCCTTTTCACTATAACTATCAAAACACCATCTTAAATTTTTACTCCCAAATGGATTTCTTTTGGGATTCCTCTTTATCCTTCTGAGCCTTGCTTTCACTGCTGTTATAGTCTAGGTTTTTGCCTTATCACAACATAAAGATATACTTACTTTTCTTCTCATGGCCGCGTACCAGTCCAACATTTTAAATATATCATAATTTTATTTAATGTATCCCCTACTGATGCTCACTTTTGTTGTTCCTAGTTTGTGATTTAAAAATCAACCCTGCATTTAACATTCTTAATCATATGCATGAATGACCTTTTGGGAATATAAGGTATGTCTTAGTTACAATTTTGCTAGGCAAAGAGTACTTGCTATAAAAAAAAAAAATGGATATGTAAGTATTATCAAATCACCTGTGCAAAGTTTGCAAAAATGTATTCTTATTCTCTTACACACTGTGTATAAGAGTGGCCTCTCCCACATGCAACTCTTAAAAATTTGTCCAACTTTTAAATGTTTACCAATCTGCTAAGTGAAGGACTATATAAATCCTGTTATTTTCATACATATTTTGTTAATTATGAGTGAAATTGAATGTAGTTTTATATTTTCACTGGTAATATATATGTCTTTATTTGTAATGTGTTTGCTCATATTTCCCATTTTTCCATTGAGTTGTTTGTCTTTTCCTATTGATTCCTACAACTTGTTTGTTAATTAAGGAAATTGGCCATTTATCTGACATTGGTTTTTAAATACTGTTCTCCAATTTTGTCAATTTGTTTTTTTTTTTTTACTTAGGTTTTGAATTATTTTTCCTTAACACCAGTTATTAGTTTTATACAGTTAGATTTATTATTTGTCCCCTTTACAGTTTTGTGTTTATATTCTGATTACGAAGGTCTTTTCTATTGCAAGAGTATAAATTTATTCATCAGGTCTTCCTTCTATAAATTTATGGCTTCAGTTTTTAATGTTTGAATCTTATTTCAATCTATAATTTATTTTGGTTTAAAAAGTGGAATAGGAATTCATTTTATTTTTTGTCTAAATGTTTATCCAGTTGTACCCAAACCACTTATTTAATACTTCCTGTTTTCAACAATAAATTGAAATGTCATTTTTATCACTGCCTAAATCCTCATATACATAAGCATTAAGGTTTACTTCTAGATAGTCTAATCTTCTTTTTATGACTTATCATTCAGGACCAAATTATTTGATTATTATGGTTTTATGATATAATTTAGGATAAGTCTCTCCTGTCAGAACACACGTTCTTCATAATTTCCTGGAGCATTTGCTTATGTTTCTTCTTTCGGATAAATTATAGTATAATTTTGTCAGTTCACAATTAAATCTTATTAGTATTTTAAGTGCAACTGCATTACATTTATAGGTTTATTTACGGAGAACTGACAATCTTATTAAATTTGAGGGTAGTTTTTGAAAATATTGATTCCTGCACTCTTTCCCTGGAGGTTCTGACTCAGTAAGTCTATCTTGAGAATGAGAAACATAGAACTTTTAAGACACTCCGAGTTTTTGCTCAGACAGGTTTTGGCAATATCATGCATGGGAATTCAGATAAAGGGTGTTTACTCCTTATATAAAGAATTAGATGGTCTTCCCAAAGAAGCATTGCAGTGGACCTTCTTGAAGAATTTGTAAAATAGTGTTTTTAAATAAAACATTTAAAGGACAGGTAAAAAAAGTGAAAAAATAATGAATGCTTAGATTTTTGGAGACACAGAGGCAAAAACAAGCTTTGTATCAGGTAAGAAGGACAACATTTCAGAAGAGTTAAGAAACACGGAATGGAGAGCTTAGGATGAGATGGGGGATGGTGTTATAAAAATATAACTGCAAGGTGAATTGGGGCCAGAACCTGGGCTGCACTGGCCACCTGGATAATGAGTTTGAAAGCTCTACATCAGAAAATAAAAACCACAGGAGGCATGTGAGTATGTGTGTGTTGGGGGGGGGTGGTGTGGGTATCATGTTTGTAGCTATGCCTTGGGACAACGAAGTGCAGGTTGAGATAGAAGCCTAAGAAAATGAAGTCAGGAAGCTCATTAGCGACAATTGTAGCAGTTCACACAAGAGATAAATGATACACACTGCTGACAGTAAGAAATGAAATGACACAGACTTGATCATACTTTTGGGATTCATGTGGGCTACAGTGATTTATTGCTCCAATGAGTTTCATCCTTTTATTACCCACAGCTATTGTTGGATTAGAGAATTTTAGGGCTGGGAGGGATATTTGAATTCATTTAGACCTTGAGAAGTACAAAGATCTACCCACATTCAAACCTAACACACATAATGGCAGATAGGAGCACTGAATCCAGGAAGTAGAGAGGAATGGTGAACAATGGATTCAACTCCTGGCTCCCACACTTTCTGTATAACATTGGGGAAGTAATTTAATGTCAGTTTCTTCATCTATAAAATGAGAAGAGTAACACGCATCTCTTATTTTGTTGTGAAAAAAGAATGAGCCAGTGGACTCCACCTTACATCCCAAGGAAAGCAAATGGTACTGGGAAGGAGTCAGACCTGAATTCCAGGCAGCCTAACTCTGCTACTCACTATTGACTACCTGGGTTAAATAATTAAACCCACTATCTTCCTTTTGCTCACCTATAAAAATATAAGGATGTCAGATATTAGATGATATCTCAAGCTGCCATCAGATAAAAATTTTTTTGAGTATTACACAAGGATTGATAGTCACAAGAGTGAGGAAGAACTATCAATGTCTCAGCAAACAGAAGAGATATAAATCAAGACACTAGACAGTAAGTTCTATATAGCATTCCTACTTAGCATATCATAAAGTACAATGATTTACTGATTTCCTTCACCTAAACTCCATTGCTTTGACAGCACTGGGGACTGCTAAGATGGCTCAAAGAGACAGCAGGTAACATGCAAGACCATCTCTCCAACAGAAGAGAGAACAGAAGACTCATCACCTTTCCCTTCTCAGAGCCCTTATTGTAGGGTAGGGCTCAGCATTATTTATACCTTAGTAGGAATTGCTGTGATTGCCCTTAAGACTCTTCAACAGCAAGGACCAGGAAAGCGAAAACCTCCACTTTACATAAATGTCTCCTACTATCAAAATTCCACAGAAGTGAACTAAGAGGAGTACAATGGACAGAAACTACCAGAGGATGGTGTCAACGTGTTAGCACACAGGATGTCCAATCAGAAGGTCCTGGGTTTGAATCCTGTGCCTGCCATTTTCAATCTATGTGTTCTTGGGCAAGAAACTTAACCTTTAAGCACGTCTCTCCTCTTTTGCAGAGAGAATGACATTCAGTTCATTAAAACAATATCATTCCTTTAGGAAATAAATTTGTTGATATTTGCAAAGAGCTCAAGAGCTCAATAAAGGTGACAGTTATGATGACTTGGGGATTTTTTTCTTTAATAAATGTGGCAATTTTACCATAGAGACGTGCTATAGATATTCCAGATTATTCCTAACCCTAATGTGTTGTAAATAAAGATGATGAAAAAGTAAAAGAAGAATATGGAGTTAGGAAGAGAAGATAAAACCACTGAAATATGAAATTATGCAAATGTAAACTTACCTTTTAATGACCAGTGGCTCCAAAGAAAATGAAACTTCCAACCATATTTGGTTTTAGATCAAACTGATTTAGAGACCTTTCAAGGAACAACATTCAGGAGGGTACTACTGCCACTTATAACATGCATTCTTCCTGTTTTATTTATCCCCATTGTGAAGCATAGGGAATTTTTCAATTTTTTTAGCGCCATTGCTTTTTTGATATTGAAACTAATACCCATACGAAACTAGCGCAATGGAAGTGAAATGGGGAAACAGACTGGATGGGAGAGCATAAGGACAAAAAAGCAGGAAATTGCTTCACTTTGAAAATCCTTACTCTGAGAAGTCTTGATTTACATAAACAGTTACCAGTTTAAAAGCACCTATTTTATTTTCTAATGATAGAAATATATGGAAGAATTTATCAATAAAAAATTTCCATGGGCACGTTGGCAGTACCCGTGAGAATATGCCTTGTCCCATAAATTCCACTTCTAAGAATTTACCCTATAGATATGTATGTCCATGTGCCCAAAGAATTATATATAGATTGCTTTTATTAGTAAAAGGTGGAAAAAATTTTCTTTTAAAAGGGCCAGTAAAATAAATCACAAATATGTTTCTGCATTAGAATAGTATGTAGCCATAAAATAAAAAAAGAATGAAAAACATCAATATATACTAAATAAAGCAATAAGCAAACAAGTGGTATGCTTCTATTCCATGTAAAAATGAGAGGGAGATATATATGTGTGTGTGTGTGTGTGTGTGTGTGTATATATATGTGTGTATATATATATATATATACACACATATATATTTATACATATATGCATATATATATGTGTGTATATATATATACATATATATACATACACGCTTACATAGAATTTTGTTCCAGTTTTACTGAGATATAATTGACTTATGACATTTGTAAGTTTAAGGTATACAACATGATTGATCTATGTATATTGAGAAATGATCACGTAGTAAATTTAATTAACACTCATCACCTCATGTAATTTCATTTTTTTCCCTTGTGAGAATTTTTAAGATCTAGTCTCTTAGCAACTTTCAAATATACAATACAGTACTATTAATTATAGTCACTATGCAGTACACGACATCCCCAGGACTAATTTATCTTATGACTGGAAGTTTGTACCTCTTGACCACCTTCAACCATTTCCTCCATCTTTCCCCCATCCCCACCACTCCCACCTTCCATAGACTTTAGTCTCTCAAATGCAACACACTGCATTATGGTTGCAAGTAGGAGGTTTAGTCACTATTGACTCCTTTATAAATATTTGATTTTTAAAATTGTACATGTATTATCTTTTCAAAAAGTAGAAAATACTCTATTGAGGGTACAGAAGAGTTTCATGATCTCTCTCAGCTCCTGGTATCCCAGGGCCCTGAAAGAAGTTTAGTTTATTATCTGATAAGAAAAGATCACCCTATTGCATGAAGTGCCTAGGAAGAAGTCAGTGAGAAAGGAAATCCATTGCTCCATCTGGAAGAGCAGGGTCCCTTCATCAGGCACAAACACACGAGAAAAGGCTGCAGCGTATCCCCTGGCACGCAGACGCCAGCTATCTTTGTGATTAGCATCATTTGTAAGCCGGGATTCTGGAGCATCACTGGCATTGGTGCTGCATGTTCCATGAACAAGAACTCCTGCCCTTGGGAAAGGAACTAGAATCTTTCCCTGATCTCAGCCTCAGGCCCCACCACCAGGTGGCTGCTTGGCATGCAAGCCGAGAGTTTTGCTTGTGTGTTTGTTCACTTTTTAGTTTGTTGCCTTCTTCAAAAACCTGCTGCTCTACCTGAGTGATGAGAATATGCTCCTGAGCTTTGGCTTTCAGAGGCCAAGATTTACTCAAGGTCACACAAACAGTGCGGTGGGGGCGCCTGTGCTAGAGTGGATATTTTGAATAAGACTCAGCCTGGCTGCTTACCATAGTCTCTGTACCTCCATTTATTCATCTGTACAATAGGCACAGTGGTCGTTCCTCTGTCCTAGGGCTTTTATGAGGATTGGCTGAGCTGATATACTTAGAATAGTATCTAGCAGGGCCTAAGTACTAAATAAACCTAAGCTATTTTTAGTAGTTATAGCTTTCTCTGCTTTGTGAGGCAAGGTGAGTTACCATTATCTCAATTTACTGATTTGGAAGCTGAGACGCAGGAAAATTTATCCAAATTCAAATCCCTATATCAAGACTTGGTTTTAATTTTCAGTTTGAGTATTGGTACCAGCCAGATATTTGCCTTTACTAATCACTTGGCCTCCATTTTCCTGTCCATTAAATGGAGACTTTGACTCCATATGCTTAGTAATGGCACAGGCTATGACGATAGTAATCAGAGATGGGAACAGAGACAAAAATCTCCCAATTTTGCCTCCAAAACAGACATCAGTGAAAGTACGATTGCGTTGGGCCCTTTCTACAATTGCATTTTATGCTTGAGGAAAGCAAGAGTAGCTTCTGCTTTGTTGTTCATTTGTTTTCTTGTCTAAAATGCTAGTCGGCAGCAGTTCAGGCCTGGTAACCCCTACTGTGGAATAATTTGCTGCTCATAGCAGCCCTACTTACTAGTCATAATAGAAAAACAAAAGTGCACATTGCTTTGCACATAAAAGTCACATATTTGGCAGACTAAGTGCTCTGATAAGCGGATGGCATTTGACAGGAGGTGAGTGAATTGGCTTTCCTAGGTAAGGACTGGCAAAGACAGCCTTATTCACTCAACACCAGCCAACTGAGCATGAGGAAGGGGAACCTCAGTCTCTACTGGAAATTCATCAGAGATGCCCAAGGCTTGGCATTACACTCAATAAACACACACAGTTCCAGTGTCTATGTGCCAGGCTCTGTGCGAGGAAATGTGTGGGTTAAAAGTCTCTCTTTTTTTCCTCTCAGTGGGCATTTTAGTGGACACTGCAGTGTAGGTGCTGCCTTGTCTGTCTGTGTGTGTGTTGTTTTAAGGATATCGATTGTTAACACAATGACAGGTCAGGAGATGGAAGGCACAGTCATTAGCAGCAGCTGCCCTTATAAGTTGTTAGAGAGCTCAGAAAAACACTAATGGATAAACAAGGTCGACAGGAACACAGTGGGCCAGTTCAAAATGTCCCAAGGTGGCTAAGCCTTAGCCAGGCCTCTCTTTCTCTAAACAGCAAATGAAAACCTTTAGTATTGATATTCAGACTAGGCAAACTATATGCTGAACCAAGAATGACTTCACCCGGCTTATCCATCATACCTCAGGGCAAGAGATGACTTACAAGCTGCCCTCTCTTTATGGAGATGGTGCAATAAAGAAGATCCACAATTACTCACACTTTATCTTTGGGGCACTTCTTCTTTTCAGTCATGGAGGGGAATGCAGAGTCAGGTCTATGTATTCGTGGCAATTGCTACTACCAACATTAGTGA
Source organism: Pteropus vampyrus (assembly GCF_000151845.1). Lineage (NCBI taxonomy): Eukaryota > Metazoa > Chordata > Mammalia > Chiroptera > Pteropodidae > Pteropus > Pteropus vampyrus. Next base: position 8,394,009 of record NW_011888782.1, read on the forward strand.
GAATGAACATTGCGACGTGTTGAGTGCTTTGCATTCACCATCTAATGTAATCCTTACAATTGTTCTAATTGGAAGTTGCATTTATTATTTCTGCTTTAGAGATGGAGGCTTGAAAAAAATCTAGTCGCTTGCCCAAGTTCTCTGTGGAAAACAACTTGGTCTTGGATGCTGAAGCTACAATTTCAATTTGATCTCCTGGAACTAGGGTGACCAATTCACCCCAGTCTGCATGAGAGTTCTTCCATTTCATCACTGAAAGTCCCATGTTCTGGGAACACTCTCAGTCTCAGGCAAAATGAGATGGTTGATCACCCTGAATGTAACTCTAACTAGGGACCATTCAGTGCCTTGTAGAACAGAAACAGAGCAATTTAGCTTAGCGACTTAGACCTGATTTCCCAGATCTGCAGAAAGGAGAACACAAAGCTCAGTTACACAATCCCTGACGCCTCACTAAAGTATGGTCAGCGCACCAGCAGCAGGGGCATCACCTGGGAGCGTGTTCGAAAGGTAAAACCCTGGGCTGCACCCCAGATCTACTGAATCAAGATCTGCATTTTAATATGATCCTTGGGTGATGTGTACCATTGAATTTTGAGAAACTCAGGGGTCTAAGATCCTTTCCAGAACCATATACCACTGTGATCCTGAATTGACTAGTGTAGCATGAATCTCTTTTGTATGCCAGCTCTAAAAGGGGTCCAAAGTAGAGGGGAGAGGGTTCACCCTAGGGACTTTTGCTCTGGAAACCAGGGGGTGCAGCACAAGGCACTTTGCAAGCAGGCCCGGACTTCATGCATGGACCGATTTCCCCAAGGGGAGACAGTGTGCTGGGGAGGAAAGAACGTAGGCTTTAAATTCTGATTGAGCTGGGTTTGAATCCTGATTCAGTTGCCTGGGTGACCTGGGGCAAGCTGGGAACTCCTAGGATGCAGGATGCGGTCTGTAAAGTGGTTAAATTACCCATCTCCGTGGTTCTCAATTCTGGCCATCCTTCAGAATCAGTTGAGACATTTTAAAAGAAAATGCAGGTGCCTGGGCTCTGCCCCCAGAGAAGTGGATTTAATCTGACGGGGGCGGGGCCTTGACAATACATCATTTCAAAGTTCCCCAGGGGGTTCCTTCTTTCGTGCAGCCGGGACTTAGACCCACTGAACTTCCTCTTAAGGATGGTGGTAAGGTGACAATGAAATAACTCATGCCAGCATCTGACACTAAGCAGCCCTCAAGCTCTTTCAAACTCCCCTTCTGTCAGTGGTGGACACATCAGCCATCGGCAATAGGGCTGCTCTCCACCAACGGCAGTTGAGGCAGTCTCTAAGGAAACCAAGAGATCCATATAAAGTCCGTGCCTTGGGCTTCTCACTCTATTTTTCTTACCTATTAAGCATGTTAAACTTAGGAAAAACTAGGCAACAGTGAAGCAATTTACCAGAAGGTTAGTATTTAGGATCTTACGTAATATATTGTTTAAAAAGAAAGAACAAGTAAATAAATAACAATCTGCCTTCAATGCACCTTTTAACTGATAAAGCTGCCTTAAGATAGGACTCTTAAGAATCGCCATAGTCCTCTAAGTTACAGCCTGCCGTTCCTCGGGGCAGCTAATTAAAACACCTCGTGGGAATCGGTGCCTTCCACACGGTGCACGGCCTGGGCGATGCTCCCCCCAGGTACCATAGCGTTGCCTCAAAACAAGGGCACGGTAAGGTATGAACCATCACAGGGCTTTACGAGCAGGCTTTGGGAGAGGGATGCTGATAATTCCATACAGAAAGGGCAGAATGCTTTGCTTTATTTATTTTTTAATAAGAGGGCAAGTCGGCCAAAGAAATCAGTTTTAGAAGTCTAGCAACACAAGGAAGGATAGATAAAAATCAATACCAAATCCTGCTTTCCTTCCAAGCAACTATTAATAAACTCACAGCTTTCAAGGTGTCTATCCCCATTAAAGCCTTGGAGAGGAAGGAATATGGGGCATGAAATCTTTATGCAGGTTTTCCTGCCCAGCTCACTTTCTCACTGTCTCTGCTTCTGCAATTTCCCTTTGTTATAGAATAATGACAAAGAACAGATTAGAAGTGGCCTTGAAAGTATATCTAACCCCATAATACAAGGGGCTATTTGAGGAAGTAACCAAATGCTCCCTTCCTTAGTGCACTAGAAATCTCTGCTGGAATGCTAAGCTGCATAGTTGAACATATTATTTCCAAATTGTTATTCTCTCAAAATTCGCTCTTCTAATTCACTTGGTTTTTCACGTCCTCATACCAAGACTCTTTCGTATGGTGCTTTGCAGATTATGAAGCTTTGCATTCAACATCTCATTGAACCTCGCTGTCAGACACTTTAACTCATTGTATGAAGGGAAAAGTTGACATAGAGAGAGATTCACTAATTTGTCCAATGTCACACACTACCAGAAAATAACAAAGTAGGTAGTTGAACTGGGAGGGCTGGTGAGGTCGCTGAAAGCTCTCAAGCTATGCTCCTTTCCCTCTTACTTGTATCTCCCTCAAGCAAAACTTTCACTAAAAAACTGACATTTTTTTCAGAGACAGTGTCTTACTTAAAGCGTTACTTAAATCAGGTATAAGGCTCCGTCCAGGTCCCTGGCCAGTTTGCCCTGAGATCTGTTTCTTGGACTTTCCCTGAACTGCCCAGGTGCTGACACCTGCGGGATACATTGCCCAGTTGGCCTTATCAGTTGGCCTCCGGCTCAGTTCCACCAGCGACAGGCAGAGATAGTGCACTGGATGGTGAACGAAAGGGCGAAGCCAGAGTATTCATCTACCTCTCTCTGTACCTATGGCTGAATCCTTCCATTCTTCAATGTCTTAGCCCTGCCATGATTCCAGCTCCTACCTGTAGGCCCTGGGCGCTGGCCTCCTGGAGGGTATGTCACCTCTCCATCTTACAACTACCAGTTTCTTGCTACTGCTAATCTCTGGGTTGCCTCTTCATCCCACATGTGGCTTCATAGCGCTTCCATCACCTATATAACATATTATCTGCATTAAAGTTCTTCTTTGTGAATTAATTGGCATGGTTCCTGTTTTCTGGTTGCTCTCAAATAATGACTTTTTAAAAATTTTTAGATATTTGTATATTTGGTTGGATAGAGAGAGAAAATCAAGAAAGAATCGAATTTTACTGATGGCTTAACATGTACTTCCTGGGGCCTGGCACTTTTATATGCCTTGTGTATTTTAGTCCTAAAAATAGAACTGTGGGAAACATATTATCATTATTCTCCTTTTATAAAAAATTCTGGATATCAAAAAAGCGTGGTGGCTTGCCCAAAGATACAAAGCCAGTAACTAGAACAGCTAAACTTCTAATGTAGGCCATTTTTTTTCCTCTTAATCAGTCATGGAATAAAGACCAGTGTGGGTCTCCATCTTGAAAAAATACTGGAGTTGGTGTCATTGTAAATAGCAGAGGTGGTAGCACATATGATTTGGATTTTTTCAATAAGCATTGAGCTAAATAGTGAGACAGCAGGAATACATAACGTATAATTAATACAAGCCTTAATATATAACACTGCCTTGTTAAAACCTAGAGAAAGCCTAGGCCTTGCCTGAGGCCGACTCGTGCTTTCTAATTAGTATTTTTTTCTGATTATTATTAACTATTTGATGTAAAAAGACAAAGCAAAAGAAATAAAAGCATGAATTATATTCAGACCTCTGTTATTAATTGGGATTCCAACAAAGTCAAAACACAAATATACCTAGACCCCAATCTTTTGTATTCATTTAACTATTAGCTAAAATATTTTATAGGATTATTATTACAGATACTCTTCCATTCATAAAATATTCCTTTATGCTCTGCTATAAAAAGTAAAGAGCACTGAAGTAAGCCTCAGAAGTACTCAATTAGAGTCATGGCCTTAATAAAAACTAGTTGTGTGACCTTGAGAAAGTTGTTTCAGTCATCTGAGGCTCAGATTCTTCTTCTAAAAATAGGAATAATTATATTTTTCTCTACCTCCTGCAATGGGTCATTTTGAGGATAAAAAAAGCATAATGTCTATGCATTTCGAAAAATACAAATTGCTATAAAAATGTAAGGGATCATGTTTACTAAAGTACATTTATGTTCATTATTGTGTTTCTATCCTCAGAGCAATCTGCCACAAGTGCTTTTCCTCATCAGCAAAAGGCATGAATAAGATTTAGTATGAAGAACAATTTTACAAAAGCCTTGCAAATAGTGTCAAAATTATCTCCATTTCTTCAGACTTAACTAATGGCAGTCTTTGAAACTAGTGGCCTTCCTGGGCATTTTCGTCTACTTGTACATAGAGAGTTTTCCTGCCAATCCCAGCTTCTTAGCAATGCCAACATCTGGAGCAAATTCACTGAAGCCAAGTAAAGCTGAGAAGTGAAGTTGTGATAAGGCAAATTGATACAAAATGTAATTCTACCATCTTATATGATGATTTTTGGTATTCTTCAGACATTTTTGTACATTGGTCTTAATATTCTAATAGATTTGTCCTTCTTTTTACATCGCAGCGACCTATGAAGGAAGAAGTGAACAGAAGCAGAAAAAAAGATTGTGAAATTCCTTACATTTATTTTAAGATTTAATTTCTAAGGTCCAGTCTTTTCTTTCACAAAAAAGAAAAAAAAAAAAAAAAGGTAGTTAATGTTTCAGGAGCAGAAGTGTTTCTCTTGCTTTCATAGGGAACATCAGCCCTAAAGGATCTGTTGAGAAAGTAGAATCCCTTGCTCTCTGATCTCCAACAATATTGCACATTCATCACCTATTTCTAAGTGTCTGTGTGCCTGGCACGGAGCTGAGCAGGGAGCTTAGGATACAGATTAAAGAGCATTCATCCGTTAAACAGCTCGGCCGACCCATCCCATCCTGCTCCACAGCCCCCGTCTCCCATCAGGTACAATGGTGTTTCGGGGCAGACTGCATTTGCTCAGAGCACCAATCCAGACACTGATGCTGACTTTCCTTCTGACCTTGGCCAGGTTACTTTTCTCTTTCTTCCCTACTTACAGAAATGTGATATTATAAGTGGGCAAAAAAAAAAAGAGAAAACTAAAAAGTTGATAGGGAGAAGGGGTTGAATGCATTCCACTCAGTGCTCTGATGATGGTTCACATGCATTTCAGGTTTTGGAATCAAGAGGGTTTCATGGTAATACCATCAACTCTAAAGGCTGTGTAAACCTGGAGTTCACATTCAGTGAAGGCCGACTTCCAGCTGCTTCCTAACGATTTTAACGCTGCGACAGAGCAAAGCGTCTTCCTATTTTCAACCCTAGCAATTTGGTTCAAGCATGATCTCAACCACTTTAAGCTTTGATATTTCTAGCCACCTCTTAAGCTGTATTTTCTCTTAATGCCACCAATCATGTGTGAAATTCTGTTGAAAAATTAATCTTTGTGGGAAATGATATGTAATGGCTTCTTTAAAGAAAGACAGAGAGGGAAAGAGAGATGGAGGGCAACGACTATGATCTTTGCTGTTTTCTGATGTTTTTCACAGTGTAATACAAACGGAAACATCTCTTTCTCAAGGTCAAAGTAGAAATAGGTTTCTGCTTATATATCACTCTTTCTTTAGCAGGAAAAGCCTTGAAAATTATCCTTCTGACTTGATTTTACAAACCTCTAATGTATTTAAAGATTGTTAAACTCGAAATCCAGCTATGCTCAAAAAACAGTTTAATTTTCATCTTATTAAACCAATACTTAATGTTTTACTTTTAAAAAATGTGAAAAGATTTAGAAATACACAAAAGATGAGGATAAAGAATAATATTTGAGTATTTATATAATAGGGCAGTATTCACAAATCCAGTGTTAAACACACACATGCACACGCACACACTCACACATTAGCCAATACATCGTGTTTTATCAAGGGAGGTTTCAGTCAAAAGCAGCTGTGACCAAATCTTCTGGAAGTCAGAAACCACTAATTTAAATTTTTCATTTGTTTTTTGGAACAATTATGCCACCCACAAAAGGGTAACTTTGCAAGTCGTCATTATCTCATGAATTTGGGAACTTATCCCTTAAATAAACCTGTCTCATTTCCATATAATTACAGCAACTAAGAAGGTCCTTTAAAAAAAAAAGGAAAATTTTTAGCTTAGCTTAACATTTTAACGGTGTGATAAGGAATCAGTGTTACTGCCATATCGATCAAATTTGGAATTTGGTTCCTTAAAATAAGTTCATATGAATTTAAAAGAGAACTGTCTTGAGGGAGAAATCTTTATGGTTTTGGAAGTTCTCTTAGATTTCAGATTCCTGCGTATGATCTTTTCCCGCAGTATTCACCTGTCACCTTCTCCAACCCTGTTACATAGTGATTTATTGCATGTCGTTTAGATTCGTTTGTAATAAAACATAATGGTAATGACTTCAAATTTTAAAAGGCGGGGGTGGGGGTGCTAAACTAACAAGTTTCTTCCTGAATTGTTCTCTCCCCCTGTCAGTCTTAAGAAGACAGAAACACCTCCAGTGTTTAGCAGACTCTACTGGACCTAACTCCCCCTAACAGATCACTCAGTACAAACTAATTAGGATGCATTAACTGTTTCCTCTGAAAACACCAAAAAAGAGGAATGCTTTTTCTGCCGTTTCCTTCCTCATAACCTTGCCGCTTAAATGTTCTTCTAACATACTGCTTTAGAGGTGAAACTTGATGATCCAGCCACCAGCGAAAGTGTAAATGCTAACTTAAGAATGTTCTAAACATCTCAGGGGAAAAATAAAAGTCTCTCTTATGACAATGTACTAACATAGCTATTAAAGACAAGGGAATAGGTTTCTTGTCCAGAATTGTCTTACCAGATTTTTCCTAGCTGTTGTATTAAAAGCTTCCTCAATAAGTATTTCTTGTTATGATAGGCACACCATTAAGTATTTTTCCTGTTTTTTTTTTTTAGGCAGTTTCAGGAAGACAGTTGATCCACAATTAACACCAAGCTGAACTTGAATGGCTCATTCACACTTTCTAAATTTTGCTCACACTTTTCTCCAGGTTTAATGAATATGCCATTAATAGTAGCATTTAGAGGAAGCTCTAATATTTGTCTCAGTTCTCATTTGTTTCAGATGTATCCTTCCTTTTTTCATTTCTTTCGTCATTTTTCTCTTCATGTGGTTGACTCGGGGACTGATAACATCCTGATTTTCAGTCACATAGAATTTCCTCAGTGCAATCAGCCTCCCATTTTCTCTCCTGATGGCAGAGGATTGCGACATGGCACTTCTCTGGCCAACCATGGACAGTTTGTGAGGTTGACATGACCACTGGCAACGACTCACCACTCCAGCAATGGAGAAATGTGTTGGGCCAGATGGAAAGGGGGAGATGATTCAGACATACGGTGCTTAGAGCTGGAGACAGTACACAGTTGCAACGTTCTGCCAGGCTCTGAGAAATAACCGGGATGCACTCAAGCAGAGAACCTGCCCTTCATACCAGCACACTCCTCTTAACCAAGCTAACCCAGCGGCTCCGGTCTGTCGTACTGACAACCACCCATGGCCTCTCTTTCTTAATCTGAGGAGAACTCTCCCAACTGCCTTGCATTTATTTCTGGATAAATTTTTAATGGCTATTCATCCTTGGCACATGTAATTCTTAACTGTGTAAAATATTTATGGGGGTGGAAAGGGTAACTTCAAAAGCATTTATTACTTTCCCTTACATTTACAGTAAATCCCAATCAGGTTGCTGACTGGGATTTTCCTCGCTTCTTTCTCTTGTGTGAACCTCTTTTTAAACTCTAAGTAATGAATGCAAGATCAATAGAATAAGTAACAAAAGTATCCAGGGTGACTGAACAGTAAACTCTTAAATCACTGCGCAGTAAGTGCAAATGAACAATTATTAAAAACACTGCACTAAAATTTCAGTAGGAGATAAGAGTAAGGCTTAAACCTTTAAAAGGTTCCATTAGTCATGTAAGCCTGAGACAGCACACTCAAAACATGAGCTATTCTTGAGAACTGGAAAGATAACATATTCCACCAAGTTGCACACACACAACTGACTCCAACTGAGAAAGGAGAGGGTCCAACTGTCCAGTCTCTAAGGATAAGGAGGTGCAGAGAGGCGAAGGCAGCCTGCTCAGGCAATGATTCTTCAGTTATATTTGAAGGGGGAGGTGGGATTTACAATGATGACTAATTAGATTATTTATAAGGGAAATAAATATTCTGCTTGCATATCAATTTATCCCATGTTACAGCATCATCACGCTCTTCATCACTCCGTGCCTGGGACACAAATAAAAGAATTCTGACACAAATTACCAGAAAAGCCCAAGAATGCAGCCCCACTTTCCCTTTGTCCCTGTTCTCCCCGACTTGATAAATCATTTGCAGTTAAAAAATGAAGAGAAAGTAATGGGCAACCAAACTGCAAAGTAAAAACATGGTTTAGAAAAATCACCTGAAATAGCTAAAATTTTGGATACACACACATAAATATACACACATAAATACATATAGATACGCACATACTAATCTTGTCTTAGGGATTTGCAAACATCAGAATGCTATTAAATCTTAACATGCCTGGGATATATTGCTCAATTCTTGCTTTCGTTCTTATACCACGCATTTTATTATAGACAGGTGGGCTCTCAGAGTTCTGGATGCCAAATAGCTTGAGCAAGGGACTGCATAGCATAACCTGAAAGAAATGGCATTCCTGAATACATATGATTTCCTCCGAGAATAGAAAAACAAATCTCATGCCAGAATTATGGTGAGACTGAACCATGCTCATGACACAGAGGGCAACTTTAGCCTTGCCTTTAAAAGAGTATAGTTTCATCTTAAGCAGGACATCACATTTCAATTTGTACTATTAAAAACTTGCATTGCACAGTGAAACAAACTGCCCTGTGAATCACTCTGCTTTACAAGGCAGCTAGACTAACATACAGTTAATGACACGAGCTAGCCCAGTGTACATTTCTCCAATAGCGACATGATAATCCAGAACAGCGTGGATGGCCTCTGACTAGTACTTTTAGACTATACCACCACTCTGGTTAACACTACTTCCTCATCGCCATCACATAAGGAATTGTTGCAAGAGGCTGAAAACTTAAAGTAAAATTATAATCTACTTTCCATTCCTCAAATATCATTACAGATGCTAAAATTTTATTTTGTCCAAAAAACATTATCTTTACAAGCTTTTCCATTTTTCAAAAATATATTCACGGTAACTGATAAACATTTGCTATTTTATTAATTGCCAATAAACAAGCTTAGAACCTCTATCATTACCCCTGGAAAGAGATGTTGTTTAACTCTGGATTCTGCTTAAATTTGGCTCTGAAATAAGGAGTATTTCTTCCCAATCATTTTTAGTTATTTTAAGACTTATTTTATAATATGACACAATTATAGGGAAATTAAAACTGCTTGCAAGATAACTAAAGGCGTTCAGCTTTTGCAACTTGTGTTGCTTCCATACTTTTGCAAATGTTTCAAAGGCTCAAGAAAAGAAACAAAGCAAATGGTACACACAGAAATAAATACCCAAGAAACTAATATTGCCCCAATGCGTTTATCTAAATATCTCTTTAATCTGAAATATGACTCTAATTTCATATGTAAAGCAAACCAAGAAATCACTCAGAACATTCACCCCTTGGAATCCTTCCCTAGCCCCTCTCCAGTTGCTGTTACAAACCTTTTAGTATCAGAAAGGTGCCCTTAGAAGATGACGTGGGATGGAACTTACAGAAGGAAAGCATAACTTCAAGGAGGAGGAAAGGATATTCAGTCCTTGGCTTCTTATTTAGTGAAGGGATTTTGCCTTCTCTCCTAGCAGTAAGTTGCAGAGTACAGTGCAAATGTACAGCTCCCCGCGGGTTTACAGTGCTACACTGAGAGCCCAGATCTAAGCCTGAACACGTTTTCTGGAAATGCAAGCAGCTCAGCTCAAAACCTAAGGGAGGTTTCCACCGTGGCACACAACTATATTGCACAAATATTTAACAGCTCCGAGACCTCTAATGGTTTAAAGTAATATGCATTTTGTGCTAGGCTGCTCTAGCTAGACAGAAAACTGGGATGGTATGGAGGAGTGCTTTCAGTTGCTCAACCCTGCACACCAAAGAACGTTTTCCTTTTCTGGCTCAGAATTAGGGAAACACCAAAATACTTAATGAAACACTGATATTGACTAAGCCTTCACAGACTCAGTAGTATAGGAACTTTGTTTTACATTTCATTAAGTTAGCCCATGACTTCCCACGCGGCACCATTTCTCCTTCACCTAGCTAAAAAAAGCCAACTTCATGCAGACACATCAAGGGAAAGTTTATCCACCCCCACCCCTGTTTCTTTTCTTTTCCAACTTAAACTCGTCCACGACTAATAAACAGACCCGATTGTAGCACAAAGGAAGCTGAGAGGGTGCACCAGCTTGGTCCTCCAGTTGCCAACTGGAGATAGGTTTAATATAATAGATTCTCGCCGTTTAAAATTTTTCTAAAGGCTTGTCTGCACTGATGAAGAGCTGTGCACACCCAAAATTACATCATAAGAGTTAACACTCACCAAAATACATTATGTTTCTCATTAATTAGGCAGCTGGAACCCCACCGCGGCGTCTTCAGCATCAGCTCGCACCCAAGGTTGACACGCAAAGCAGAGCCGTTTCATGCTACATTCGGCGGAAACGTCCCCGGCGTGGAGAGCAGCGAGCGCCGAGCGTGCGTCCTCCGTGAGCTGAGCGCCTTGCAGGCTGCCTTTCCCGGGCTACGATCCCCGGCAGCTGGAGCGTGCGCTCGGGCTGCCTGCTGCACTGCCCATCCTTACTGTAATCCGACTCCTCCTTGCGATGTCCTTGCCGCGCCTGTGACATCAGGACTGAGAGTACTACAAACAGACATCCCCACCCCACCCTACCCCACCCCACCCCCGGATAGCAGCGGTTCCATGAGGTGCTCGGATTGCCTGTCTGGACCAACCATGGCTCTCGGGAAGCTTTGACGAGCCCAGAGACCCGGAGGGGGCGGAGTGAGGGGCGCGGGAGGCTGTCTTAAAGAGAGAAGGGTCTCTAGAACCACATAGGAGCACACGGGGGATATTCACCAGCGTGAGGGAGGGGACATGGTTAAGGCGAAGTCTGCCGTTAACGTGTAATTAGACACACTTTTATCCCGCCTCTCCTGTGAATGCCATCATCCTCGCCAAAATTTAGCCTCCCCTACCAAGTTAAAAAGGCAGTGTGGTAGGAGGAATGGTGCCTCGTGTGCCTGCGTTCTCTTTGAGGCTTGAGGGTTTCTTATTGTTTGTGATGTTTATACCCAAGAGGAATAAAAGACTCAAGGGACCATTGCTAGAATAATAGAGGTTTTCACTTAGAAGTGATCATATCATAGAAAGCCAGTAGTTAGTTGGTAAAGAGTTATTTTTATTTCTTGAGTATTTTCAGAGCTAGGTTGATTGAGAAATGTAAAGAAAAATAACTGGTAATAAAAGTCTCCTCCCTTTTTCACAGGATCACATTTGCTGGCTCCTTTAGTAGGTATAGAAAGGACATCGAGGCTGAAATGATCTTTGACCCCTGAAGGGGAGAGACATTTAGCCTGAAAGGCAACCAAAATTTTGTCATAATTGCAGTCTGGTCACAAGTATAATATAGACACACACGTACACTCCCATTAAATTTGCTATGAACAGTCAAGAAAGGCAAAGCTTAGCAAAGCCTCTGGCTCCTCCAATGGTCCAATGAATTGCACTCCTTATCTTACATGGAAAAGAATGTTTGAAAGAAATCGCAGAAAGCTGTGCTGATTAATACTTAAATGCTCAGCATGGAAAACAAACCCACAGAACAAGTTCATTTTCCTAAGGACTCCGCACTTTGTGACCCAACTTACCTACCAGACCATTTAAACTTAAAATTTCTACAAAATGTTATGCAATTAAGAACTGAAGATAAAGAGCTATAGCCTATGAAAGGAAGTAATTGTTATATATTTTAATACGGGTGTTTACAAGCCATGTTAGCAAATATTTCTACATTTTGATATTAAAATATTCAAAGGTCTTACCTTGCACAATTCTGTATCTGTCGGTGGGTTTAATGAGTATTATTGGAACTAGGGGGCTGAGGCTCATAATAAAGACTTGCTGTGCAATCTTGCAAAAAAGCTTAGCACCCTATTTCCATTCTGTGAAAGGAACGCTGTGACCAATATCCTCCCTTACAATAAATTATAAAGAATTTGGTGAATGTGAAAAGGTAATCATATATAAATCAGAAACATTACAGTGAGTCTTAGGATAAATCTAGTGATGTTCTTTCAGGAATATATTCGAATATACTCCATGTAAAGCAATTTGGAAGAAGAAAGTGTAAACAGTAAAGAATATTTACTTTTTTTAACTTTTTTTAAAATTAAAAATAAAAAGAATGTCACAGGAAAATACTGAAGAAAACACATGTTTTTTCCTTTTGGACAGATGGAAATCATCCAAGAGCACAATTAATGGGCTCTTCCCACAGGCAGAAGAACCATCTGTGGTAGAACTTAACTCGGGAAACTCATCAGCTGTCTTGACCTCTTACATGGGCTAGGGGGCACTGTAGTTTAATGTTAGAGTTTTTGGTCCTTTTGAGTTCCTGTAGTTAGGAGATGCAAGCACTGAGAGTGCAATTTAAAACAGGAGATTTGAGACACTAAAGGACTGTCTTAATAATTAATAACACTCTTGCATTTGCATGGCATTTTGCATTTACAATGTACTTTTACTTATGTCATCTTACTAACAAACTGAGATCTAGACATGTGGTTATTGTCAGTGTTACACATGGAAAACCTGAGAGTCACAGACATTAGCAACTTTTTCATTGATGTGGTCAGTAAAGCACAGCGGTCTTACTATTTGTATGTTGTTGGAGTCCCCAGCACATTTTTTTCAAAGAAATAAATTATAAATTTCCCATTCATAATGGTTCAAGTAAAGATCTTCCCCAATTAAATTATGTCACTGCTTGTTCCAGAAGAAAAATATATCTATATGGTAACAAATATAAAGGCAGACAGTATCTAGTAACAGAACATTCCAACCTCTGCCTGGTTTATAGAGGATTATGCCTGAAAGACTGGCATGTAGCCTCTGAAAGAGTGTGGCATCCAAGAGACAACCAAGTGTCACATCCCTAGAATATCGAACCAAATGAAGGAAAGCGTTCTCTTTATTTAAAGGTGTGTCCCCACAACCCCCGCAATTAAACGTTATCTGGAATGCTGAGGCTTCAGATACAAACATTGCTTATCTCTGGTTGGAAAATAAGTAATTTCAATTGTACACATTTTATTATTGTACTTAAATTTATTTGTATTATTATATTTACAAAAATAAAAATGCAACTATTTTTATTTTGAAACAGAATAGTATCCAAATGATGGCACAGTTAGATATGAAGTTGTGGATATGCCAGCTGTACCTGAGAGATGGTCCCATATGTCAACTCAAGGACAAGACCTAGTGTTTCCAGGGAAGGACCTAGTTTACACTCCTGCCCTTTATTTGTCCTTAAGAAGGTTTTAAAAGCTAGAAGATTCTGAGAGGGAATCAGGCAATTGCTTACCCGATAGAAATACACCTTTCACTATTGATAGAAAAGATGCCCAAAACCAGTTACATACTTGGGGTTAAAACTTCAATAAATGTAAAATAAAAATTCTAAGTGATAAAAAACTATGATAAGGTAAGAATTTTCTCTCTGCTCAAATATCTAGATAGCTATTTACCTGGATCCCTCACCTCCTTCAAATCTTGCTCAAAGATTTGTCTGGCTCTCTCTTTTCGCTTTCACAATTTCAGACTGCCCTGGACCCTTCCCTGGCATTTCCTATTCTCCTTCACCCCTTATTATTCTCCATAGCAGTTACTATTATCTGACACACCACTGTAGACATCTGTTTATTTTGTTCTCTCTTCATTGGAATATAATCTCCATGAGGGCAGGGATTTCTGTTTGCCATTCACCGTTGTATCCACAGTCCTTACAAAGGTATCTGGAACTTGCTGCTACCCAATAAATACTTTTGAAAGAATGAATGAACATACTAAGTACAACTGCATTGTATGTAAAACATTGTACTTTTCTATGTGCCTGCAGTCAATTCTTTGAGGTTGATGGTGTCTTATGCAAAGTGTTTCCACGGATTGAATTTGTCCATGCTTAGCAGCAACTGTTCGTAAATTCCATACAATACAGAGGCCAGGTGGGACTGCAGGCCAGAGTTCATGAGCTTGCTTGCCCTTTCAAGTTCTCATAGCTGTATGCAGCAGTAATTTAGCATTGAGTTAGCACTGCCCAGTTGTGTCTTACATTACCTAGCCCTGAGCCTCAGTTTAGACCACTTTAATCTCTTACCTGTATTGCAGAAATAAAATTTTATCCAATGTTCCTGACTCCAAGCTTGCATTCTCCATTATTATCTTTTCAAAACAGAGATAATCAAATCACTCCCTTACTTAGTACTCTTCACTGTCTATTTTACCTACTGGGGTATTCGAGGCCTTTCACAATCAAGTCCCTGATTATTCCTTCATTTGTGAATTCTTTATCCTTCACACTCTTTACTCCAATCTTACCGCATGACTATAGTTCCCCTAAAGACTATATTCCCTCTTACCTGCTCTCTTTATCTGGACAGTTTATTCATCCTTGGGTCTCTGTTCCAATATTATGTCTCTGAGGCCACTTTTTCAATCTCAAGACTGAGTGAGGTGATGCTCCTATTTCTTTTCCTATAGGATACAACACTAATTCTGATACTAGCACTTAAACATAGTGTAGGAATTTCCCTGTACTTGTCTCCCAAATGAAAGAGGATGCTCTTTTATCTTCATGACCTACTATGAATCGTTAGTTAATAAATGAATTCATTATTTACCTATTCATTCATTCATTCATTCATTCAATATTTATTGAATAAATTCAATATCTTTTGAATGCCTACTTTGTGCTATGAATTATTCTAGATCTTGAGTCTGGTTAAAGAGCACTGCAGAAAGTGCAGAGGGCAATGAGAAGACATGCCTGAGGGTTACTTAGAAGAGCAACAAGGCCAATGTACTAGAACAGAGTAGGTACTGAAGAGTATACTAGGAGTGAAAGTCAAATGGGTCATGTGGAGCCTAATTTAATAGGACTTTGAAGGTCATATAATAAGGGCTTTGACTTTTGTTCTGATTTATATAGAATGCCTTTGGAGTAACATGATTTAGCAGATTTAGCATATTTTAATAGGTTCATTATGGCTAACGTATGGAGAATAGAGTCAAAGGAACAAGGAAAGAGGCAAAGTGACCATTTAGGAAGCCTTTTTAATAATCTAGAAAATAGTTGGTGGCATGGACCACGGTAGTTGGTGGCATGGACCACGGTAGTTGGTGGCATGGACCACAGTAGTTGGTGGCATGGACCACTGTAGAGGTGGTAAAAAGTGGTTGGAGTCTTATACATATGACAAAATGGTCAATAGGATTTCCTGATGGGTTGGATAAGTGATGGAAGAGAAATTAAGAGTAATGGATTATTTAAGATTGGAGACTGAGCAATTGAAAGGATGGAATTTCCATTAACTGGTATGGAGAAGACTATGGAAGAACATGCTTGGGTGGGGGTTGGGAGGTGGTCAATGTAGGACATATTTAGTTTAAAATTCCTATTATGTATTCAAGTGGAAATATTCCATAGCAGTTTGACTATATGGGTCTGGAGTTAGGGCTGAAGTTTAGGTTTCCTATATAAATTTTTAAGTCATCAATTTATAGGTAGTAATTAATCATGAGAGCAGAATGTATCTTCCAGGGACTATAGATGTAAATGGAGAAGAGAGTTAAGACTGAGCCCTGGGCCATTATAAGCAAGAAGACAAGTATGTGGTATTTGACGACTGAATATTTGTTGAAAGTGTAATAATTTGTTGAATGAATATTTGTTGACATACAAATGACATTTAATGAAAGGCTATTAATTTTAAGGCTGACTTTGCCACTTTCTGATATACCAACATCCACTGTAAAAACAGTTTGAAAAGTGGAGAAATAAGTAAGTTGACCGTATGAGAAGAAATATCTAGTTTAATTAATTAGAATTTTTTAGGTCCTGTAGGCACTGCTGTAAACTCACAAATCATTTCTATTCCCATATTCTCATTCGATGCTTCCATTGAAATTAATCCCTATGAACCTTAGTCCAGAAAATTAATTGCTATAAGAAAAAATGTGCTAATATCTTGATAAAAATAAAAACCTATAAATACCATAATATTTCAAAATTCTATCTATCTGAATATCCATGATTTTGGAGATATCCAATAAATCCCTTCTATATGTGATCCTATCTATTCTGATAGTCAGTTAATAGGGGCTCTTTTATAATATTTAGTAACTGGCATTGAGAGCTTTCTTAGAATTCTTACCTTAGTATTGACTGTGGCCTAAGCATGTTTATTCATTCAAAAAATAGCCGTTGAGCACTTAGGTGCCAAGTACTATTCTAGATGCTGAAGGTACATCAATGAAATTACAGAAATCACTGTCCACAAGGAGCTTACAATCTAGGGATTTCCATATTTCAACTTATCCAGTAGGATTTGGAACTTCTTCCACTTTTCTCTCACACAGAGGAAAGGACCTAAAACATCCTTCATCTCATTCATTCATTAGTAACAGTTTATTGCTTCTTTTCCAATACAATGGACTTAAGGGCTGGGCATGTCTACCATGTCCATGCTATATCCAGTGCCTCAAACAGTGTCTAAACAATAGGAGGTATACAATAAATACTTGTCAAGTGAATAAGTATCTCAAAAGTCTTCTACTTCTAGATGATGCTCCATCCTGACCCTACTGAGAATATAGTGATATTCTACCTGGAATGCCCTTTTCTATTCCTTTTCATTTATCTAAATGGTTATATTCACCACCCAAAACTACTCATATATTTTGCTTTTGTCTGACTCATGTGTTCTTTTAATAAGCTGCAAAACATTCTTTGCATAACTATTACAATATTTATCAGATTGAATTCCAATGACCCATCCAGTTGTCAATATCCCCCAAATAGAATGAAGGCCCTAAGGAATCATGGAAAGAGTTAGATAAGTGTTAATTTCTTGAATGTTTTAACATAACCCAGAACATAGCAGAAATACATGCCAAAGACCAAGGTTAGTGCCAGGGTTAGTGCCTGGAGTATGCCATTAACATCAGACATTGTCCATGATTTATGAAGCAGCAACCTTTGCTGTGGTTGGAGACAAGAATCATAATTACACAGACAAGGAGGAGACATAAAGAGTAATCTTAGGGTAGAGAGGCAAATCCCAAAACTCTGAGGAAAGGCCAGCCAGAAACCAGAGGGCTGAGCAGCCATTAGGCAAAAGACAGATCAGAAATTTTGTGGGTAGAGCAGGTCAGGAGGCCAATGTGGAAGCCAAGTACCAGAGTTAAGAACAGAAAGTTTAGGCAGAGAGTGATTCAGGGGAAGATAATCAAACCCCTAGCTGCTCTCATAGGTGGCTTTCATGAGTGCATTTGCCCTAATTCATTGATATAGTACCAATTCCCTTATAATAAGAAGCATCACAAGCTTCCTTTCTGAAGGCTCTCAGATTGTCTCCCTTCCATGTGTCCCTTTGTTTTTTCTTATTTGGCAAAAACTTCAGGAAGTTGTTTATATTTTTATCTAGTGTTTTATGAGGTCAATGCTACCTCTCGTTGGTAGCCCCAGACCATCTAGTTTGGTGCCTCACCTATAGGAATTTAAACTGTTATAAACTATACTAGCAGAAGGAGAAGAAGGAGAAGGAGGGGGGGGAAGAGGGAGGAGGAGGAGAAATCCTATCACAAGGCATCAAACTCTCATGTTTAAGCTATCACCCTGCTCCTCAAAGCACTTAGTATGGTATTTAAGAAGATGAACCATATATATGTATATGTGTATGTGTGTGCGCGCGCGTATGTATATGTATATATACATATACATACGCGCGATTACACACACACACACACACACATATATATATATATATATATATATACACACACACATATATATATAAAGTAAAATCAAAGGTAATATCAAGTAAATAACAAGTTACTAATTTAAGAAATGTATGTAAGGGTTTGGTAAAAGATGAAATTATAATAGCTTCAGGCAAACCTGGACAATTGCAGAAGAACGTAAGCTTGCTTTTAATACTTGTTCAGATGGATAAAGTGCAGAAAAAGTTGCCAAATGACATAAAACAAGGGTGGGATTATGAATGACATGTCTGGGAGACTAAAGACAAATTAGAGTATTTAAGAGAAATTCATAAAAGGTTTTCATACTAAGTAAAGTTGGAGAGGTAAACACAGAAGCCATATTGGATATAATTTCACATTCCAGGTTAAAGAATGTGAATCTTATTTGACAGATAATGTAGGAAGCGTTAGCTGAATGAATATATAAATGAGTCTCGAAGTGCTTCCAAGGACAGAAATGTAATAATATTACCTCGAATATATCTGGTGACATAATAATATGAGTTAATACATCTTGTATAGCAGGTTGAAAGATCTTACACACTCCAGAGGTTTCCAATTTTTCTTAAAATAAAATTCATATGGTTCTTGGGCAGCAATTTGAAAATGAGTCCTCTCCCCACTCAGCCCCACAACAAATGTGCTTGGAAACGAAATGGAAGAAAACAGAATCACACTGAATTCCTTCTTTTGCTTAAAAAAATATCCTTCATGATAAATTGAGTACAGCTCTAGTAAGTTTGGATGCTGTAGGTCATGGACATTCCGTTTTTATATATACTGTGATAATAACTACATAGAGTGAGCAGAGAGAGTGCAACTCTGCCCCAATGTTGCAAGAATTCACAAAGTAATTGAAAGTGTTTCCAAGTGTGCATAATTCTGTGCCTCCAGTCAAATACAGTAGATAGAAATCATTTGGCTTCCTCTGTCAAAATGTCTAAAACATATAAAGGAAATGTGTAAACGAGAAGCAAAATATTACAGTTTTAACATTCTTTTAATTATATCTCAATTTCAATCTTGACTTTACTCAAACATATTAATAATCCTTAGGGCTCATCTCTGATCCTTTTGGTGGATAAAATGACCGAATGTGATTTTTATCCTTGACTCAAAAGTGTCAGTTCTGGAAATCTGCAGTATTTGTCACCATGAATACCATTTAACTGCAGCAGTACCCAAAGGAACTTTGCACAGCCACACGTGAATACAACTGGAGGAACTTAATTAATCTTGCTGTCACTTCCATGATGCTTTTCATTAGTTTTGCTGCTATCTGATCAAGTGGCCTTCTCTATATTGGAAAAGTTACCCACAGCCTCTTGTAAAAGCATTTTCAAAAGGTAAACAAAGACCCACCTTTGCAGTAGGGAGTTTTTATGCAGATGGACATTATTACTGCTACTCTAACATGCAAGTAACCCTCACATTTCAAATTTAAGATTATAAAATCACAGGAAACATAAGTATCAAGCCTCCAACTGAGAAAGTGTTTTAAAATCTATACACAGATTATGTACTTGAAATAAAAGATCATAATTTTCTTTATATTCTTTTTCATGAATACCAATAGAATAAAACAAGTGATAATTTGATGATAGTGTCAGCTTTCTCTGAGTCATATTTTTGAGATTGGTTTAATATGTATATATTTTAATATAATTTGATTTACATGCATTCTTTTTCTCATTATTTTTTCATTGCTGACCATAATTAAATTTAATTTAAAAATTGGAAAGATTTTACAAAATGTTATCACATTTTGACTACAGTTGACCCTTGAACAACACAAGGTTAGGGATACCAACCCCTACAGTCAAAAATCTGTGTATAACTTTTGACTGCCCCCAAACTTGACTACTCTTGACCAGAAGCCTTACTGATAACATAAACAGTCAATTAACACATATTCTGTACATCACATGTATTATATATTACATGCTTACAATAAAGTGAACTAGAGAAAATAAAATGTTAAGAAAATCATAAGGAAAATACATTTACAGTATTTTTTTTAAAATCTGTACGCGTGTTGTTCAAGGGTCAACTGTATATGATAATCAATTCATACCTCTAGCATAGTCATGGAGAACTAGAAAAGAAGCTCACTAATAGCTCGACATAAGTGGTGGGCTCTGATGGAGAAATACAAGAAAGTAATGTGGCCCCTTTCCTCAAGTGTGGAAGCCAGCCTCCAAAATAGTCCTCAGTGATTCTTATTTCCCATTAGTCACACTCTTGTGCAGTCCCTTCCTACTTTGGAGAGGGCTGACCTCTGTAACCAATAGAGTATTGTTGAAATGACCAAGTGTGACTTTCAAGATTGGGTCATAAAAGGCAAAGTGGTTTCTGTTTCTCTGCCATGGATCACACTCTCTAGAGGAAGGCAGCGGCCACTCTGTGAGGACACTCAAGAAACCCAATGAACGGTACTCATTGTGAGGAACTGCGACATCCAATCAACATCCAGAATCAACTTGCCAGGCATGAGAGTAAGCTACCTTGGACTCGGATCCCTCGACTTGTCAAGCCTTCAGATACCTGTGGCCATGACCAATATTTTAAATAAAGCTCCTGAGAGACCCCAAGTCAGTACCAGCCAATTGAGCAACTCTCAAAACTAAGTAAGATGACAAATGTTTATTGCTGTTTTAAGCTTCCGAGTTTGGCACGGGGAGGAGCTTTTTTTTTTTTTTTTTTTTTTTATTTTGACTTTTTTACAATATTTTTTACAACTATTTA
>NW_011888782.1:8415684-8462205 GCF_000151845.1 Pteropus vampyrus
TATACAGATGGATTTCAACTGCCAGGCCCTCTAGTTACTGTTTTTCAACTGCCAGAAACTGCCTTGCCAGGGTTTCTCCCCTTTATAGAGGACCATATTCAATGATCAACGTGGGAGTAAAAATTTGGGCCACTCAAATTCTAAAGTAGCCAAAGCTGACTTTACCTACAGCATAGTTCAACTTCTTCCTCTCCCCACTCCAAAACCTCTTCTCTCTTCCACAGTGCTGACCCAGAGTGCTCCCTAATAAACATCCTGAATGCTAACTTTCATCCAAGTTTGTTTCCTGGAGAACCTATCCTGTGACATTGTCATTGAGTAAGTATTCAATAAATACTTGGTGGAATAAATTTAAGTCCCAAGAAACAAGACTAATTTCCCAAAGAAGAGAGTATGGTTATTCCCCTCAGAAGCCCTTGAAATTGATGAGTACTTTAGGAATAAAGCCCATTTATTCTTTAGAGACTTGTTGATTTTGAAATTAATGTGAGGAAAGGAAAGACCAGAATTTAAATAATTGCCCTGGTCCGTGTACTCTGTCTGAGTAATAGTGATGGTTCAGAGCTGTCAGGTCTGCCAGGAGACACTCAATCATGATGCTCTCCTCTTTCTCTTCAACAAAGGTAATCACTCAGCATTTTATCTTTTCTAGGAGGTGTCATTACTTTGAAAAGACAATAAAAGTCTCGCAAGGGTTTTTACGTAGCGGAAAGTTTTCTCTTCACCTTCAAGAAAAAAACTAAAGGAAAAAAAGACCTTAATTAATTTGAGTGTGAAGAAATATATTAGCTTTGAGAAATTTCCATAATTTTGAAGTATAAATTTCTTGGGAAATCCTTTCAAATTGAATAATTGATCATGATTTTTAGTGTTTATAATACAGAGTGCCTATCTTTTAAAATTACATTGTTTTAGTTAAATAACTAAGCCATTCTTTCTAGAAGAAAAAAAAAACTTTAATTTAGAAAAATCTGTGATGCAGAGATATGTACAGAGAGTCTACCCTAAACAATCAATTGTACATTCCTGTTAAGCTCTGACTACATGTAACCAACAAGAGAACATGGACTAAAACCAAGCAGTTTATCACCTATTTTAAAGTCCATTGCTTAATCTAGAAGTCATTTAATTTTTTTCATTTATTCACTAATTTAACAAATATTCACTGAGCACCCACTTGTCAAGCACTGTGCTTGGGACTAGGGATACAGGAGTGATCAAGGTAGATATTGTCTTTGGCTTCATGGAACTTACAGTTTTCCAGAGAATGGAGGATTATAATGAAAGATGAATCAATGGCTGCAATAATCTGTTGAGATGCAGAAAGGAAGAAAAAACATGGGTAGTCAGGGAGGTTAGAGAAGGACTTTTGAGAATGTGAAATCTATGTTGAAGGGTGAGGAGAATTTGAAATTAGATACAAATAAGGGAAGAGAATGTCAGGCATAGCTACCAGCATGGGCAAAGGTCCAGAAGAAAAAGGAATATGGGACACAAGCTAAAAGATATTCAACAAGGAGAGGCAGGAGAAAGTGGTAAAGAATGAGGTAGGACAGGTAGTCTGGAGGCAATCACGAATTTGCAACAAGGATTTGGCAAACCACTGAGCGTTTAATCAGGAAAGTGAGGGACTACATGGTTATAGATTTGAAAGGTACTAGAATAGTTTACTATTAAGCATTCTGTGGAAATAAAGTTTTCATGTAATCATGCAACTTGGAGATAAGCATACACAGTAAAACTGTAAATCTCTTGAATAGGCCAGTTTTTCTGGCTCAGCTTTTTTGTCTATATGCCATCCAATAAAACATAGCAGGCAAGGAAAAAAGAGATATCTTGCATGGCTAGGCTTGTCTTGGGAATCACCAATTCAACCAGTTTCTAAGTAGATCATCTTTTTTAGCTGCCATAGATGCTGAGCATTGAATACAAAAATGAAAACTGAATATTAATTGTTTGATGACTGACCCAGATTAGCCTTCAGATGATTGAGTCAATGTGCTGGCTACATTGGATTCTGTGCCACACATATATTGGCACTGAAATGCTAATTATAGATGATAGACATATAGATGATAGATGATAGATAAATAGATAGAAAGATAGAGATATAGAATATATACATATAGATATGTGTTATATAGTATAGGCACTAAAGAACATGATCATATACATATAGATAATATAGATATATTATCTCTATCTCTATTTCATCTCTATCTCTATCTCTCTAAATCTAGATCTAGATCTAAGATTCATTGGGAAAATGGGGAAAATGACGCAGAGTGATAGACTACAAGATTTTATGTTTATATTGAGGTTGTGGTATAATTCTACATTTCTGGCTTCCAAGCTCATTTTTTTTCAATTTTTCATTTCTCTCCTGCTTACAAATTTCTTAAATAACTTCTGTCACATTATGAGTGGCCCTGTTTTTGAAGATCCTCAAGCACTGAAGAGTATTCTTAAACTACCATTATCTATAGTTGCTTCAAGGAAATAAAGTCCTACATATTTTCAATAGCCGGAAATGTCCTGTTACTTCTCTAAAGTTTCAAAAATGAATGTCTTTCTAATCTTAGTAACATTTCACAAAATAAGCTAGCTATTGCATTTATTTCAGAAAAATAAAACAGCCACTTCCAAAAGGTTATGTATATATGTTATGTATGTATTGCACAACAAACTGTATATGTGACATAAGTATCGCACGACAAACTGTATATGTGATATCTCATATAAGTATGTGAGATTGCACTCTCACTTTTCTATACATATAAGTAAGGCATCAATCTTGACAGGAAATATAGGCAACTTTGACATATTTCAGGGTTGCTGCCAAGCCATCTTCCTCTCTGGGGAATTTCCTTTTCCATTTGAAATATGTAAGCTTTACTCACCCCTGGACATGACTGATTTGATTAGGGCAACCTCTGAATAGGATTTTCTGAGGCCTATGACCTATATGACCTAGCTTAAAAAGATGAACTGAGACAATCATGTTTGTTCTCGAAAATATAAAGTAAGAAATGGAGAAGGAACTTGTCAATTGGTGATGGGTCCTAGAACTAGGAGGTCATACAAACTCAAGTCATATGGATCCTTGTGCAAGATGGATAAGAAAAGGAGAAAAGAGGCCAACATACAGAAAGAGAGAGTGTATATATCACATGCAGGATGGAGAGAGAGGTACATTCTTATAGGCAGGCATTAGTTATTCAATGATTTCTTTTCGTATGCACGTTTCCAATAATCTCATTTTTCTCCTTAAGGCAACTTTAGCAAGTCTCTGTTCTTTAAATAGTAATATCTTTTATTATACCCTTAGTTAATTGGAAGAGATTTGGTAGACTGACACTAGGATGAGTCATGGTCAAGTATGTGTACTAGCCTTTTGACTACTTCTTCTAAACAAGAGAATACAAGATAGTAGAACAGTGATAAAGGGCAAGATGGTAGTCTAGGGATAAAAAGAAGAGTCAGTCATGTGTGGGGTGAAGATGGGGGGTGAGGTGTGGGAATCCAGAGCATTCAGGAAATGAACTAAGAGTAGTTACAGAATTAATAATAATGGTTTCTGCAAGGAAAAAATAATAATCACTTCTAGCTCTCCAGATCAAAGACTTATTCCCTTCCAACCTCCATTTTCCACTAATATTTTGTGAATATGAACGTGTGAACAATAAGTAAAGATTTTTGACTCAGTGTTGATAAGTAACATGTATTCATCATGTTTTCATGTATTATTTTCTTGATAATCAAATCTTTTATTAATAGAGTGATAAAGAGCATTGGCTTTTGTCAGTCAGATGATTTCCTATCCATTATGGATCAGGAGCACACTTATCAAAGTGTTAGAAGCCAAAACCATGACTTTAATCCATGAATTGAGGCATAATCATCATAGTCTAAAAACTCACTTTTTAGAGATGAGTTCATGCTTTAGCGAAGAGTAGGAGTGTGACATATTATTTTCATAAGTAACATGGATTCGTTCATTCTCGCCTTTATCTCAATTTCTTATAGTTCACAATAGATCTACTATAAGATGCAAATCTCAGGGGACATCTTTCAGGAGAAAGATAAAATTTTATTAAACCACTATAGAAAGTCAGTCATGGTGGAGGATAACAGAGAAATAAGTAGTAAGAATGAGAGTAAGTTAAAATAAAAGACATTTAAAAGAAAGTATATTAAATGGAGTAAAGGTAGAATAAAAAGGATATAATGAGTTAGAAGGCGGGATAAAGAAGTAGAGATCCTTGAAGTCAAGAACACATAGTTAAAATTGTATTTACTAGAAAAGCTGTTTGTAGTGAACCAACGTACTTGAAAGGATTTGTGGCTATGGGTAAAGAGGATGGTCAGATGAGGCTCTATTAATATAAATCTTACCTAATCCAATACTTGATTCAAGTTGTGGGCTCAATGACCATATATAATGTAGCTATCAAATATAAAACCTTTTTCATTCCAATCTTTTCTTTCTGCTCATGAAAAGTGGCTAAAGAAAGTGTGTAAAAAACTCCCTGCCTCCCACACACATGCACACCCCAGCTATTTCTGTCTAAGCCTAAATTGAAACAGAATTTGGTAGCAAATATTATCAGCTGAGAGCTTTATAGAAATCACAGTTCTTAAAGGAATACTAGGACAGTGTGAGACAGCCACCTTTAAATAAGACTGAAGCTGCACATGTTTTTTTAGGTTTGTATAATTATCCTACAAAATATATTTCTCTTTTTAGCTCAACTCTTTCTGACAAATTTTACACATTCTTTACCTCTAAACTTAGACACCATTTCTTCCAGAGCATGTCATGACTCTGCTGATGAGTCTCCTATGTACTTCCTTAGCACACTCTCCTTAGTGATAATACATTTATAATCTTCTCCACAATAGCCTATTACTTCACAAGACTGTAAGATTTTTGAAGGCAGATGCCTCCTCGAGGATCTAGTATGTAATTCATGGTAAGTACCCGATACATACTTGTTAAATGATGGAGAGTTTGGGGGTGGAATGTGGGATGGGGAAAGAGGAGGAAGAGGATATGATGTAAGTTTACAAAGTGATAATTGTAGATATTTGCATAACAGACAGATATGACCTTTCTTTGAGAGCATTTTAGTAATTAAAGAAGAGGATTCTCTTACTAGGTTAAAGCATAAAATATATATATAATAGTTTTATATTACTATGAACACCCATCTCATACCCAATAGACTAGCTTCTTATAAATTCTAGCCAACAATTAAAAGACTGCTCATATTTTTATATTACTACAACTTGTTGTAATTATCCACATAATTACATCCTAAACATGAAGAGATTATACAAACATGTACTTGTCTCTCATTTAAAGGGAGAAATTTTAGTGGGATATGGAGACAGATGAATGCAATGTATGAAAGAATCCCCAAGGTCACTCATGCCATGTAACTTAGGCCTGCATTCTGGTTATGGGCAAAGATGAAGGATCTTCTTGAAGATAGAGCTATGAGCCATTTTATAACAAGAGTAGAGTATTTAGAAGGGAGTGATATGCTATAATTAAATATACAAAAAAGGAAATTGATAATTAATAAGAATGTATTCTTAAACTGAAGTACTCCATTTTTTCCCTGCTGGCTTCTGTCCTCAGTATTTCTACTTAAAGAACCAGAAGCAAGGTGTAATTAACAGGTTCTCCCACGCCAGGCAAGGCCACCTTAAGGAATGAAACTCTAAAGAAAGTCTTCCTTTACTACCCTTTTACCTAGGAAGCCATAAGTCCTTGCTTCTTTCTCCATCAATTTCAATCTAAACACAATTCTTTTGAAGCTTTGATCAAAGTGTGTGGTACATCTTTGCATGTCCTTTCTCTTCATTGGATTGTGCATTCCCTGAGGGCAGAGTATTCATCTCTATATTAATCTTACTCATATCTGTGCTTCTGGCACTTACAATAGTGTCTGGTACATAGTGAGCACTCAATAGATGTTTGTTAGATGAGTGAATAGCTATATGTATAAGGAGTGAATGAATGAATACAAGAGGAAGAAGAGTCACATTGACCATGTGACTGAGAATCTGTGTATTTATTCTGACGAATCTCTAGAAAAGATGGTAAAGATATATTTGAGGATGGAATTTTGTCATGAGAATTTGTTTTGTTGCCTTTGCTTCATTTATACCAAAAATAATTGCTTATTGTCTTGAGATAGGAAAGCTATTTTTCCAATGACTGATATGCCACCTAAGACTTTCTCCCTTTTCTATTACTAGTTAATCCGAAGAATAGAAATATTAGTTAGATAATTGGTTGTTCCTAGGGAACATAATATCAGACCAAAGGAAGATGGAAAGATTTACCAGTTTATCCAAGCTATGGAGAGATCCTCAGCAAAACTCCTATTTTATATCCTTCACATTTTGTCATTAAAATTTAGCGTCCCACTCATTTGGGCAGTGTTGCACAGATATTGTCAAGTTTGAGACACTTATTATTATTTAACCACAAAAGTCCTATGAAACTGCTTTATTCCCAAACCTGGTTTTACACTGTTCCATTAAAGAAATTCTATATATCTTAATTAAGGTGGTAGTTACATGGAGTACATTTGTCAAACTAATCAAACTTTAAACTTAAGAACTGTGTTTTTAAAAACGGGCCTGGAAAACAAAATCAAAAAAAAAAAAAAGAAAAAGAAAAAAAAAAAATGAAAAACACACACACAAAAAAAAACGAGAGGGGAAAAACAAAAAACAAAAAGAGAAAAAGAGATAAGAGATAGGCACAAAAAAAAAAACAATCAAAATGAATCTTAAATGTCTAACAGGCTTGAACAGATTTGTTACAACACCAGAAACAATGGGCTCCTTGGGTCTGAGGACTGGCAAAATGTTACAGTATAAACAGTATGGATCTGGAGTAATACTGACCTAGGACTGAATCCAAACATTGCCACTCAAAAGTTGTGTGACCTTATGAAATTTATTTAACCTTTTGAGATTGTATTTCATCATCTGTAAAACAGGGATAATAATTCTTACTTTGCTTTGTGGTTTTGAACAGTTAGTTCATATAGGTGCTTAAAAAATAGCTGCTATCATCGTATCATCATCTTAATAATATAATGCTAATTTCCATAAATTTAAAATAGTTACAGTAATATTAAAAAGAAATTTACTATTTTGTGCTTTCATGTTTGGCAACTTCAGGTTTCTCTGGTATTCTTCTCCATGAAGTGTTTTTCTCTGTTAAAAATAGGGGCCAAACAGACGTAACACCTTTAAAAAGAGAGACCATGGCACCCTGTGTTGGAAGCAGAAAAGAGAAAATAGGGAGAAGGGTCTCAATTCCATGGTATCACAAAGCTCAGACTAGTTCAAAAGAAATGACAGCTCCTAAGAAGAATATTATGGTAGGTACAGAGATGGACTGATTTGAGAACTTTGAAGAGTTGTTGTTGACTAACTAGATAGATGATAATGGGTGGTGGTGCTGGGGTTGATGAAGGAGTGGATATGATTATGAATAACTTAGGGTTTTCACTTTTCCAATTCAGTGCCTGTCACTGCTTTTGGTATTTGGAGAACTTTAAAGACTCCTAGTGGAGTGAGTGGTGCTAACATATTTGAATAAGATCTTCCTGGTATCGTTGAAACTAGGAAATGGAAATGACATAGGCCAGTGGTCCTCAACCTTTTTGGCACCAGAGACCGGTGCTTCTATGAGAATCTAATGTCTGATGATCTGAGGTGGAGCTGAGGCGGTGATGCTAATGCTGAGGAGTGGCTGCAAATATAGATGAAGTTTCACTCACTGTGTGGCTTGGTTCCTAACAAGCCATGGAAAGGTACCGATCCATGGCCCAGGGTTTGGGGACCCTTGACATAGGCAGTTGAACAAAAGCTCTGAAACTGAGAAGAGAGATCTAGGATAGTGGTCTGCTGGTAAATGCTTCACAGCTGATTCTCCAGGGAAACAAAGCCCTGATTTGTAGCATTTGCCAATCTCTATTATTTAAATATTCCCACCAAGACACCAATGTCATATTATAAACACAACCAACATAGCTTTAGAGATGTGCACAACTAGCTCTTGAAAAGGTGGTGCAACCCAGCTCCATCACATAAGGAGGAGGTCATAGTCAAAAGTATAAAGTATTCATCGAAAGTTGAGTGAATTCCTCTGGATGAGGGATGGCTTTTGCATATCTTTTGCTTCTGTTTCATTTGTGTTTTCTTTTTTATTAACTCTTTCATGCAGGGTTACAAAGTATTTACAGGAAGAATTAGCATCTGCTCCTTAAATCAACTTAGAGCTTTCATTTCTGGCACCTACAAAATCTGCTACTTCCCAAGGTTATCTGAAGGTTAGAGTAAATAAAGAATAGCTTCTCCTTACTAAAAAAGAAAGGGGCACAAAAGAGAACAGTGGAAACTGCTTTTATGGTTCTATCATCCCCAAAGTAGTCTAAACTCTCAATAAACCTAATTGTACCTATCTAAAGTTCAATTGCCTCTGGCTATCACTTTTGGCAAATGAAATTTTGTATGTTATCTAATTTTCAAATTTAAATCTTCTATAATTTTATCATGACTGTTTTGGTTATATGTGCATCTTTTCCTCCTTCATATAGGGTTGCTGTTTTTATATCTCTAGAAATTAAATT
Organism: Pteropus vampyrus; assembly: GCF_000151845.1. Classification (NCBI taxonomy): domain Eukaryota; kingdom Metazoa; phylum Chordata; class Mammalia; order Chiroptera; family Pteropodidae; genus Pteropus; species Pteropus vampyrus. Next base: position 8,424,345 of record NW_011888782.1, read on the forward strand.
CTTTTACTAAGATACTTGTGGTTTTCAATGATGGGGAAATAATTATTGATTTTATTATTAATATAAGGATATGATTCTAGAACTTTTTTTTGGATTATCCAAGCTAAAAATAGTATACATTTCTTTCTAGAGCTCATTTTTAATAGCACTTCTCATTAAATAAAAAATTATGAAATGTTCCCATTAAAGAATTTAGAAAAATCAGAAAAGAAGTAAAGGAAAAAATAAGAACACATAATTCCATACACAAATATTTTAATGTTATTTCTTTTTAGATAGTAAACTATATAGTTTATATTTACAATGGCATATATTATTTACATATTAAATATTTTACAGTATTTTTTGCATTCTGAAATTTTAATATTATAGTATCATCTTCCCCATCTTATTAAAATTCTATAAAATTTAACCTTAAATGTTGACCAATACTCTCTGAGTGTACCATATGCGTTTAAACATTGTTCTATTTTTGGACACTTAGTTTCCAAGTTTTCATCATTATAAATGGAATGTCAATGAGCTTCCTTTTTCATTAGTTTTTGTGCGTATTATTCATTGTTTTCTTGGATAAAGTCCTAGAAATATAATTATTGGGTTAAAGGGTAAAATTGCTGTACAGAATTTGGGTACATACTATTCAATTGTGCGCTCAAAGCAATTGTACCAATTTACAACCATATCAGCACGTGTCTATTTGAATATTATCAATAAATAAAATAATATGTGTGCACATTCCATTTGATAAGCAATAACTAGCATTTCACTGTTATTTACATTTATTTTTTTCTTTTATTAAGATAGATTAATGTTTTTATAGAAGCAATTTTTGTGTTTGTATGAATTTCTCTTCATATCCCTTGCTCATTTTTTTTCTACTGACATTTAACATTTTACTTTACCTGAGGAATTTGATGTAATTTAGAGGTAACTAAAATAATAAACTTTACTTGAGCTTCTGGAAATATAATTTCTAAATGGAGCATCAGGAATTACCATAAAAGAGAAAATAAAGCTAAACTATGAAAGTGATGTTTACAAATCATAATTACACAAAGCAAAAAGAACATTATCCTTACAGTTATTAGGACCCCACGAGGAAGGCACACGGTTACCCCTTTGGGCAGATAAGGTTTGTTCTTCTGTCTGTAGATGGCAGTTGGATGTTACAGGGAAGACTAGATTCAGAAGGGTTCCCACTGCTGCACAGTGCGGCAGAAGAATCCTTGCAAACATTTGCTGTGAGCTTTAGATATGATTTTCTAATTCTCCCTCGGCCCCCAAACATGCTACTTCCTCAGCCTTTTCACCGCATGGGATCATGTTGCCAATAATGTCTTTGGGATAAATTTGAATTCATCAGGCTTGAATTTAATTACATTATGTAAACTAGGAAATGTCCCCAGTAGGCTTTGAGGGAATAGCTTCTGTATGCAATTGCAATGTCCTGTTTTGTTTAAAATATTTGCATTTTGATAATTTCACTCTGACTCCAAATCCTTTTTCTGATCTTTGTCAGGAACTCATTTTCATCACATCAGCCTGAATTTACTTTTATAAAAAAATAAATATTTGCAAAATTTTGCATAAGTTCCTTCCCTCTATTTGAGGTCCTTCCCCAAGTACCTCTCTCTTTACTTTGGCTGGGGCAGAATGGTAAAAGGAGATGAACAAAGCATCATCTTTATGGGTTATCTCAGCATCACAGAAGTTGACAAATATTAATCAAGTTCTGAATAGAGAATATTCTTAGCCAGTGTAAAGAGAAGAAAGGTTTTCAAAATAATCAAACTAGGAAAGAGGAATCATTTGAAACACTGATTATTTTCACCTGAATTTTCACCCCTCCTCATAACTATGCTCTTTGCCAGATAACTTTGTAGTCCCCCTTCCAATGGGCATATTAAATTTCAACCCCTGCCTTATTTGGGGCTTGGCTTTGTGACCAATTTTGATTAATAGAATGGGGTGTGCCATATTTGAACCTAGCTCTCTTACACCTCCAGTATCACTATGAGAAGAACCTCCCTTGGCAAGCATGCCGGCCCAAGGAAATGAGAAACATGTGGAATAGAGACAACCCAGCTGGCTTAAACCTGCAAGAAGAAGCAGAGCTGCCCAGTAATTGCAACCTGAAACAAAGTCATGCAGTCGAGCCAAGCCTAGATCAGCTGAACCCTGGCCGACATGAAGCTACAATCCAAGAAGGAAGACCATAAGTAATTGCTGTTTTAAGTCAATGAGTTCTGGGATGGTTTGTTAAACAGCAGCAACAAACTAATATAACGCCCTAGAAGTTTTAGCATCTTACAACTTACACACTCAATACAAGAATTTTAAAAATTAAAAATTCTTCAGGAAGAAAGTCAGTCTGTGCCCCTCACTGAAGAATGGCGATATTCAGTTTTCTCAGGTTCTTGTTTACGGTTCCTGAGATGCACCTCCTACTGGAAACATTTCTATTTACTGGCTTTTAAAGAAACTTTTCTCACTACAAATATCCTTCCCTACCCCCCACCCTCAACACAACTAGCCATCTCTCTTCAAAGCTCCTCCCAACTACTTTACTTTTTTCCTACCACAGAGATGCAGAGCCTGAATAAAAGGTGGCGATGGTTGAGTTCAGAAATAAAGCAAGCTTTCTCATTTCCTATTCATCTCACAGGGGTACTTTAAACATTGAAGCACTCCATACTCAATCCAGTAAGCTCTCACTGCCAACTCTTGAAAGATCCAGAGAAACAATTCTGATTCAGGGCATGGCTCATGTAAAACAAAATCTACAATCAGAAAAAATATATGTACACCTGTCTCAAAGAAGGCAGAAAAATCACATCCCATATCTTTATATTATTTCTAATTTCTCATAACAGAAAAAGAGGATCATATTTATTTTATAGTTTAACTAAAAAAAAAAATTTTAGATTCCCAATCTAAACTCTCCAATGGTCATGTTGTGATTCAGTTTTACCCAAATCAATAAGCCACTGGTAGCTAAGTGTTTTTATAAGCATTCAGCAAACCGAAGGAAAAATATTGTGATTGAAAGATTATTTTAAGAAAGCAAAATCACCATCTGGCACATAGTCTGGACCATTACTATATGTGGACCAGATCCTATTAATATCCCTGCTTTTCTAAGAACAACAAACCTAGCCCGTTCTGTTAGACAGAACTAAATCTCCCCCACAGAGAATCAGGTTGGAAAAGTTGATATTCTTTTAGCAACACTCAGGAAGTGGTGATCTGGTGGCTGACGTGGACAGAAGCATACCGCTTTTAGCCTGGAGCAGAAAAAAATCAACCACAGTCATGGCTGAAACACAGACAGCTGCCTACAGATCACCCACTCTACACATTGCTTTCTCAGCACCAATGACAAAGCCAGGAGCATCAGTGTCATTAAGCAGTTTTGATGTTTTGGGATAGAAACATTCCAAAAGCTCTATTCTCTGTGAAACACAATTGGGCAGGTTACGTAAGTCAAAAGATTTCTATCTCAATGATTATAAACCGCAAATGGATCAAAGGTTTACATTCAGAAACACATCTAAAAGCTCACATGGAGAAATATATATACTTTTTTCCTGCTTTGTAAAAATGTGAGGACAAAATCATTAAGAAGGGCTGATTGCTGTCTTTCTATAAATTATCTAGCCTAAAGCATAATATTATATATTATGTATATAATAAAAAAGGTAATTAAATATCTATTATAATTAAAAGATCTAGCATGTTAAGTTTATGCAATAGCTATTTTTGAACATTAGAAACAAAAATTATTTTTCTGATTTTAATTTCTACCTTGGAGGGAAAGAAAGGGTGAGGAATTAACATTGACTGAATATCTTCTGAATGACACCCATTTTACATATGTAAGTTCATTTAATATGGTACAGCAAAAAGATATATGACAAAAGAATAAGTAGGATGTGATGCACATACCCACTGAGAACTGCAAGGTCTCAGATATCCAGACATGTTTATATTACTTTCTGAGCATGGCCTTAGATTGAGCAAATTCTATATTTTACTGAAAAGTACAGGATCTACTAAGTCAATTATGCAAAATAACTTTTTATTCTCTTTGTGTTGTCACTATATATTTCCTTAGACTTAGTCCAAAAATTAAATTTATATATTTAAAAAACAGACTCAGAAGAAACCCTAGCTCCAAATGTAATTTCCAGGCATTGTCTTACAAGGCTACCTTGCTTACTGAGAAGAATAAAGAAAGACAGGCTTATCTATTGTGTTATGTGAAACTTACTTTCAGGATCTAACTCGTATATTAGTGAATAGCTCACACACACACAGAAACACACACAACCATCTATATAGGAAATAGACATTTCTAAAGAGCCAACAACAATAGTAATAATAACAAACACATAGAACTTACCATGTGACGGGCGCTGTTCTAAATACTTTACTTCTATTAACTATTTTAATCTTCGTAACAATCCTATGAGACAAGTTTCACACATTTCAAAGGGAAGTAACAGCTTAGCAGAGTGCTAACAGCCAAAGTGAATACTAGATGTAGGGTATCCTATCATTACAGCTTCTGCCTAGGGACTCATGTCACAGTTCACCAAGTTTTGCTCTGAGATTTCTCTCTCTTCCTCACCTACTTTTGTTTCTTCTGTTCTGCCTGTGCATTCTTGTCTCAGTATCTTCCATACGTGAATATATTTTATATTTAGTACATTGATATGATTTACTTTCTGAAAAATATGAATATGTTTCTTTTCTTCATTATAAGAATGAAAGGGTTTAAGTATTTACTTTTTCTATCTTTTTAAATACTTAAGCTACATTATGGATCCATAGTAGCACACACATGAAAGTGCTGCTAAGACATGCAGGATCCTTCAAATGTCTACATGTGTAGCATTAGCGTCCCTTACAATATTCTAGATTAACCCACAGAACCTCCAGGGGGCTACTGTATGGTCCTCAGATAAACTCTCTTTCTCCAACTTTCATCTGAGAAAATATTTTCTAAAACTGCCTCCATCTGATGACTAATAACAATATTCAAATATTAACAACAAAACCAAGGACTTCCTGTGAGATCTATCTAGCATGATTGCTGATTGTATATTACCAAAACTGCCATAGCCATTACTTAATACATGAATGTTTAAAACCATCAGTTTTTGATCCGCCGTACTTGAAAGATTGTGAGGCAATGATTTTACTGGATTCCCCCAAGTTAGATGGAGAAGCTAGGAGATTATAGCAGAGAACTAACTCAGAAGAGAGAGGTAAGATTGGCTATATTAATCGTTCAGAAAATTAAAGAAAAGGGTACAAGGTAAATAAGACATTTAAGAATAGCATAGCTATCTCTTTCTTTGAAAGGTAGTGAAGAGAGAAAAGAATGGACTTCAGCAAGAGAAAAAAATAAAACAATAGTATTTTCAGAGAAAAATTATCAGGAGGAATGGGAGATAGCAATCTAAAGTTCTCTTGCCTATGTCAGATGGGCAGCGTCTCTGCATCCAAAATGGAAATGTTGCATAAAATATTCCCCAAATTCTAAATGATTTCAACTCCCTCTAGACTCCATCTGGAAGTAAATCATTTATGGCAACTATTTACTATATCGAAGGCTTTGCCAAAGAGTGTCAGGTCTTCAGTGTCCATATGATACATAATATTTTGAGAAAACAAAGAATTCTTTATAGAAAACTTGTTTGAATAATGATTCCTTTATAAGTCATTTGGGACAAGTGTTTCATGAGTCTCAGCTCTAATAATACATCATATAAATTCAGGCCAGAGCATGACTAAGGATTCTTTGCTGTTCTTGATGACATGAGACAGACACCTTGAACAAATGTGTAAGTCTTGTTATTATTGTGGTTTCTAAGCTCATCATATTAAAGGTTATAAATACCCAAGCAGCATGGGTTTTAGAGGCTCATCCCTTTACCAGACTGACAGAGGAAAGTTCTTAAAAGTAGGTCTCTAGCCCACAGGTCAAGATGAATCAAATAATTGACATCCCCAGCAATGCCATTTGACTAAGGAAAAAGCTTTAGCAATAAAGTGAAAATTGAAAAGACTAAATGGGGATGGAACAACTAGCAACTTTCATCACTACTCAAACAGACAAAAAGTGTCTCTATCAATAAAATAGGTTCCTCGCTTTCTTCGCTTCTTCTCTCCACCAGGGAGAAGACTCATCTGCATCATTTACCCTATACTTTCTGCTCCTTTTCTTTGATGATAAGGGACTTGTTTCACGTCTTGGATCAAAAACTGAAGCTCTCTCATCATCGAATGCACCGTTAGCATAATTCTAGATGCTTCCCTGTTTTTCATGGAGGTCAGTAGTTTCTCCTGTGAGATCTGTGCATATGTGCCTATTGGTATTCAGCATCTTGGGCAATATTTAGTGGTGCCTGCCAAGTGTATGGCACAATATATGAGAACTTGTATTTGTGAGACATCAACACGAAACCACCAAGCTTGCACCTGAGATATATGATCTGTCAGCTGGAGAAAATTTAGGGGTCAGAGAATTTAAATACATCTTTTTTAAAGTGAGGAAACTGACGCTTGGAGAGCTTAAGAGGTTTGTTCAAGGTCACCAGTTGACTCAAGATAAATGAGCCTCTAATTCAGGACCTTTTCATGTAGAATCTGATACGTTTAATTTTCATACTATGGGTAGATCATTAACTTAATTTGTGTCTCCTTTTCCAACCTGTCTTACCTTTATACCTCCCCACGTTTGCTATCTATGTGATTCTGAGCAGGTTATTAAACTCTCTGGAATTATTTCCTTATAAGTAAAAACATGCACCATAATATACATGATTAATATAAATATTCTTTTTAGAATAATTTGGAGAATTAAATTAGACAACTTTTTTTAGACAACATGGTCTATTACTTATGTAATAAGTATTTGGTAAATATTAGTTCCCTACTATTACTCTTTGGACGAGGATGAGAAAGGCATTGAAATAATGAGTATGTAGGTTACAGTGTGTTTGAACAGAGGATAAGAGGGAAAGTAGAGCAGGAACTTAATTTAACCTGGTCCTTTGCATCCTGGATAATTAGGCTTACCTACCTGAAAATCTGTTATGTAGTTATAATTGCATTCAGGCTCGGAAAAGCACAGCTTCACTAAAATATTCACACTTCACTGCATTTCCTACTCAGAACACTGCTGTTTCGATCTTTGTGACTAGTAACTGATCACTATTCTTCCTGATCTTTTGGCTCAATATTTCAAGATCATCATAGAAGAAGAATACCATGCTCCTTTGATAAATTATATTTAAGAATCCTTAAATATCAGGTACAGTGATTTTCTGGTGTTGTAAATAGAAGGATATCTGAAACAACCAGACATATGAATGACCTGGAGAGGTAATGAATAAGCAATTAATTCAAACAAAGTTTTATGGGAAATGGTTTAGTTTGATCATGGTTTCTTTTAAAGTATATTCAAAGTTAAATTCCCCCAGTCTCAAACATTCCCGTAGAACAATGGAGAGAGAAGAGCCTGAGAAGACATTTTCCCTGAAAATTTTCCAAGTACAGGGGAAGACACATATATTATTACACATTACCATTTGGCAAAAACATGTTCAGAGAAGTCTAATTGTGTGTAGACTGTCCCCCTACAGGATAAATCTAAAAAATCATCTGCAAACAGACTATCTAACAGCATGGCTTAATGTATAAGCACTTAGCCCTTGGGAAGTGCATCCATCTCATTTCTTAATAAACCAGCAATTTCTCCATCTTTGTTTTCACTGTGTCAGCCTCCTTACCTGGCCTTCATAAGGAGCACCATTACGGAAGCTCACCAACTAAAAGATGCTCTTTACAAAAATTAATAAATAAAGTAAAATAGTAACCCTGGAAAAAGCCAACTGATCTTTTCCCTTACAAATGTGGGGATATTTATTTGAATAAGGAAACACTCAAAAGCTTACAGTATAGCTGGACAAGTTAAGCTTTTCTCTAAAACATCTTGATTGACACCTACTTCCTATGACAAGACTAAAAATATAGGATGTAAGCACGTCTTCCAGAAAGTTTTGGCAGTGATTTTTTTTCTCTTTTCCTCTTTTTCTATCAGACCTCATAGACAGTGTTATCAGCATTGCCAGACTAATTCAGCGGGCAGTCAGGTTCTCTTACACACGTGCTTATCAGTCTCCTGTAAGAAGTTTGTCATTTACTGCACTATGGGTATTAGGACTGAGTTGCTGGGAGCAAATTCTACCAAGAATAAAACTTTAAAAATCAGCCTATAGAGAAGAAGAATGTTATTACGGCTTCAAAATCCATATATTTCAAAGAAAACTATAATCGGCCATTGGAGGGGCATTCTTAAAAATGGAAATCTCTCTTACTACCCAACTCTTGGTGTGGGCTACTTATTTACTTACCTAAAGATCTATCTTTTGGTGTTACTTTTCAAGATACCAGCATAATCACATTAACCATTTAATTGGCACCTGGAGTTTCTAAAATTGATGGCATCTTTGTTCTACATGGCTTAAATATGGTTATTTAACACATAGATTTCAGATAAGTAGAAGTTGTTAAGAGTTTCAAAGAGTCTACTTCTAAGTACTAGGGAAATGTACACACTCTCATATAGATAAAGAATCAGGGAATGAACTAGTATGAGGGGAGCGAGTACCCATCTTGGGACCAAAATTTAAGAGGGCACCAAGCATCTCAGTAATCAGTATAAAAGGCATTGTAATATACTTTTTAAAAAAACTAAATCAATGTAAAAAAAAATACCATAATGAAGACAATTTAGAATTTTTAAATACAAGTAGAATCAGTCTTACTGATTTCTCCTCCTGCCTTAGGCTCCACTGTTACTGATTATGATTTTTATTTAAGATGTTTATATTTTGTTCCTCATGGACTTTTTTTGCATTTAAAATATTGCATCAAAATATTATCTATTTTGATTACTGATTTTTTTTTTTTTTTTTGGTGATTCCTTACATTTTGTGACTGAGGCAAGTGCCTCACTCGCCTCACCCTAGTCGGGCCCTGAGAGGGACGCGCACATGGGCTCCGCGCTATCGATGTCACTGTGGCATCACATCTGGTCCTCTCAATGGCCCAAGAAAAGTAGAGTTGAAAACAGAGAGTTAGAGTGCTTTCATAACTTGGCCTAAATCAAGTAACTATTTAAAAGGGCAGCTAGCATGTGAACCCAGGTCTGTGTCACCCCTGAGCCCTGCGTCTAACTACTCTACTACACTGTCTCTCCCTGTTTGTTTAGGGTTATCACAGCATGATCACAAATTCAGTTTGACAAACACCTAGTAAATACCTACTCTGTACTTTATGGCGCTTTGCTAGAAATTTGAAGACAAATAACACATTCATTTCAGTATAGTCGTGACCTATTGAAGCACATGGAAACCTATTTGACTAGCTGAACAGAATGTGACAATTGCCTTCTTCCCCCTGCCTAGCCTCCACTCACATAAATCACCACGCACCGAATAATACTTCATTTCCATAGAGGCATAACCTTGATGTGAGAAAGGGAGGAAAAAAACGCAAGAAACATTGAGCATGCTGTTTATCCCAAGTGCTGGTACTTTAGGATTTTTTTTATACATGTGACTTCATTTTGCCTTCATAAAATCCTTGTGTGATATTGACAGTTTTTTTTATTATTCTGAGGTTTGTAGAAGTTCATAATCTGCCCAACATCACAAACAAAAATAGTAGAACTGGAACTCACATTTAGCTCTGACTCTCCTTTTCCCAGATTCCTCACAAAGAACTTTACAAGCTGCTCCGAATGCTAAGTTTGGCCCGACTGGCTGTCCTGGGAAAAGAGTCGGCACCCTGTCCTGAGCATACTGCATCAGTTAATGGCCTGTCCAGAAATGTTTTCGATAGTCTCAGTCCAAGAAAGCCAAGAACTGTTTGAGAGTACAGTGCTTCTCTAGGAAAGTCAGTTTTGTTTTGTTTTTATCTTCATTGTTTGCTTTGGCATATTTCGTTTTAAACATATAGAAATTCACAGCAAATGGGATAGAGTGCCTCCAGCAAGAATTATTCAAAAGGCTTTAATCAGAAATTTTGCTCTCATTCCCAGTGCCCTGAAACCACATATCCTGTTTTTGTCAGTACATTATCTCTGAATCAATCTATGCTAGGCCATCAGTGAGAAAAACAACTTTCGAATACCTCCCATTGTGCAAAAACTATGATCTGGAACAGTACAACATCAGTGGTGACAGAATAATGAGGCCATTTATACTTTTCTGTTTGGCAATTCATAAAACCAAGTTGCATCTAAGTAATTTTTTTAGCATTAAGCTTTGCCATGTCTGTGGACATATGCTAATAAATGAAATGAACAGATTTTTTTTTTTTTGTATAAATGAATCTTATCTTTTAAACCAGAAACAAATTCCCAAGCTAAATCTCCAAATATATTTTCCTAAGCCCTTGTGAAGTAGTCTATTATACTATTTTAGGAATAATGCTACCAATAAAAATTACATTTATTTAAGCCTAATAATAAAACATAGTGGATTGAACACGTGTTTATCTTTATTCTTGGCTGAAATTACACTTAAAGGAGAGCAAGAAATGAGAAAAGGATTAATCCATAAGAGTAAAAAATAAAAAAGGAAATAACCGCATATAAGTAATGTCAACTCATTTTTGGAAGATAGAGAATGGAAGAAAAATACGTGATCAAGCCAAGTAGTGGAAGCTAAAACTAAGTATCCAGAGGAGATACTAATGAGAGGTCAGTTTATTGAACTTCCAGCATCTTCAAAAGTCTCAGGAATAGGAGATGTGAGGTGCGTCCTCGGGAGGCGTGGCTACAACCAGAGACCCCGCCTCCTCTACTTTTTGTGGAAGAAAGGGGACTTCAGAGGCTCACCAAGTAGGGGCACGAGGCACAGAGAAAGGAAGAAGTGAGAAGTTAAAATAAAAACAGCAGTATTTAGTCAAAGTTTGAAAACTAAATGGGAACGTACGCCCCACCTCAAGCCCTCTGCTCCTGCTAGTCATTCAGACCCTAGTTCCAGCACGCCAGTGACCACACACACCCTGCCCTGTGGGATGTTAGAAGCTCCTTTCAGGAAAAATAGAAACATCCCAGAAAATGCCATTCACATGCCATTCATTTTGGGAACGGCCTAGAAAAAGCTAGCTTCCCTTCCACACCCAGTCACCTTATAGTGAAGGTCACCAGCCTATAAGCTCTGCCACCAACCTTTTAACACCTCATTCTTAAATATAAATGAACAGAAAGATCACCACATATTTGAGGAAAGCCTCCATCAGGAAAAGAAGAGACCAAGAAAATAGGCTAAAATTCAAAGAAAGAGAGACAATGCTAGGGGCAGAAGTTTTTTTGTTTTTTTTTTTTTTTAATATGAATAATGGTTAATAACCTCAGAGTAGGAGTTAATATTGTACCATAAAAAAAAAAAAAAAAGATGAGGATATCTGTCATGAGGAACAATGAGATAAAAAGAGCTCTAAGAAATTAACATTATGGTAGGAGTAATCAAATATTCAATAGGAACATTAGAAGGTAAAGTTAAGGGTGCCTTCCAAAGGATAGAAATAAAAAGACGATAGGTGGGAAGTGAGAGAAAAATGATAACAAAATTAGAGAATTGATCTATACAGCTAGATATACCTGCCTAACAAACGATCCAGAAATAAAGTTAAGGATAGCAAATTACAAAACAGAACAAAAACAAGAAAAACAAATAGAAGGACACGTGCCCAGATAGGACACAATTAAAATTAAAAAAGGGGAGCAGAATTTTCACTGAAGCACGAGGGTAAAATAAAAACCTTTTTGAGACGCCAAGATTTCCAAAGAACAATCTCTTCTCTATTCTTTCTCTCCACTGCAGGAGGTGCTTCATTTTAAGGAGGCAATAATCATGCTAGAGGAAACATAGAATCCAGGAAGCAGGAATCATGGGACCCAACACCAGCGAGAAGTTTGGAAATTTCCAAGGTGATGGCCAATGGGATGTTGTGATAAAACAGCCAGGCAGGAGGCTTAGAGGGCTGCTGGTCTGGATTAGGGTAGAAAGTCAGAGGGTATCAGGAAAGAGAATAGAAAAAGAATTTGACAGACAGATGTGCTATTGAAAGGTGTAATAAAAAGTATTCCAAAAGCCCTAAGCAAGTGAAAAATTAAAACAATGTCCTAGGAAAACAAAAAGAAATCATACAGTAAAAGTGATTACAGCCCATTACTTGGCTTCACTGTGAACAGAATGTCCAAGGCATAATAAATAAAACAGAAAATATTGGTTTAATCAAAACCATAATATAATTATCTTTGGAGGATGTGGAAGGTTTGTGAGCCACATGCATTTAAATTTAGGGATTTAAGATATATTGTCTAAAATTATAGATCAACCCAAAGCAATAAATTCCTGTTATTGGTAAGAAAAAATTAAATAAAAATAAAATCCAGAAGAATGTAGAAGACTTGAAAGTTATAGGTTCTCGTGGGCAGAACTTGGAAGTAGGGACAGGGTAGGAAACTGATCTTGTTGATCTAAATTAAAGCACTATTTGACTTTCATACTATGGGCATGTGTTCATTTGTTAAACATATAAATTCATAACAAATCAATATGTTAATAGATGCCTTTTACTGCATTACTGTAAATAAATCTCCCTGAAAAAGAAAGGTAGACATCACTGATTTATGAGGTCAGAAGATACTTTATTTGCCTATCAATTCTGGATTTGCATGTTTGTATATTAAAAAAAAAAAAAAGAAAGCAAAACAGAAAATGAAATACTAAATAAAGATTCAAATGCTTAAAGTATTTAGTAGATTACTGCATTTTTATTGCATTTATCACATATACTGTGACGGATTTTTGGACATAATTAATGAATATTCTATGACCTCATGTATGACTTCTAGCCTTTTTTTTACTTTGTCAGAGTGTGGCAGAAGGTTGGGGTAAAGGGACTCAAAGCTCTTCAACAGGAAATTAAGTGTAGTCAGACCTTAAAATAAAAACATTTCAAAGCTGTTACTAGGCTGAGATAGATCTATAAGGAAAGATCTCCAGCGAATATTAAATAAAAGGATCAAGAAATAGACAACAGCTTGTATTCTGTGATTCCACAGGTATTTATGATTGTGGATACATAGACTAATTTTAGGAGGACACTTACACTGCTAACAGTGTTGGCCTTTCAGGAAGTAACCTCAGAGGAAAGATTCATATTTCACTCAAAACTCTTTAATACTCTGATTTTTAGACCTTATGCATAAATGGTTTATCTTCAATAACAAAGTAATTCATAAAGATAAATAAAATGTAGTTTCATATGTTGCTGATAAAGCAAATGGTTTTGAAGAGGAATGGAAAGATCGATCGATTTATACAAAGGGGAAAAGGAATTATGATCATATTTATGTAAAACTAACACACAGAATTATCTGTTGGTTATATGATTTAGGGTGATTGCTGTTTCTTCTTCACAGTTTTTTTTTTCGAAGTTTACAAATTTTCTACAGTTATATTTCTATTACTTTTAAAATGAAAAAAAATTAAAGAAAAAAGAAAGGAGAAAATGTCATCCTTTTGTCAGTTCTCTAGGACACAGAAGATGTGCAGTCACAGTGTAGTTTCTCTGGAAGGGGAATGTGAGCATCTGGGTATTACATTTGCAGATGGACTTCATAAAAAGCATATGGTAGATTTTCTCAAGGAAAATTGTTGCTGTAGAAGCACGAGTTGCTATTTAAACCTTGGCAGACTAGGTCTTTTTTATGCTTGACTTTGCTCTCTCCGATATGTGAATTAGGCATCTGCTCAGATTTTCTTAAGGAATTCTCCCATTAGTGAAATTAATTTTTCCTTTGTAAATTATATAATGTGAAATTTTGATAACTGGATAGTCAAGGGGGATAATTTTTTAACTCATCTTTTAGGACTATTTATTTTTTCTTTCTGCTTCCTAAGTTTCAGATATGTTAAAACAAGAGCAAAGGAAAACAAAACACAACAAAACACAATAAGCCAATATGAAGATTTTCACAGAACCAAGCAGGCATAGCACCAATTCAGAATAACAACCAACTTCATTCTGTTTACCAGAGGTTATCGCTCAAAAATTCACAAGTACTTTTCATGGAAAGAAAATGCCTTTATAATGGTCAGTGCAGAATTTATCAACTTTATTGCATGTTTTCTGTCCTTTCTTTAGGTATGTAAAAGGAACACAATGAACTTTTTTTGTTTTTTTGTTTTGTTTTGTTTTTTTATCTTTCTGCAACATGATCGGATAGAGCAATTCCTTTGCTTCCACCTCAGTAAGTTGTTTTGATAAGGTGTAGGTCCATTTTTAATAAAAAACAAATATACCTTCACTGGCTCAGACTAAAAAACAGACATACGGTGTGCAGTGACAGGGTGAGATAGACAGGAGAGAATGACAAACATTTACCCAGGAGAAACAATGACAGATGCAGAAATGTCTTCATCACAAAAAAATTAGCCCTGTGTATTTAGGGTTTTCAGCTGACAGTTTTAAGAGAAACTTTCTTCCCCAAAGAAGAAATCTGGCTCCTTCAATTTCTCATCCGGTTTTGGGGACAAAAGTCTGGAACTCTGCCAGTGCTTGGAGTCCCCCAAGGAATATTTTACAAAACATTAGCAATTCTAATGATTTTCATTATTTAATGATTTCTAACATTATATATCTGAATGATAAAGCAAAGTTTTGAAAGTTTAATGTTTACAGTCTTATGTAGTGGGACTGACTTTAGTAATTTTCACATTCTCTTTGCCCTTTTGTGCAAAAGATACTTGATCATCAAAGATGGGGGCTCAAAGTTTTAAAATTCTTTCATCTGTAAGTTGTATTGTTTTGAGCAATTTAGCTTCTCTGGGCCTTAAATTTTCATGCCTGTAAAATGAAGTGATGAGGCAAATAAACTGATGTCTCTTCTGATTTTAATATAAGATAAAAGCAAAGAAATGCTTTTCTCTGTAGAGCACTTTGCACCCTCCATTAAAAGAACATAGGGATTTATAAAGTTATATCAATCATCCTTTGCCTCTAGGCAAAAGTTTGTCTAGGGAAGGGGTCATCATATTTTAGCCTCCAGCCAAGTTTGACCAGCCTCTGTTTCTGTAGATAACATTTAATCAGAACACAGCCTCACCTATGGGTTTGCTTATTGTCAATGGCTGCTTTCAGACTTAAGGTACGGTTGAGTATTTGTACCATATACCATCTGGCATACAAGGCCTAAAATATTCACTAGCAGGCCCTTTACAAAAAGTCAGCCAATCCGTGGTCTAGAAGCTCTCTCAACTTCCAAGTACTTTCTTGGCCCCTGGGTATAATGAAGACCTGAGCCAGGTGTCCAGTCCAGAATGTGGGAGATGTACACACGCAGCCCAAGGCAGGCCCCACATTGCCCCCTCATCCTACTCGCACCCTCTTCGTTTGAGTAAAACCTGATATCTAGATTCCATAGATTAAAAGACAAGATTTCATCAGGACCATTCGGCTATGTAATGCCAGAAGATTGTTTTCATCATCTTAGAAAATTGCTCTCAAGTCTCCTTGTTTTGTATATTTTAATCTCTGACCAGTACTCAAACTTTTTGGTTGATCACTGACCTTTTGAGAATCTAATTAAAGCTATGGACCCTAGCAGGAAAATGTGCTAGCATAATTCAAACAACATTTTCACACCCAATTTTCTGAGTGGGGGTGGGGGAGTAGTTCACATTAGTCTAAGACTTCAGAACACATAGCTTTCATAGCTTCTAAATGAAATAATTTATACAATATTCTCACCATAAAGGTCAATACTACTTTATAGGATTGAATGCCAACGTGACATAGCAGAAAAATATCATATGAAAAGCCAGAAAAACAAGTTTATGCATTGTCTCTGCTACCAACTAGATGTGACAGGCTACTGAAGTGCTCCATGCTTTGGGTTTCTCATTTGTTAATTAGTGAAAATAATAAATGTCCTGTCTATGCCACAGGCTGTGATAAGAATCAAATGAGGTAATAAGAGAAAATTTTATAAACCACACACTCTTTCCATTTCAGGAATTTGACAACCCATTTCAAAGAACCATAGGTACTTTCGTATTAAAAGTGTAATCCTTGGACCAGCAGTATCAGCATCACCTGGAAGCTTGTTAGAAATGGAGATGCCCAGGCCTATCTGCAGACTGAGGGAATCAGAATCTGCGTTTGAACAAGCTCACCAGGGGATCTGTGTGCATGTTAAAGCTTGAGGAATGTGGAAAGAGCTCTTTGCAAAGTACGAACTACTGCATAGGGCTGATCTCCTTCAGATAAAGAAAATGAAGACCACAGAAATTACAGGACATGGTGAGGTTTTGCACAGACACATCATTAAGTAAACATGACATGCTGTGGGATGCTTAAAAACAGCTCGATCAGGTCACTGAAATCCACAAAGAGATTTCATCTATTATTATGAGGTCATGGAACCACTGTCAGATCGAGCCTCAGATTTCTAGATTTTTTTAGCTGCAAAATTTTCATATGAGAAGTAGCATATCTATTTCCCTGTAATATCTCATTAAGATGGAGAAAAGTTAGTAAGGATAATATACATTTTACTGGCTGCACTCCCTACCACACATCACTTCTGTCTCTAAAGCAGAAGTTTTAGGCATAAAAAGATCAAGGATATGACATAAAAGAACATGTGGTCAGGAACGAAGGAGGACTGGGAATATTAAAACAAAACAAAACAAAACAAAACAAAACAAAACAAAACAAAACAAAACAAAAAACCTGCTGCTGACAGTATAACCAAGAAAAATAATTGAGGGAGCATATGTGGGAAACAATTTCTTTTGGTGACAGAGGAAGGCATTCTATCTTCACTTTCCCATTCTCTGACACCAGGTGCAACTTGTCAATTTAGGGAAGTGGGGGTAGAGATGAGAAGGGAGAAGAAATGGGAAGTTTTAAACCAAAGGTTGCTTAAACTGAGAGAGAAAATGGGTGTGGTTTATACTATCAGGAACTTCGCTCTAATAGGACCACTGGACATCCCTGAAGGTTTCTGGGTTCTGAGGCATCTGCCTCTTGGGAACTGGAGGTGCCAGAGTGCCACTCACAGGATAGAAAACAAAGAGTAGGTCGAGAGGCTTAGCCTCAAGTTCAAGGAAAAGACAGCTTCTAGCTCAGACCGCCAAGTTGAGGGGGCAACTAGGGTTCAGAGCAGAAGCTGTCTCTAGAGGTACAGTTGTATGTACCTTACAAACTGGTTTACAGCGTTTTCCTTATCTTTTATCTCTTAGAACTCTGAGCATGGTAGTTGGAAGTGGAAGAAGATGATGACATTTAAAAAAATAACCTTTGCTGCTCACTCTGGGGCTGTAACGGAAAGGGATAAAAGTTTGAAATAAATGAAGCCTGGGTTTGAAACCCAGTTCTGCTACTTACCAGTGCTGTGTGATCTCATGTACCCCAGTCAGCCTCTCTGAACTTCATCTGAAAACCGCAAATTATTGTCACATATCACATAATGTTATTAGAACGATTAGGTGAAATATGATTATGAAGTATTGACAAATTGTGAGTGCCCATGACATTCATTCCTTCCTCATCCATTTTCACTCAGGCTCAACCTGTTAGTCCATATTTGCATAGTCAGTATCCACTGCGTGCTGACTTGTTGGATGAAGTGATTCATTTAGGACCCTCAATTAAAACAGAACTTAAAAAGTTTTTTTAAAAATGCTTGTTTCAGTGTTCCAGCCCTACTTGTCCTCAGCTCATCCTGCAGGTTTAGTTATCTAACAACAGTGTTAGCCTGCTCTGCGATCACCCAGTGTGAATGGAAAAGCCATCAAAGCCTTTCATGTAATTATGCACACTGTTGCTGTAGGCCTCAGGGGCCCCATTGGCCCTCTAATAACGAAGGAGTCTAGAAAGTCTGTGCCTCCCCAAATTACAGCAGTGGCAGGCTATGGACTCACCCAAGTAACAGATGGTTTTATTAGTGGCCACTGTCAGACACTTGGCTGAGGGCGGAGCACATGGCCATTAGCGTCTGTTCCACTTTGGTGGAGTAGTAGCTGTGTGCACAAGGAAAGCTGAGTCTGAAAATAATTGACACTGAGGGAGACAATGCTCTCTTGGTGTCACCTAGGGAGCAAATGAGCTGAACAACAACAACAAAAAAATCCTTTCCTCAAGCACCTAAGACAGAAAAGATAAGCCCAAATAATTGTGTTAATTCTTTGGAAGAGGAAAGTCAGGATGTCTCCTTGTAGTAGAAAAATAAAGCAGGTGAATGAGATGCCACTTAGCGAATCTGTGGGAAGAAATTCTGACTCTGGCTAGTTGAAAAACAAATTAAAAACAAAACAAAACTATTTCTTCAAAGAGGAAATACAGATGGTCAACAGACATATGAAAAGATGTTCAAGGTCACTAATCATCAGAGAAATGCAAATTAAAACCACAATAAGATATCACCTCACACCTGTCAGAATGGCTATCATCAATAAATCAAAGAACAAGTGTTGGGGAGGATGCGGAGAAAAGGGATCTCTCATATATTGTTGGTGGGATTGCAAATTGGTATAGCCGCTATGGAAAACAGTCCGGAGGTTTCTCGAAAAATTAAAAATGGATATATCTTTTGATCCAGCAACTGCACTTCTGGGTATTTATCTAAAGAAAACCAAAACAACAATTTGTAAAGATCTATGCACCCCAAAACTCATGGCAGCAAAATTTACAATAGCCAAGATATGGAAGCAAACTATATGCCTATCAACAGATGATTGGATAAAGAAGTTATGGTTCATATATACAATGGAATATTACTTAGCCATTAAAAAAATGAAATCCTACCATTTGCAACGACATGGATGGACTTAGAGGTTATTATGCTGAGTGAAATAAGTCAGACAGAGGAAGATAAACACCATATGATTTCACTTACATGTGGAATCTAAGGAACAAAAAGAACAAACTAATAAAAAAAACAGACTCACAAATATAGAGGATGATTTGGTGACGGACAGAGGGGAGGGGGGGTTGGCGGGCTGGGAGAATGGGGTGAAGTTAAAGAAGTACAAATTAATAGTCGATAGATGGTCACAGGGATAGGGAACATGGCATAGGGAATGCAGTTAGCATTAATATATTGGGTAGGTGGAGGGCCAGAAGAGAGAAAGAACAATTAGGGGGATCCTTTTATAAACTATATAAATGTCTAACCAATGTACTGTATACTTGAAACTAATAAAATAAAATGAAAACAAAACAAAACAAAACAAAACTCTTCTCCATCTACCACTTCCTCAAATAATAGGCACTCAATCAGACTGCATTTAAGAGGAAAGACATACTTCACTCTCAATAGCAAATATAAAATATTCTTTTTAACCAAAAAAAGGAATATAAATATTTGAGACCAAGAAAGCAAAAGCTGGTAGTTAGCTACTAACACAAGTATTTAAGATATATATTGAAAAGATCTAGGAGTTTATGGTCATCCACTCAAAAAGTAGTGGATTTGCAGCAATAGCATCATCACAAAGCCCAGATAGCACTCAGTTTTTTTTTCTCTCACTCGGCATCTAGATACAAATACTGTCACCAGCTGCTTTGTTTCATTTTTAATCAAGTTCTAGTAGGTTTCTCTAACTCTTTGGAGCTTTCAGAGTCTATTAGAGAACTCCACTGCAGTGAAATCTCTCTATCCATCTTGGTTTTCTATTGCTATGTGACAAATTACCACAAAATAAGCATCTTAAAACAACACAAATTCATTATCTCACAGTTACATGGGTAAAACTCCAGGCACAGGTAAGCTGATTCCTCCGCTTATGGCCTCACTGGGCTGAAATCAAGACGTTGGCTAGGCCTGTTATCTCCTCTGAGGCTTAGGATCCTCTTCCAAGTCTACTGGTTTTTGGCAGGATTCATAACCTTAGTCTGTAACTAAGGTCCCCGTTTTCCTGCTATCTCTAGTTCAGGGGTCACTCTCAGCTCCTAGAGTCCATCCTCGCGTCTTTACCACATGGCCCCCTCCTCTAACAATATGGCAGTTTACTTCTACAAGGCTAATAGGAGAGCATCTGCAACAGCAGTTTGTTTTTTTAGATGGTTCACTGAATTAGGTCAGGCCCACTCAGTATAATCTTTCTTTTGACTCAACATCAACTAATTAGAGACTTTAGTTACAGGTGAAAAATTCGACTTTGCCACATAATGTAGGTTAATCATGAGTGTGATATCATATTCACAGATTCTATCACTGAAGGGAGGGTTATCATTCAAGGCATGAACATGATGGGGTGGGGACTTTGGGGACTATCTTTGATTGTGTGATACACTATTTTTTTAATTGACATAAAACTTGCATAACATAAAATAACCATTTTAAATAGTACAATTCAGTGGAATTTAGTACATTCATGCTGTTTGCATTAATCATCTCTATCTAGTTCCATAATATTTTTATTATCCCAAAGGGAAACCTCATACCTGTTAAGTAGCAACTCCCCATTACTCTCTCCCTTTGGCCCTTGGCAACCACTAATATACTTTCTGTCTTGTGGATTTACTTATTCTGGACATTTTTGGATAAACGAAGTCATACCATATGTGATCTTTTGTGTTTGGCTTCTAAGAGTTGATGGACATTTGGGAAGTTTCTATCTCATTTGGTGATTGAGAATTGAGCTGCTGTAAATATTCCTATATAAGTTTTTTAAACATCTGTTATCAATTTTTCTGGGTATATACCTAGGAGTGGAATTTATGTATCATATAGTAACTGGCAAACAATTTTCACAGCAGCTAAACCATATTACATTCCTACCATCAATATCTGTATGTTTAAATTCCTTTATAATAAAAGAAAGGTTATTATTATTTTTTTTTTAAATTATAGCCATTCCAGTGAGTATAAAGTGACATCCCACTGGGTTTGATTTACATTTCCCTAGTGATTAGCAATGTTGACATCTTTTTGTGTTCATTTTGGCTATTTTATATCTTCTTTTTATATCTAAAAAACAAGTCCCTTGACTATTTTTAAAGAGGGTCGTCTTTTTGTTAGAGTTGTAAGAGTTCTTTTTGTAGTCTGTATACTTATCAGATATATGATTCACAGATATTTTCTCCTATTTTACAGGTGTCTTTTCGCCTTCTCGATAGCATTCTTTGATCCATAAAATTTTGAATTTTTATAAAGTTAATTTTATAAAATTTATTTATTTTTTTCTTTTGTTCATTGATCTTTCAGAATCTTATCTAGGAATTCATTGCCAAATCTCATGAAGTTTTGCCTCTATGTTTTCTATTAAGAGTTTAGCACTTACATTTAGGCCTTTGATCCATTTTGACTTTGTTTTTATATATGATGTGAGCTGGGGATCCAATTCATTATTTTGCATGTGGATATCCAGTTGTCCCAGACATATTTGTTGAAGAGACTATTTTTTTTCCTATAGAATAGTACAGTAGCTTTGTTCAAAACCAATGGAGCAAAGATTAATGGGTTTATTTTTATACTCTCAATTCTAATCCACTTATGTATATGTCTATTCTCTTATCATAGTGTTTTGATTATTGTAGATTTGTAGGAAGTTTTGAAATTGGAAAGTGTGAGTAGTCCACATTTATTTTCCTTTTTAAAGATTGTCTTGGCTTTTCGAAGTGTCCTGCAATTCCACATGAATTTTAGGAACGGTTTGTCCATTTATACAAAAATGTCCATTAAGATTTAGATAGCAGTTGCAATGAACGTGTAGGTTGTTTTGAATAGTGTTGCCATCTTAACAGTATTAAGTCTTCCAATAAATGCTCATGACTATCTATTCATTTATTTCAGTCTTCTTTAATGTTTATCAGCAACCTTTAGCAGTTTTCACTATACAAGTCAAGCACCACCTTGGTTAAATTTACTCCTAAGTATTTTTATGCTATCATAAATGGAATTGTCTTTCTTAATTTCCTTTTTCAGATTGTTCATTCATTTCTAGTTCATAAAAATACAGTTGATTTTTCCATGTTGATCCTGTATGCTACAACTTTGCTGATTTCTTTTATTAGGTCTAACAAGTTCTTTGGTACATTCTTTAGAATTTTTATATATAAGCTCATGTCATTTACAAATAAAAATAGTTTTACTTCCTCATTTCTGATTTTTAAGTCTTTTATTTCTTTCTCCTGCCTAACTGCTGTCTGGAATTTAGAGCATTAGCATCCTTGGTTTACACACAGTCATTAAGGAAAAAACAGACTTTCACCCCTGAGTATACTATTAGCTGTGGAATTTTCATAAATGCCCTTTACCTAATTGAAAAATTGACATCTATTCCTAGTTTGAATGTTTCATTTTTGTTTTTAATCATGAAATAGTATTGGATTTTGTCGAATGATTTTTTCTGCATCAATCGAGATGAATGTGTTTTTACTCCATTTCGTTCTATTAACACTGTGTATTACATTGATTGATTTCATATGCTGAATTACCCTTGAATTCTTGGAATAAATTCCACTTGTCTCTGGTGTATAATACTCATAATAGGCTTCTGGATTTGGTTTGCTATTATTTTCTTGAGGATTTCTGCATCAATAATCAATATTAAAAATGTTTATGAGTTATAGTTTTCTTCCAATATCTTTATCTGGCTTTGGTATCAGGGTAATACTGGCTTTCTAGATTGAGTTAGGAAGTATTCCCTCCTCCTTGATTTTTTGAGAATTATAAGGATTGGTGTTAATTCATTTTTAAGTGTTTGGTAAATTCACCAATGAGAGCATCTGGTTCTGGGTTGTCATTGCTGAGAGATTTTTAGTTGTCGTTACCAATTCACTCTATTTTTTTATGTCTATTTTAATCATAAACTTTCAGCTAATGTAGCTGGAACTTAACTGAGGCGCTGTTTCCTTTCTCTCTCTAGCCAAAACACTTGCATTATGAATTTGTTAAAGCAAAGCTATCAAACAGGAAAACCACATGGGAGTGAAATGGGAGCTAACAGTTCAAGCAGCTGCTGTGGCTTGGAGAGGGAGAACAGGTCATTTGCCATCTTAAAATTGGGAGCTATAGAAAACGTATTGAAACTTGGGTGATACAGAAGATAAATCATCTGAAATTAATATCTGTCTCATAAACACTGAAAGGAAAACATAATTAAGAAATGATACATCTCTCCACAAAGGGGAAATAATATTTTCAATTTTGTAGGAGACTGGATAGTTTTCTTAAACTTATGTCATTCTCACTAGGTTACCTAAAGTCACAAAAATGTCTACTCAATACATTCCTTAAAGACAAGAAAATTGTGCATAAAAATCTAATTTATGAATTTATTAATTTTGCATGAAAATGATACATGTTAGTTAATATAGATTGCAATTCCTGTTATCCCAAAGTTGATACTTATGGAGGAGGTAGCACATATTAAATATTCTTTCCAAGCAGAGTATAAAATAATAAAAGCTTTTAGCTTGGGTTATGGAGATGGAGTCATTTCTTTCATAAATCTAATTATTGCTTCCGTAGGGAAATGAACTCACTCCTTTAGAAAGGATTTTCCATTATTGTTTC
This sequence comes from Pteropus vampyrus, assembly GCF_000151845.1. NCBI lineage: Eukaryota > Metazoa > Chordata > Mammalia > Chiroptera > Pteropodidae > Pteropus > Pteropus vampyrus. The sequence goes on from NW_011888782.1 coordinate 8,447,965, forward strand.
CAAAACGACTTGTTTGTTTTGCTTAAGACCCCTGAAGCAGAAAGTTCTGAGACCCTTGAAAACAACAGAATCAAAACAGTGTTTATGTAATAGATATCTTCAAATAAATAATATAAAACTTGAACCAGCACCTTATTGTGCAGAAAATGAATGTTTTTTTTTATTTTTTCAGAGCTGGTACATTTTGGTTTATATATGCATGGGCGACAGGGCAGTTCACACAGGCCACCCCTGTCGATGGTGATGATTATCTTACTCTGGAGGCAGGAAGATCTCCCCATCTGTGTTAACCATGGGCAAGTCACTTAATCTTTGAGCTTTCTTTCCTCACCTCTAATATAAGGATAATAGTGCTTACCTGTACATTAGGTTGGTTAATAACATCATGTTTATGAATTGCTTATAAAGCCACAAGACCAAAGCAAAGTAAGTTTTCCAGGATTCGTGTGCAAGTGATTGATTGAGAAGCGCTCTCAGGAGAAGCAAGAGAGTTAGAGATGCAGGACTGTGAAGGGAAAGAAGAGGAAGGCTAGGAATTTAGGCAATCTTGATCTGCTGGGAGCTTTAGAGTTTTAATTGTGCCAGAGTTTGTCTCCCCTCAAGGCAAGACGGCTGCAGGTCATTGCTAAGTTCCTACCCTGTGAGATAAAAACGCTTTACACACTCGAGTACTCTGTATATGTGAGCAAAGTATCTCCAGGAATTTAAAAGCAGTCCTCCAAAGAGAGTCACAGGTACAAGTGGCACCTTAAAAGCAAAGCACCAAATGTGGGGGGAATTAGAGCGCCAACGCTAAAATGATCTGCCAGGATCTGGATGGATCAAGAGGGTCCATGATACTATCTTCGTTAACATTTCATTTTCTTCCCAGATTTTCATCTTTAGCCTTTTTTTTTTTTTAAAGAAAATTGTCTAGACAAAGCATTTCTTTTTCTGTGTTTGTTCTAGTACATAAAGATACATAAACCACCCCTATCATAATTTAAATAAAATGCAACTTATCCAGACAGCAGATCAAGAAACAAAAGCATTTTTCTTAGACTTCGCCATTTCTTAAGTTTCCTGATATTGGACAAATTCAAGTGGATTTTGAATATCTTCATAGAAATATAGTTTGCACGGAATCATTTATCCCAAGAGCCTTGGAAAGCAAACTGCTGGGTGGGGAAAAGTCTTTAACAGGCTCCCATGGGATAATTAATTACCACTCAGTTCGGAACTATACTCAGTATCTGTGGCACTGTCATTTGAGAATAAGAAATTCAGTATTCTTCAACATCAATGAAGATATTGTCAAGTTCTGTAAAGTTTCATTTTATGTTTAGACAGTGAAGGAAGGAATCTTTGCTAGAAGTATTTCTACTTTTCAAAAAACAAAGTTAAGAGATTTTATAAAGGTGTAAATTCTTTCAGCTGAGAAATTAGCACTATCACAGGGCAAATTAAACCTACTGCATATTTTTACCTGCAATAAAACATTTTGGATACAATTGTGACAAAATTAAGATGTGTTTGACATGATGATTTAGTAAACAGAACAGTGCTTTTTCAGTTAACAGAATAATATTTTTATATCACATGCCTATGATCCACAATTATTGTCCTCCGTGAATTTTTAATTTGTTTTTTTTACATGATGAAATGCAACTGCCCTCCCAGATTGCATCGGCTAAATAGGCCTTTATTTACAAGCTGTAATTAAAATGAACTCACATGTGATGATAGCAGTTATCAGTGGAGAGTAAGCTTTTTAAGAAATCAATCAGATGAAAGATTAACTAAATCTATCACAAGGAAGTGCTTTAATTTCTTCCGAGAAGACAGAATGGCTATAAGAGATTATTAAAAAGTAGAGACAGTGGTATTTTTTTCCCATGTGCCACACCTCGCCCGAAGGGGAGGCCCCCAGTTTGTGAGCCCCCAGTTTGTGAAAAGCTTTAAGTATGCAATCAGAAGACAAGAATTTGAATCCCTCCTTCTGCTTCAGAGCTGTTCATCCCTGGACAATTTATTTTAGCCTCTCCTGTCTTCGGATTCTTCCTAATTCACTTAATTTAAGCTGTTTTTAATTTTTATTTACATTATTTTCTTAATTTTACATGTGAGAAAACAGTGTCAGAGAAGTTAATTTGTCCAAGATCACAAATGATGAAAGTGGGTCTACCTCAGTTCAGCACTATTCGATTTGTATTATTTTTCCTGGCTTATCTTATTTACTTTCATCAGTTTATTGTTAGAAAGAATATTGCTTGAAAAATCAATCTTAAGAATGAAAATTTAATAATTATGATTATTTCTTGATTGAGAAATTAAAGTTCGAACAACAAGAAAACGCTCTAGAAGAGTTTAGACTAGCACTATGCCATTCACTATGGTAGTCATATGTGGCCATTTAAATTTAAATAAATTCAAATTAGAGAAAAAATTACAAATTCTTTAGTTTCAAGAGTCACATTTCAAGCACTCAATAGCCACATGTAGCTCCTTGCTACTGTATTAGAAAGCACAAATGAACATTTTCATTATCACAGAAATTTCTATTGGATAACGCTGGCTAGAGTCCAGATCCAGGACTCACAACATTGTTTTTATAGTCACAAATGTTTTATTTGCGTTTATTTATCTCACTCCCAGGCATGGTATGTTAGCTTACTTTTATAACAATATATGGCTGTGTACATCTTTAAGTATTTTGTCAGGTGTGTGGTAACATAAAAATCAAATGGGAAAATAAAAAACAAGCCAAGAGGTTTGGAAACAAGACATCTTCTCTCAGTATTTGAGAAGTTTGGAAGACAGTGCTAGAACTCAAACCCTAGGCAAATGCAGCTTAGAATCTTCTACAGACAATAAGTCAAGTGAATAAGAGACCGTAAGTTAAGACACTCCATAATCACTAGGGCCACCTTGGACAGAAGCAACAATTTGATTTCTATTGACTCCTGGAAGTAGAGTGAAAAAAAGACTAATCTGATAATCTCAAGGGTGACATATCTCTAAGCAGGTTTCTATTTCCAAGCTGTTAAGAGACTCTAATCACCATCCTTTTGCTCCCTGAACCATCTCCCCCCATTTACATGAATAATGTGGGAAAACAGTACCAGATGCAAATAACACAGGAGAAGGTTACGGGAGATGCAGATAAGAGAAAGTCTGCTGAATGGCACTGAAAAATGATTAAATTAAATTAATTCAAATTAGAGCTCTGCCTTGCGGGTGGTGGAGAGAGAGAGACAGAGAGAGCATCTATGTGCCTGTATAAGTGGTGTGTGTAAATATATTATAAATTTAGGAGTAAATATAAGTGTTTAGGTATACAAATAGGTCACTGGCAGTTTTCACTGTGTGGACTCTAATAAAAATTAATACTGCTGACTCTCAATGATTCCTGGTCATAGGTATCAAATCAATCAATAGTCTATTCAATTCAATTCAAGTCAAGCAGTCTACTTGAGATTAGGAAAATGAATGAAACGTGGCTCTCCTGGAGATCAATTTTGTCATTTATAAACTGAATAAGCTGTACAGCCTCACATCGCCTCTGACATTCAGATTCCTCCCCTTATTACAACTTACCTTGGAGTTGTCAGGAGTAAGTAATACTGACAAGACTGGACCTCACTTTTTGTTTTGTTGTTTCCTACTTTTTCTTCTTCTAAGTACAGACATGCACTCACATGCAAACACACATTTTGTAATAAGGAAAAATAACTACAAATCTCCTGAAGCCCTAATATGAAAGAAATTTAAATATATATTATTGAACACAATGGTACATATTTGGCTCACTTTTTACTCTCTTGTCTTCTAGTTTTCTCTTTACAATTAGAACCCCAATTAAGTTTAGGGTATCATATTTCCCAGTCCTCCTTGGAGTTAAGGCTATCTATGTGACACAGGGGCAATCAACAAAATATAAGCAGAAGTTCTAGTTGGGGCATTTAGTTAAGCCCTTTACCATAGAAAAGACCTAGTTAGTTTGTCCCTTTTTTCACTACCCTTCACATTGCCTCTTGTTGCCTGGACTGTAGAGTTGCCATCCACAGAAAAATTAGCCCTTTGATCATCAGGTAAAATGGCATAAGGATAGTGGCTTGCCCTAAAAATCATGAAGGAAAAAGTCAGAATAGTCTTGAGTGCTTACTGACATCCCAGATTACTGTTCCTGTAACAGCCTTCTTTCACCTAAAGCTGAAATTAGTTCTCATAGTAACTTTTCCTGAAAACATGAAGAAAGTCTTGGAAAATAATTGAGAAACTCTTCTGAATTTATTAGCAATATTATCATTTTTTAAAGGGAACACGTAGCTTGATGATAATGATATTCTCCCCTCTTCATGACAGTTGCCTCAAATAGTAAAAATATTACAAAGGTCCTTATATTTCCCAAATCTTTCTTGCTGGTGTAATTTTACCTATGGACATTGGCTTGTGTCTTATTAATACATGTCATGATAAAATTATGGCTAGAAATCAGTGAGTAGGAAGAAAGTTTTGAAAGATTTGCCCATGGGTATTAAAAATATTAATAAGGCCATCTTGACTTTGCTAAGGGACTGAGTTGAGAAAACCAGAAAGCTGTTCACTTTGACTCGAAATGTCTCTAAACGCTGTCAGAAACTTCCTACAGTGTCCACAGACAGGAGCTGCATTGTGCTGATAAGAAATAGAAAGTAATTTCTCACATATAATATATAAACTCTTTAAATTGATTTTTAAATCTGCACTTTCCAAATTGTCTATTCCATAACTCATCCTGATATTCTCATTGCCTTGAAAGTCAATTGTGATGGCTATGGCATGCTAAGCACATAGTCCTGTCTTCCCTTGACTTATAAGAAAATGTAAGATTGTCCACCTGCTTCAGATGCAAAAGCTTTATTAGATATTGGATTCCACAAGGAAGATGAGAGATGTTGTCAGTCACCAAATTTAATATGCATTTTCTGAAGGAGACTTTGCAACAACCTACCTACAAGTTTTCCTTCCAAAATAAACAATTCATGCCATAGATAATTTTTATGTGTGATGGAAAATATTTGTAGAAAACTAGTTTTAGAAATAAAAACAAACAGTTAAGGAAAATAATATTAACACATTATGAAAATGTAAAAAATTATATAATTTATGAAATTATATAAGCATATGTTATATAAAAATTTATATGCTATATGCAAAAGTTATATAATTTATGAAAACCTGAATATGCCAATGGTCAAAGATAAGGAAGTGAATGTATATTTTAATACATTTATTTTAACATGACTAGATTAATATATATGTGATATACACAAAATATTATATACATATGTAATCATTAGTATTAATCTTTAAGAAAATATGTAGAGCATAACAAAATGCTAGAAACCATGAAAACCATAAGAGTAACTATTTCTCTGGTAGTTTAAATGATAAGGATAAAGGCAAGAACTCAAAGTTCAAAAGTTTATAAAGGACCTTAGTTCTTTAGCTTAAAAAGACAAAATGCTCACCTCGCTGTCCTGGTATATGAGATAAAAGTAACACAGTATAAACAAATGAAGTATTGGAATTCTTTCAATGATACGACAAAAGCAAATTTGAAGATGCTTGAAGGATTGAATTAAATAAATAACATAGGAAAACTTAAAAAAAAAATCACCCCACAAAAACACACTCCCTTCACAAAAGGATTCAGAGCACAAAACCCACTTGAATATGCTTGCCCCATTCCAGGCAAACACCAGAAGCTGTTTGTTTCTCCCAACTCCCTGCTCTGTGCTGTGGCCTCATAAACTGTGGGAAGTTGCCTTTTTACCATCCCAACCCTGTATTAAGAGAATGCAGGCAGAGATGACATCCATCACACTCACCTTTGGACATGGTGATTGCAGAGACTGAGGAGAATCCTGCTGACTATCTCCATTCTGCACTACTGTGAGCATTACCACCCCTTCCTTTTGTCAGTGTTGTGGCCATAGAGACTGTTGGGTGGAACATTGTCAACCACTCCTCTCCTTCCCTAAGCTAATATAGCAAGGGGGCAAACCACCTCACTTTCCTAACTAGAGAGTAGAGGAAAGATTATGGAAAGGGTGAGCTGGATAAAGCAATGCTTTACATCGGGGTCCACGATGGAGCAGCCTGTGCATGAAACCAACCAGAAGCAACACGGCAAAAGCCTGGAGAGCTGAACAATGGGGTGGAACACTGCCCAGGTTTCAGACTGGCCTCTGGGTAGCACATAAGTGACATACTGCAAAGACTTTGAAAACTAAACTGATATTTGAACCGCAGCTCACAAAGGAGAGCCAAGACACGAATTCTAAACTTCAAGGGGTTGCTTGCATGCTGTAATAGAAGATTTAAATAGGAACTGGAGTCTCATAACCTAGAATGTCCAGAAGGTAATGCAAAATTGCTCATCATATCTAGACTGGAAAAATCTCAACTGGAATGGGAAAAGATAATCGAAAGATACTGAGTGCCAGGATTACGCACATATTAGAATTAAAAAAGAAGACTTTAAAGTAGCTATCATAGAATGCTCCAGCATGCAATTACAATCACTCCTGGAGTGGGGGTGGAGTAGGGGAATGAAATTCTCAGCAAAGAAAAAAATTAAAATTCAGAAAGTTTTCAGGAATAAATAAAGAGCATCAGACATGGTAAATATCTGGCTGAATATAATATGCTATTCTTATCCTCTTGAATTTTTAAAATCATCTTTGATGATTGAAAACAAAAATCATAACATTGATGTCATTTTCAGAGCATGTACAGGTAATATTTAAGACAATTAAATTATAAAGGTGGAGAGGAAGAGGCATGAGAGAATTTTTATGTTTTTGCATTCCCCTTGAATTCATAACATATTGAAAGAACATCATAAATTCTGATGACTTAGGAATGTATAAAACCCCTAGAATAACCACTAGAATCACTATGCAAAATATATACTCAAAACACTAAAAATAAACTAAAATTGAATACTGAAAAATAAACAAGAAGGCAAAGAGAGAAGAACAAAAAAGACAGAAGGAACACACAGAAAATCAATAGGTAACTTGAACAGAGCTATAACTAAAAAAGAAATTAAATTTGTTGTAAAAAGTAACTTCTAAAACAAAATATCTAGTCACAGATTGTTTTACTGGAGAATACTCCCAAATATTTCAGGAAGAAAATAACACCCGTTTTACACAGTCTCTTCCAGGAAATAGAATTTCTCAATCTATTTTATGAGACCATCATTACCCTGATAACAAAACCAGACAAAAACAGTACCAAAAAAAAAAAAAAATTACATACCAATACCCCCAAGAACACTGACAGAAAAATCATCAATAAAATATTAACAAATCAAGTTAAGTAATGTATACAAAGAAAAAAATGTACCATGATTAAGTGGGATATATTCTAGGAATGCAAGGCAGGTGCAATATTTAAAAATCAATTAATCTAAATAACCAATTAATCTAAAGAAAGAAACTACATGATTGTATCAGTTGATATGGAAAAATCATTTACTATTTACGATTAAAATAGTAAATAGTAAATAATGTAAATAATATTTACATTTTATTTTAAAACATATGTGTGTATGCATACACATATATATTTATATTAAAAATGTAAAGCAAAAGTAAAAGAAACTGGTTACCTGTGGGGAAGAAATGGAACAAGGTGGAGAGGAAAGAAATAGAAGCTGGATGCCCTGAATATACTTTGTTTTATAATTATTAAACAAAATGGAAACAAATGAAACTAGCTGTGTATCAATTTGGAGGCTTAACTATACAGGTAAGAATTAATTTGAATGAATTTAAACAAAGGACTTTTAATATACATTCCTGGTGAATATATACAAAGGATAAAATAAATTACAGAGATAACTTGAATGATAATCATATTATTCTTTATATTAGTATTTAAATAAGTAATGTCAAGGTCTTTAGTGACCACATTTTCCACGTAGGAGAAAAGAAATAGAAAATGGATAGAAATGCAAAAATCAAAAAGGTTAATAAAAGTAACCTGAAATCTTAAATTTGAATTGAAAATATCAGTATAAACTTACTTTATTCTATTTAACATAAATCCTATTTCTTTGCACATTTGAAAAATTCTGAAAGCAATGACAAATGCAGTAGCAATGAACACCCTAATCACTGAGATTATGGTCTTTAAATAACATTTTCAGTTTAGAAGAACCAAGACTTCTTTAGAAAATTGTAGATTCTCTGGACTGAGAGAGGAAATATTCAACACAAGACAAGAATATATTTTCATGTTAAAAAGCAAGAAAGCTATAAAAGACTATTACAGTCATTTCAAAAAGCCAAGAGTCAAGAGAAGGGATTCCCACTTCTCAGTAGGGAAAATTTTTAATAACAAAAAGAATAATGAATGTAATTTATTGAATACATAAAAAATAAATTAAAAAGTGAGAACTTGATAAAAACAACACAAAACAAAACAGAGTCAAACATATTTGGAGGTTGCTAATATATGGCACTAATTAAATATTCCAAAAACTCATAAAGAAAGGAAAGCCTCCAGCACTTATTCTGCCTTAACTGTGTAAACTGTACATCTAGAAACCAAATTTACGAGGAATAGTACCTCTATAAAAGAATTCTAGTTAATTAATGCAGAAGGAAAGATGGAGTTAGAATATCATCATTTTGTAAACTCTAATGAAATGTTGTACCTAGGCAATTCATCAACTATTGATGAATTATTTAGTATAAGACTTCTTAATGGTGAACTGTATAATGAATGCATGAAAGTAACAAAACCTAAACCCACTGATCAACTTTAACACCACAGAAAAAGAGGCAATAAAACATTTTGCACCTTATGATAGAATGCAATAGAAAGTACACAGAACTACATATAAAACATTTTTCCAAAAATAAAGTCTATCCTAAACCTATTTGAGTCTGTGGATATTACTATTGGTTTATAGGAAACACAGGGAACAGAAGAATGAGTTAAATGCTCTTAAAGAGATGCAGTCAGTCAAATTCAGAACAGGGAAAATTTTACAGAAAAAATAACCTAGTTTATTTTATTAAAAGAAAGAGAGAAAGAAAGAGAGAGAGAGGAAACTCTTACAGATTAAGAGCCTTTAAAAGACTAGGAGACCTATCAACCAAATGCCACGTTTTGGCTTTGTTTACAATTTTATTTAAATAATCAACTAAAAAATATATTAATACCACAATTAGAGAAAATTTAAATAATAACTGGATACTAGATGGTATGAAGGAATTATTTTTATAGATAGGTATAATTGTGATAATATGTTAATTTTTAAATAGTTATCTCTTAGAGACATTTTGAAATTTTTCAAGATTAAAATATAACTAGGATTTACTTGGAGTGATTCATTAGGGTATGGGGTGTAGTGAGGAAATGGGAAAAAGGTAACACTGAAATAAGATATATGGCTTCTATCAGGCCATATGCTGGGTGATGAGCATCTTTATACAATTCTCTTCTTTTCTGTATGTATCTAAAATTTTTCTACATTAATAGAAAAAGTAATTTTAGGTTGAAGAAAATGCTAGAAGGAAAGAGGAAGATTAAAGATGGCATAATAAAGAAATTAAGATTTTCGGGGTGAATCTAAACCAATGTTATTACATTAAGCAATACAAATCAATTTATTTTTTCATATTAAAAATAAAACAAAATAGAACTAAAGTTATGATAGAGAACTGCATGTAAGCTATTAGGAAGTGATTGACATTAACAAGTTCTAAGGGGCTTATATTTTTCTGGAATGGAAAAGATATTTAAATTTACACTTGGTTATAACAAATATGCTGTTAAATGTTTTCCAGTAACCACTAAAAATAGAAATAAAACAGAAAAAAAGAACAAGAAGAAAGTCAAAAAAAGAAGGAAAAAAACATAAGGAAGCAGAATAAATAAAAAGCATACTATAAGGTGTTAGAAATGAATTTAAATATATCAGTAATCACAATCAATGTTAATAGACTAAACTCTAGAATTGAAAGACAAAGATTATCAGGCAAGATTGGGGACAAAAAGTCATATGCTCTTTAACAGAAACTCAAAACTAAGACAAGATAAACAAAAAGTCTGAAAGTAAAACAATGGGAAATATATACCATCCAAATACCATAAAGAAAATTTGGTGTTTTTATATTAATGTAAGAAAAAATATGCTTCAAGGAAAAAAAATAATAGAGAGTAAAATGTTCAACATGATACTATTAGACCTAATTCTTCAGGAAGAAACAAATTATATACTATAAAATAACACTACTTCAAAACTGAAAGCAAATTTTTAAACAACTATCAGAAGAAATTAATGAATCATCATAACATGGGGCTATATTATATAAATATACCTTTTAGTAATAATAGATTAATCACATAAAAACCAGTAGGAAAATAGAATATATGAGTAACACATTTAAGATACTTTATCTAATGGATATATTAATATTTGTAGAATATAAATTATAGAATATACATTCTTTTCAAGCACAGTAAAAGTGAGCAGTATTAGAAATGGATAGTACTATGAGCAGTATTAGGAATCAATCAAGAAAACATAAAAAACCTCACTAAACTCACCACAATGAACTAAATCAAATCAATAATTTAAAGTATTTGAACAGGCACAGATGGTTTCTCAGAGATATTCTACCAAACTTCAATGAATAGATAATTCCAATTGTTTATAAATTCTTACAAGGAAGAGGATGGAAAAAGACATTGTCTTGATGGACCTAGAGGGTATATTGCACTGAATGAAATTAAGTCAGGTAGAGAAAGACAAATACCACATGATTTCACATACATGTGGAATATAAAGAAGAAAATAAACAACAAAAACAGAAACAAACACATAGATACAGAGAATATTTGAGGGCTACTAGATGGAAGAGGGGTTATGGGGACGATGAGAAAGGGCAAAGGGATTAAGTACAAATGGATAATTACAGAAAAGACATGGAGATATTAAGTGTAGCAAAAGAAAAAAGTTTACGATGTGGTAATAAATATGTAAGAGGGATGAAGGGTACTAGATTTAGTGGGGTGACCATTTTGTGAGTTATATAGATCTATAATCACTATGCTGTACAATTGAAATTATTATATTATTGTATACCAACTATAATTGAAAAAGAAACTCATTGACTTGTACAATGTAAATATGAGCAACTGTCTATTTTATTTCAATAAAGCCAAAAAAAAAAAAAAAACCTCAGAAAAAAAATTTTAAATAGAAATATAAGGAAATTTCTTAAATTTAATAAAGGCCGTTTCTCAAAAGAGGCAAAAAAAAATTCTATCCTTACATAAAACTTTATATGGAAAAATTTCTAAGTAATTTTATGCGATGAGGCAATTATAGTGCAGGACAGTCTCACTCATAAGCTTAAATGAAAAAAATCTTCAATAAAAGATGAGTAAGTCAAATCCAGTAGAGTACTTAAAATTGTTAACTATCATAAATAATTTTTTTATCTCAATAGTGCAAGATTAGTTCAAGTAAAAAATACATATGATCATCCTAATATTGAAAAATTACTAAGCATTTGACAATTTTTAAAAAGGCTTCCATGAGAAGATAAACAACAAACTCTAACCTACTAAAAATTTAAGAAAATTCTTTTTTACCAACAAGGGGTGCTTAGAATCAAAAATATCTGCATCAAACATTATATTTAATAATGAAATATAAAATCTATTCATTTTAAAATCAGAAATAAGATCAGAATGCTGATAAACCCAATGGAAAATTTGGCAGAAGATTTGAATAAGCATTTCAGAAAATAAAATAAAAATCATCATCATGCTTATGAAACGAGGTTCAGCCTCATTGGTAATCAGAAAAATGTAAATTAAAATCATGAGGTGATGCCATTGCACGTTCACCAGGTTGTCCAAAATTAAAAAGCTGGCTAAACATAAGTGTTGGTGAATTTATAAGTATCCTCATCCTTTGCTGGTGGGCATGTAAATTTGTACAATGATTTTGCAAAACAATTTGTCAATATCTAGAAAAGTTAAAGATGCATGTATCCTATAACCCAGTGACTTTATTCCTAGGTATACAATTTAAAGAAATTCGTGCGAAGTTACAAAGAATGATTTTTATAAGAAAGTCGACAGTGGCGTCATCAACTGAGCAAACTCTGGAAACAAGCTAATATTATAGCTCTATTAAAATGACTTAATAAATTGTAGTGTACTTATAGATTGAAATAAAGCAGGAAAAGGAAGGAACTCTTGTGACATGCATCAACACATGAATTTCAAAAACATAACATTGCTTAAAAAAAAGCAAGCAACAAAAGAACTTATGTGAGATCTTACATTTACAGAGAGATCAAAAGCAAGCAGGCAAAGCTGCATAAAATACTGTTTAGAGATATGTACATATATATAAAGCTAATAAACAAAAGAAGGGAAATGGATTGCTCAAAATTCAGGATAGTAGTTACCTGGGAAGGGAGCAAGAAGAGGAGTTTGCAATCAAAAAGGGTAACACAAGAGACTTCAAATACAGTGTAATTTTCTACTTTTCAAGCTACATATTGTCATACTTAAACTGCATCCATACTTTATATATGTGCATTAATGATAAACACCTTCAAAGACTGTCTATTTAAAAAGCAGGTAAAAATGTCAACATCATAGTTTATGTAGTTGCTTATTCACACCAAACTTGATGTTATACAAACTAGTAACATACAAATTTGAGCTACTTTAGGTTTAAATCACGGCAGCCAAATCTTCCAAATGTTGGCAATTCCTATTTGTATCCCAAACACTGACTTACTTTATTTACATTCATGATATGTCCAACACCACTGTGCCTCCTTTTAGGCCCCCGAACACACACTGTGCGTACATAGTATATGAACACATTTTGTTTTAATTCACTTCTCTTTTCATCGGACTCTCTCTGGGGATGAAGTCAAGCATTGCTATGTTCAGATGAATTTTCTGGCCCAAGGAGATAATTTTGCACACAGTCAATAGCAATATCCCAGAAGTGAACCAGAAAACTCAACCAGTGAAACAAAATTCAATAGCAATATCAGAGCAGAAAACTCCTTAACCACAGAGGGCATGTTTTCCAAAGAACACACCAGTAAATGCAAATGGAGCACATAATACCTACATGTGATCCAAGCTGACTGCGCCACATTGTCAGATAAAGTTGCAACAGAAAAAAAAAAAAAAAAAAAGTCAGCCTCTGTAATTCCCAAGGGGTCTCTATTGCTTAGGTTTACTGAAAGTCAATTTATGTTAATGGATTACGCAGAGCTGTACATCAAACCTGAGGTGAAGTTATCACGTTATAGAGAAATCATTAAATTATTACACTATTTAATGATGCATGAAAACAAAATGCAATTGTGAAGAAAAGCATAAAAGACTGTGCGCTTTAGTAATGCAAAATGGTGCATTTCTGTCAGTTCCACATACACAGCATGGCCATCTGTGCAAACCTAAAACTGAAAGGAGATGACAAAAGGTGACTAATTAAAACACGGCTTCTTTCAAAATTCATTATATCACAGTACAGTGCACTACCCGAGGCCTCGAGGCTACTGAGCAAAACAGGGAAGGCTCGCTCCTCACATTGTTTAAATTAACTTTATATTCAAAACAAAATATCTACGCTTTTGAGAATTTTTATTAAAAAGACTACATAGCAACAGTGCTTTTATAAAAAACAACAGTTGGGGCAACATATGTGTATATATATGAGTACAACAATGTAAGAATATGTATACCTAGGAAAATTATTGGTATATAAAAATCAATAAAAAACAAAATTTTCTTCTTTAAGCCAAAAGATTATACACATATGTATGTGCATGTATGCACATATACATACTACATATACATATGTCTATATGTACGCCTCACCTGGTCTTATATATCTTATATATCTTGATCATATAAGTATATATACATATATAACTATATATTATATGTGTATATCTATCTATCTATCTATCTATCTATCTATCTATCTATCTATCTATCTATCTATATATATATATACATGGTTATGTAGTTATATGTATAGCCTAGATTTGTTTAAACATCTTAACACAGAATTTTGGTAAAACTGAATAGAAACCCAAATAATTCCACTTGGTGGTGTTACCAATCTGTGAGTTTCGGTAGGTAAAAAGTATTAGCTATGGATGAAAATGGAAGAGTTTAACATCTTACTAAATAACTTAGAAAATTTAA
>NW_011888782.1:8463089-8482182 GCF_000151845.1 Pteropus vampyrus
AAACAATGGTGGTGGCGGGGGTAGGAAAAAGGTTCAGACAGCACTTCACTTGGAAGTTACCTCCTTTCCTTAGAATGTATGGGTGGTCTAGGTAACTTCTGTCACTGTTCAAACAGACAGAAAAATAAGCAAGGTTGGATTCAGACACAACAGCTAATTTGCAGAACATGAACTATAATGGGAGTGAGAGTTGCATTCCTTAAGTTCCAATTTTACAAATAGATGGAGGTTTCACACAGTAATGAAGACTCTGCTGATCATTACACAACTGCAAAAAGAAAGCTAGAGAATTCTCTGCAATAGAATAAACAGAGAAGTAATGGGAGGTTATTAACAACCAGGAAATGGACAGAAAACTCTCCTGCAGGACATCAGTAGAGGTAGTCCTCTACTGAATGCACCTGAATGAAACAGTGATCAGTACGGGTTTCAAGGTCAAAGTACTTGAGCAGAGAGACTGGCTCTGCCATCTGCTCAACTGTATAGCTTTTATCAATCCAATATCTCTGTGCCTATTTCTGTATTTCTGAAGTGGGGATTCTAGTAATACCCCTTTCATATGGTTATCATATGATAATACAAGTGACACATGCTTTGAACATTGACACATTGTAAGTATTCAATTCTTGTTAGCGTCTGTCACCTCTATCCATAACTCTTAAGCCACACTCATGGATTGGCAGTTCTTCATTAAGAGATTTGAAATCAATACGACAACCTCTCTGAATACTGTTTATTTGATATTAATGCATCTTTAAATCAGGTGATAGGCAAACTATGCATAAACTCATATATGTGTGTATATATGTATATGCATTTCTATATATATATTTAATACATTAAGATGGATCATTGTAGGTCTCTTACAGGCTTCAGAGTCTTGACTTATAAGGATTCCTTCAAATAGTTTTTAAGAGATCAACTGGCACTTGTGGACAAGCAACGCCCTTTATAAGAGGTGCCTGGTTTAACTTTACTCATGTCTCTAGATGCCACATGCTACACTAGATCAATAAAATCACTTGAACTAAATTCACATACTAGGTAGTCTATACTTCATCCAGATTTCATATAGAAAGGAGATCAGAAATCACACCACAGTCTCCTTATATTAATACACGGGAGTGCCTCAATTTTGAAGCATTACAATTATTCTTGGAATGCTAGAGGATGACAAATTACAAAAAGATTAATTCTTTCAGAAGTTACAACTCTAGGAAAAAAGTCTTCAAAATGTGCATCACATTTGGCTCTTCATTCAAATGCAATTTCTGACCCTTTTGAAGTTTGCCTGTTACTAGTTAAACATATAGTGCAGAAAGAAACACACTGAATTTGTAGCATATGTTTCTTTCTACATTCAGAATATTGGTAAAAGGCTCAACATATTGAGGGCAATTAATCTTCAGCTTATTTACCTGGATAAATGCCATCATGAGTCAGAAGTATTGAATATTAAGAAAACCTTGACTTACGGTTTATGCATTTCCTTCTGATTAGCTTTTCCCTCTAACTTTCCTACTCTGTACTTACAACTAAGCCCATGGAAATAGCATGTCAAAAACTAATCATAAATAAGCCATAAACGAACACTACATATTTTACAAAAGAAAAAATCTATGCATACCAGGGTTGGTTATAATTTCTAAAATCCAGAGCCATATTTCTTCCACAAAACATTCCCTTTAAACAAATATGATCATCGGTGCTGAGAAGTTTGTGGCCTTATCATCACATATATTCATCATGCACATGCTAACTCTGAAGGTCAGTTTCAAAAAAAAAATCAAATAGTTCACAGGCAACTTTCAAGAAAACTTGAAGCTGGCAGGGGTCATATTTTAGACTTCTTCTGAATGATATCTAATCAACATATATTTTATTGTCTATTAGAAAAATAAGCAAAAGAGAATGTGGTAAATTTTATGGCTTTTTAAAATCAATGGGGCTCATAACTATTTTCATACTCATATACAGTCCAAGTCAATTCAGCATTCATGTCTCCCCGTAAGGAAATTTTGGTACATGATTTACTATCTGTTTGTTTTAGAAATATTTCTTAACTATTTACATGTGTGAGACAGGTATGTACAGGATGGATTCAGTAGGGAACAAATAAATATATGTATTAATTTCTCATTACTACCCTAACAAGTTACCACTAACTTAGAGGCTTATAATAATACAAATTTATTATATTAAATTTATTATATTATTATGAAAGTCAGAGATCTGAAATTAGTCTCATTGGACTAAATTAAAGGTGTTGTCAAGGTGCACTCCTTCTGGAGACTATAGGGAATATAATTTCCTTGCCCTTCCTGGTTTCTAGAGGCTTTACTCACATTCTTTACTCATTGTCCCTTTCTACATCTCCAAAGTACATCACGTCACGCTCTGGTTCTCTTCTTACATCACCTTTTACTGATGTGGACCCCTTATCTCCTTCTTATAAGGGCTCTTGTGATTATACTTGGTCCACTTGGATAATCTAGAAAAATTTTATCAATCTCAAGGGTCTTTAACTGAATCTTGTCTTCAAAGCACCTTTTGCCATGTAAAGAAACACATTTATAGTTTAGGATGTAAATATTTGGATGTCAACATCTGTGGAGTTAGACAGTATTCTGTCTGCCACACTAAGTATCTGCTCTCTTGAAACTTACCTTCTGGGGATAGACAATAAAGATGCAACCAAATCAATAAATTACAAAATTTCAGGAATAAATATATACTATGAAAAACCTTAAAGAGATAACAGGAGAGTGAGTAATTGGATAGAAAAGGAGAGACTATTTTATCTGAGGAGGTCAGAGAAAGCATATGACATATGAGTCTTGGAGCCTAAATGATGAGAAGGGGATAAAGAGCTTTCCAAATGAAAGAAACAGCAAGTGCAAAGGCACAGCAATAGTAACAAACTTGGTTTTAGGGCAGAAAACGGCCATGATAGTGGCTTAAGGTGAGCATGAATAGAGACACAATCAGAAAGCAAGGCTGTGCTCTGATCAGGTAGGTCTCTGTAAATCATGGTAAAAAGCTTGAATTTTATCCATATTAGAGGGGGAAGCAAAGGAGAATTTTGATCAATGAGAAGGCATGACATATAGTTTATCCTTTGAGATCACCTTGGCTGTTGCTTTAAAGTGTGGACTAAAGAGGATCATGTTGGCGGCAGGGAGTTGGATTGGGAGTAGCAGCTGCCATAACCCAGGTACAATGCGATAATGTCTTAGATTAGGGTTTTTGTGGGGGAAGATGCTGAGAAGTTATTGGAATATATTTTAGAATAGCTCCGAAAAGATTTGCATGCAAGCCTCTAACTACTCTAGCAAAAATGCAATCTTTATATTCACCAAACTGACACTGTGTTACTATGTACATACATAACAGGCATGAGTATTTGGGGATTGTTTTCTAGTTCATTTGGTCTGGCAGCTGATTTGATTATTATTTGTTTAACTGACTTGACCAGCTGTTTCGCCGAATGGATTGGATTGATCTGTTATTTTAGCAGTGTTGACATGGCTGTCACCATCTCTAGGGAATCCTAGGCTTTACACTTACATTTCTTTGATATAAAGCTACTTATAATTATCTCAGTTGATATCGTCTTGACTACACTGGGAAAAGACTCTATGTGTAATTTGTAGTGATGGTTGAAGTCAACTCAATTCTGTAGCCAAAATTGTATTTGCTTAGCCATTCTTACTCAATGTTTGCTTTCCTTCTTCACTTCTCTGCCCTTGTCTGTCCAAGATGAGGCAAACTCTAGCCAACATCTTGCTCAGACTATCTTATTAGTAGACTTGTGGAATATGCCTGAAATTTTTAAGTAGGTGTTCCATGTTTGTGATTTCCTTCCTTTAGCAAATGTTTATGTCTGGAAATTTTTCTTGCAGTATACAAAGAAACCTTGTACTTTTGGGGGGGAAAAATAAACATGTCCATATTTGCCACTGCCTTGGGATAGAAAGAAATCCTGGTATGTGTCTGGAGGAAAATATTCATGCAATTGGTCTAATTTATTCACCCAAGTTCATTTGGAGACTGTCATGTCATAAGTTCACTTTAAAAGCTGGTATATAAAATATTCTGTTAAAAAACTAGTATTTGGGTTTTAAGAGTAAAGTTTTATAAAAATAAACGAGTCAGATTCCAGTACTTCAAAATTTATGTATACAGTGAGACCAGAATCTAAGCATGAAAGGAAATGTTTTCTTGACATTTCTTTTCGAAACAAATCAACACTCAAGGTTGTTTTTAGAGGCACAATTCAATAACTGTGTAAAAACATTTTACTTAAAAAGTCCCTCTTCTTTGCTACCTGCAATGCCCTTTCTCTTAGGTTCTATCATTTCCTTCAAAATTTAAGCATTCCAGACTCTTCTGGGATTAATCTTAGTTGTGGTAGAGAGAAGCAGAAATCATATTTACCTCACTGGACGCTATGATAAAAAGGAAAATCTGTATAAAAGTCATGTGACAGAGACATAGTTGGTACTCAAAAGTATTATGTAGTTTTAAAAAATATTCTTTTCTTCCTTTTATAGTTAATTGATTCACTGGCAAACTGTTCTTGATGGATGAGCCTGGACTGGGAATTAGAAAACATCAGTTACAAGTTAGCGGTAGTATTTGAACTTAAACCCAGACCTTTCTACACTCAATTTAGAGGTCATCCAATCCCACTTAGCTACTAATTTATTCCATAAATATTTACTGAGCTTCAATCTGGTTCAAATTAACCCCATTTTATCTATGAACACATACTTTGGTAGCAGAGACATTTGAAAACTTCCCACTCTTCTGACCACTTGCTTTCCCTTCGTGGGATATAAATGTGCCCAGGACTCCATCACAGGCCATGGATTCAATACTGGAGTTGGACAACTAAATCTGATCAGTTCTAGATTTTTAGCTGGGTTTCACAACAAAGAATTTCAACTATGTTATCCTGATAATATATTTAATATTCCATAACTTTGTGTTCATATCAAAATAACCTATAGCTTGAAAACATTAAAAGAACCTTACATATACGTGTTTATACTTAAACACTTAGTGAGAAATGGGCTAAGAAATATGCTTTTAAAATGATTTTTGACAGTAAAATGCAGTATCCCTTTAACTAGCATGGATATCATCTTTCCAGATTTATCCATAAAAACATTAAAAATCAACCCAATGTATTTCGTATAGTGATGTTAAATAATTTATCTTTTGCTTATTTCTGTATTGTCTTCTCGAAGTGCATATATTTGAATTTTTCCTTTTTATTAAATTTGACAATACTGAATATGTTAATAAATCACATCTTATTTGATTCTTTTTTCTTCACATCTACTTTCACTTAAAAATGATTCAGTAAAGACATGAAAAATAATTACAAAACTTTTCTTTAATGTAACAAATCTTACAGCAAATTAACTCAAATGCCTTTTAGCATTTTATATGTTAGACTCATTCAAATTCTGTCAGGATTTTATGATAAATAATAAACAGTGTTTTCAACAAATAATTTGAAAATCACTAGTGCTTGCTATCTACTTCTGAGTAGAAATTATCTTCAAGTTAATAGATTGCTTTGAATGATTATGGATCAAAAAAGCAAGTAACCTCTCATGATCACAGAAATTTACAAGATGAGAAGTTGCTCTCCCTTTGCTAGGAGACTCTCCCCAAATGTAGAAATTACAGCTGACCCAGACACTGCCCTATGCAACTGGCCACATACTTTTGAAGTTTGTGTTATTCACCTTCACCGTCCTGGGTCAGCCCAATGATAAAATGGGTCGAACAGTCAGGTGATGTTATCCTCAGCACCAGGACATTTCAATGTAAGTGCTCGGTATTTCACAAGTGTGATCATTTGTTGCTAGGTGAGAAATTGGACTAGACAACATTTCAAGTCCTTTTAAACTTGATGATCTGATTCTATGAGTTTCCCTGCTCCCTTTCATGTCTTCTTCTGTTTCTCACCCATAATAAGGAAAAGTCATGGAAACAGATACTCAGTTATTTCTCTGACTTCATGTTAAGGGTACCCTTGTGGTTAAAAACTTTTTCAATGAGAAGATCTGAATATAAAGTCAATCTCACTTAGCTACGTTCTTCATCCACAACTTCTTTTCAATGGTAAGGCACATCCTACCAGTATTAAGATACTTTCCACTTCCATATCCTGAAGCGTTTATCCATTCATCCATTTAGCAAATAATATTGAGTACATTTTATGCCAGGCATTATGTTGTATTGGATACTAGGAACACAGCAGAGATCAATATGGACAGGATCCTCCGTAATTGAATTTTTTTAAAATCAGATTTCTAGCCTGGCATCTCTAATAGGCTGAAAGTTAGCCCCGATGATATGTCCATCTCCTCGTCTCTGACACCTGTAATTATTACCTTATATGGCAAAAGAGTGTATATGAATTTATATGGCAAAAGATGTGATTAAATTAAGGATCTCGAGAGGAGAAATTTATCCTGGATTATCCAGGTAGGCTGTAAATTGTATGTGCAATCGCATGTATCCTTATAAGAGAAAATAGAGAGAAGTTCAACACTATACACAGTGGAGGAGTGATGTGAAGATGGAGCAGAGAGAAACGTGACCACAAGTCAAGGAATGTCAACAACAGCCAGAAGCTGGAAGAGGCAAGGAACGGATTCTGCTCCAGATCTTGCAGAGAGAGTATGTCCCCAAAGACCCCTTGATTTTGGATTTCTGGCCTCCAGAACTGTGGAAGAATAAATTTCTCTTGTTTTAATACGCTCAGTTTGCAGTAGTTTGTAACAACAACTTCAGGAGACAAAATAGCATAGAAAATCAGGATTTAGGAACCAAAAGACTTGGGAACTCTGAGCTCTGCAACCTAGTAAATGCATGGCTTCAGGCAAGTCCCTTAGGCTTTCTAGCTCTTAGCTGGCTAATTTGTAAAATAGGAAAATACTATCTACCTCCTATTTAATCACTGGCTTAAAAGTATGTGTTTGAGTTAAAAGTCCAGACCACTCATGGGAAGCATTCAATAATTGTAGGCATTTCTGTATGTTAGCCAGTAGTCCTTTAAATAATTATATGTAAGAAATAGGGTTATTTTGGAGGAGTTAGTTAATTGAAAATATGAAAAAGTCATTTTAGAATTACTTTTGTGGTGTTGAGATGAATGCATGCAAAAACTTTTATCTAATTGCGATCTTTGATAGTCACAACAAAATAAAAAGACAATAAAGGAAAGAAGGATGAAGTTGTTCTATAACATTAAAATTGCATTTTACAAACAGCTGGCTGAACTGGATATTGATGTTTAGTTACTCTACATCTCTTCCTTTATCTTTCTTTTCTGAAGTACGCTATGTTCAAATAGCCAAAAGACTGTAAGACTCAGAGCTGATATTATTTCCTCATCTTGAGCTCCAAATCTAAGCACCGAAACCCCATCTTCTTCACAAAGGACTGACTCAGGAATAAACATGTGCCGTGATTTCACCAATGAGACCCAAAGGACCCATTTATGGAGGGCTTCTTAGAAAGTTGTTTTTTGCTTATCTGGGAAAGGGTCTAGATAGTTCTCTTTCTTCTACCCAATAGGAATAAGGAAGAATGCTACTGTTGCCATCCTAGACATTATAGGATGAAGGTGACACTTTGGACTACACTATGGTGAGATGGTTGATTATTCTATCATTGATCGTTTGAATCAGCCAACACCGAGCTTCAGCCTACCTTTGTAGTCCCATGTAAGCAAGCCAATAAAAAGCTTCATTTTTCAAAGTCAATTTTGCATTATATTTTATTTTACTTGCATGTACTCTAAGTGATAGATTGTCCTGGCAATGCTAGACACAGTTCTGGCCCTAAATAAATCTACTTATTCACTGGCATATAATTATGGCTCTAAATAAACACTTAATTACTGCAATTTAGTTATTATTTAAATTCAAATCTAATGAAGGTACTGTCATGTGTAAGACCTGACTAGAAAACAAGGGATTCTCAACAGCTAAGGAAGGAAAGATAAAAAGTAGTGGGAATATTTATATTTTGTATATGTTTTCTTAGGTTTGGGGAAAAGAAGTAAAAAGAGATGACGTTCTTAGCACTAAATAGATTCTGTGCAACTGTATAGCAAATGGCTCATGATCTTTCATTGCAAAATTTGCTTAGAACAAGTTTTCCCCACAGAAAGTTGTTATAATAGCATATGTTGCCTCTAAAATTCTCCAACTGGATAATGTTCCCAGCTAAAATATTCTTAGTGCTCTCTGGAATGTGGTAAACAATGTGATTTGCAAAGTGGATCAAAGTGAGATTATTTTTTAAAAAATACCTAAGCTAAGTACATATGTTCACTAAGGTAAAAGACACAAGTAATAAATATTAGCATATAGTCTAATAGGAAAAGTTAAAAAATATGAGGAAAGAGGCACGTAGCCTAAACGAGGGGTTTTATGTGTTATTTGGGAATTAAACCATGCAGCCTAAATGAGGGGTTTTATGTGTTATTTGGGAATTAAACCAGAAATTATACTTGAAACTATATTATTACAGGGAAAGAGAACTTGTTTCCCCTTCTTCCATTCATAAGTAATGGTGTGTCATTTCCAGAAAAAATAAAATATTCTGGTAACAATTGTTCCCCTAAAAAATGTTCCTGTCAATTTGGTATCCTGAGATTATATTCCATAATCCCTTAACTGTTATAAAAGCAAAGTACATTAATAGATTCTGAATAGGATTTTAATGGAAATCAAAGGTGCTTTAGGAGTACATTTTGAATGAGGGTGGAAAGGAGGTGAAGTCTATAGATGTCTTGAAACCTTTAAAGGTCAGCCAGGTGAGAAAAATGCATTCAGTTTTTTCACTCATATATTTATTTATTAGCAACATGGTCACAAGATCTTTTGAAGAACTTTTAATTGCTAATGATGGAAGCAAACAGAAAATAAAAAAGTCATTTTTGAGGGCTAATGCTGTTATTCATTTGCTATCTCAGCCCTTCAAAAATAGCTTTGCTCTATAAACAAAAATGTTATTTAGAAGAGATACCAAGATAGAAACATAAATATGGAGTTTTTAGAGTCACTTCTTTAATCGTTATCATCAAACACTTGCTCCGTGATCTACTGTTCTCTTGCTCTCTCCTCCCCTCATCTATTCCTCTAACCAAATTTAGGACTTAAACACCTTTATATTTCTCCACATTAGACCAACAAGGTGGGAAAACTGTGGGTAGAAAAAGTCAGCTGGATGTCTTTATTTATAGGTTCACAGATACTGCCATGAAGACATAACACATTACAGCAACCTAAAAAGAAAACATTCAAGTCTGCATTATAGACCGAGAATAGGCAAACTTTTTTTGAAAAGAATCAGAGAGTAAAGCACTTTAGGTTTTATGTACATGTCTCTACCACTATTCAATTGTGCAGCTGGAGTGAAAAAGTAGCCATAGATAATATGTCTACAAAAGAGCATTGCAATGTTCCCATAAAACTTGGTTTATGGACACTGAAATTTGAATTTCATATAACTTCCACATATGAAATATTATGATTCTTTTGATTTTCTCTATTGACCACTTGAAATGAAAAACTATTCTTAGCTCACAGACATGCAAACATATGGTGGGCAGACTTGGCCCCTGGGCCATAGTTGGCTGATCCTGCTCTAGATCTGCCCCATCTTAAATATCTGAGAGTGGCAGAAATCAGGATATGATCCAGAAGTATTCTAGGCTTCTTCCACTTCCCACTCCTGGAGCTAACCTTCTCGCTTTCATTTGTCGTAGCATGAAAAATCATAAATAGGGACATGAGACTTGTTTGAAGAGCATTTTGTGATGATTTTATGAAAGAGTTGTAAAAACTTCAAACTGTTTATCTTTATAGCTCTATAAAGCATAAAGTCTTTCACATGTTGCAAACATTGGAGTGACAGAAACAAAAGTTAAAATAAAGTTACATGAAAAATTTTTTTATGTTTCATTGTCAGATATCTTCCTACAGGCCTCTTTCTTTCAGTCTCTAATTCAGAGAAATGCCTGTTAAAAGCCTTTGGCTTTTTTCAGTCGCCTTCTGTTGTGTAAAAACCACTCCAAATAATGTCTTCAAAAAACAATTATTTATTATGTCTAGCAAATATGGTGGGTTGGCTGTGAGGATGTTTTGCTGGTCTCACCTAGGCTGACCCATGCAGCTGTGTTTAGCTGGTGGATAGATAGGGGTCTGGCCTCATCTGAGACAGTTGGAATAGCGAGGCCTCTCTCTTCACATCCCAGGCTTCTCCATGGTATGGTGAGCTCAGCGGCAGCCTTCCACATGAGGATATATAAAAGCTGCAAATCCTCTTGAAGCCCTGGCTCTAGAATTTGCATAGCATCATTTCTTCATATTCTATTGCTCAAAACTAGTCAGAATATCAGCCTAGATTCAACAGAGAATTTGAGGCCACCAAACGACCTACCAAATCACACTTATTTCCATGCTCATGAAGCCTATGGGCTCAAATGATCCCTTTTACTTAGAAGCACTTGGATTTTCAAAACTGAACATTAAGAGAAACAACCTTAATGGCACGGTTACAAAGCTTAATGATGGACTTTTAGAACAACACAGATGCACACCATTTATAAGGCCAGGTGTTGTCATGAAGTTGGTTTGTGTTGCCTCTTGTCATTTTGGTAATGGGAAAATTCAAGAGGATTGCCTGTGGGGACAATGCAGAGGATGAGAATGAGCTAAATGCTAGTGAGAACCTCAAATATGTCAGTTAGGGGCTTCAGGTACTTGAAGGATTTGGAGAAAGGCAGCTGTGTATGGTATAGATGGTAGCGACAAAGGGGAGGAAGAGGCTTTGACTATGCTCACAGTCTGAACGGGGGATCAGAAGGAGCTCCCAGAAGTTGTCATAGTGATGTTAAGCATGAGTCAATAGCAAAGTGGCCAGCCTTCCTTGTTAGAGTGCTTTTAGTTAAGATTTAAGACCTCCTTGTTTAGAATATCGCCCTAGCTCATTATAATACTGGAAAAGACATTTTCAAAGGTCTCCAGGAAACAGCTGAGGCTCTGAGTTTTAATAGTAGAAGTATTGGGAAGGAGAGATGAGCAAGGTTATGATATCACTGCTGCAGGATGGCAAAACAGCCCTGTTCACCATGACTTATTATTGCTCAAGGCAGCTCCACCCAGAATCTTGTTACTGGTATTTATAATAACCTGTTTCTTTAAACCTAAGGTGTAATCTATTGTTAAGTTGTTTCCTGATTTATATATCACTCCACAACTAAAATTACAAGATGCCACCAATTGTAAGATGCATCCTGATTGATTTCAGAGATAAGTTGTGAGAAAACATGCTTTTTAGATGTGACGAAATTTGTTAGTAATAATAACAAAAGTAACATGAATGAAATAATATGCATAGGAACACATTTAGCATTTTTCATATTTTATCTATCAATACCTATAACAGTCTATAAGGGACTTTCTAATATTATAATTCCAATTGCACAGTCAAGGCAACTGAGGCTAAAGAGATTATGTCACCTGTTCAAATTCAGATGGCTCATAAATGCTAAGCCAAGATTCTATCCTTGGTCTTTCTAACTTCAAAACTTAAACTCTTAATTACTAAGCTCTATGGCTTTTCCTGCAAATTGATCATAGATGGGGCAAGATATTGATCAGAAAAACAAAAAAAGTTAAGACAAATTCAAACTTCAAAGACCTAAAATTAAAACAGAATGGAGAAAAGTCATAAGCAAGTGGAATCATTTTCACTTTTCCACTCATCAGAGGACAGTGTAAGGAATTTGATCATTACGTCAAAGGCAGTGTGCTTTGCACACCCAGACATCTTCATGTGGACATTTCATTCCTTCCTTTTGTGTAATCCAGTAGTGCCCAAACTTAAGCAAGCATAAGAATTGCTATTTACACAATCTGAAAAATTCTGCACCTTATGGAAAGTTTCAAAAAAACTTTTTTCTTTAGCCAATGTTGGTGCGCATATGTATTTGGGATCTGATAACCCTTAAGCTAGATACTACTGCTTCCATATGAAGGCACCTAGCAGATGACGCTCTTCAGTTTTTGGTAATGTTTCATCTAATTCTAATATTTCGCTACTACTAATTTAAGCATTAACTTTTGAAACATGGCTGGAACATTACTTTTTAACCATTCAACGAAGTTTGATAAATCACCCCTATGTCAGATATTATATCTAAATCACATGCTGAGAATGTTGATATAACAATATGTAGTTTCTGGCTTCAAAGAGTTGTAGTCTGTGAGAAAGCACAAATTGAATAAATGGCCATGACTGAGGTCTGCTCAGGTTAACTTGGCAGAGACTTATCCCACCTGGGTTGATCAGTTTAGATTCCCTGATAAGCTGAGGCTTCTGCTGCATATTTAAGAATATATAAGAATTAGACAAGATACATGGTAAGAAATGGCTTGCAATTAAGAGGAGGAAAGCAAGTCAAAGGCAAGGAGGTGAGGACATTCAAGAGTGAGGACATTCAAGACCAGGTATTCATGTGACTCTGCAGCTTGTGTTTTTCACTAAACTGCATATCATGAGCATCTCTATAAATCAGTGATAATAGGCCTAATCCACTCTTCTTAATAGCTACATAGTGATTTCAAGACTAGAGGCACAATTTTTATTCAACTTTTTTTATACTAATGGACATTCATATTATTTCCAGGGTTTCGCTACTATAATGTTGCCATAAACAAACATTTTTGAATCAAAAGCTATTTCATTTTTTAAAATACCAGATTACTGTATCAATTTATCTTCTCATCTAGTAGTATAGGTTACAAATCTTATTAAATTTTGCTAATTTTATGAGCACAATAATAACTCTTTATTGTAATTTATAATATCCTGACCATTGAGCAGGTTGAAAATGTTTGCTTTCCTATGATTAGCCTGTTTGTATTTATTGGGCATTTCTCCATTGCATTTTTGTTGTCATTTTTAGGGGTTCTTTTGAATACTTAGATTATTAACCACTTTTCTTTTAAATTACACACACTTTCCTATTGCTTGTCTTTTGACTTTTTTATTAACTTTGACTTTGTTGACTTCTTTTATGACAAATTTTATTATAACATTTTGAATTTTTCATAAATGCATATGCATTTTTCTTTGCTTATGTAAAATTTTCAGTTTCTTATCTTGCTTTAGAAGTCTCCCATAACTTGAAGTTATATAAATACTAATTTAAAATTAATCTAGTATTTTTATTATTTCTAAATTTAGATCTGTTTATCTTAAAATTATATATCATTTTAGGATTCCTGTAGCTTTCATATTAAAAAAAAACAAAAAAAACAAAAAAAAACAATGACTATGGCCATGCCACCCTGAACAAGCCCATTCCTGTCTGATCTCGGAAGCTAAGCAGGGTCAGGCCTGGTTAGGACTTGAATGGGAGACCACCTAGGAAGAACAGGTGCTGTAGGTGTAAAAAATAAAAAAAATAAGGGATTGTAAACTGACAAGGTCCTTGTAATCTGTGAGGTCAACCAAGGATTGCCTGGCCTAAAAACAAACAAACAAACAAACAAAAACAATGATAGACAATTGGTTTTGATACAAATAACAAATAATAATTAAGTAGATAATATTTTCTCATCAGTGTACGTCAGTTGGGACTTGATTCTGCTCTGTTCTCAGGCCTAGACTGACAACGGCCACCCTCTGGAACAACAGGAAATGTAATTTGGGATGTCTCTCAATTTGGATGGAAGTGATAACAGGGAGTGTGGAGTGGAAGGATTAACCTAGGAAGAGAATGAATTTTATCCTGAAATCTGATTTGTATCAGATCTGATTCCTATTTCTTATGTGGATTTTCTTCCACCTTATTTCCAGCAGTAATAAAAGGAATTTGAACCATTTTTGAAAGGCCAAGTAGTGATTGGTAGACATAAAATATTACTTCAAACTCAATTTGGCTAACCAGAGGTTCTTTGGAGGCTTGGTTAGACATTCATAATGATGTTTTATTTGTTTGTTTGTTTGTTTTTATATTGATGCTGTAATTAGATCTTTGGCATGGTTACCTAAATACTGGTCTGAGGATGTTGATTTATATCCCAAGAGTTGTTTTATAGTTGTAAAACTTTGTAAGTGTAATAAAAGTATTTTCTTGCTTAATTCAACTTCTCAGTTAATCTATCACCTTTCAAATACCAAAATGGCACAGAAACACAGTACTTTTCAGCTTTGGTTACCTCTATACTTGACCTGCTGTCAAACAGCAGGTAAGCTGATCCAGGAGGATTATTTTGATAAGGCCATTTCTAAAGACAGAATTCAAAATAAGAACATTATGGTCTGCCCCGTTAATGTCAAATAAATGGTATTCTGCCAGACATTGTTGGGACACTTCTGAAAATCTGTTCTCTTTCCAATTGCACTGTACTATATTTTCTGAAGAACGCTTGGTCACTGTTTAAAATAGTTTAGAGTAAAAGCTTTTAAGAACAATTTCTTTAGAAGCTGGGTTGGCCTTTATTGGAAACTGTGGTTTATCCTAAAGAATGATACTGGTCCTATTTCAGAAAAAGATGAACAAGACCACTCCATGTAGGGAACTGTGAATAGTTAGAAGGTGATATAAGGACAGTGGGGAAGAGGCTATACAAACCAGCAGGTAGAAGATCCAGGAGATCTATCTCAGCTCCTTTATCATTCTACTTCTTGCTGGGATCTTAAAATGTGTCTAATCAAAAAGGTGGCCAGTGGGGTGTTAGTGGCCCAGGAGTTATCCTGGCCACCTGGGTTACCCCTGAGGCTATCTTTCAGCCCAGGATAAATGCAAGCCTGTTGCCCATTTTTAAAAAGTAGGTTCTAGGGATACCAAGCCATTTGTATTTCTTATGCACTATAGCCCAAGCAAGTGAGAGGCAGACTCTGATTCAAGGGTGATAACAATAGACAACAGTTATTTGTTAACTCAACTAAAATTTACTGAGCCCTTAAAATATATAGGACATTGTTCTAGGCAGTGCAGGAAAAACTAAAGAGTTATCTAATAGTGGGCATATATGAAAGTCAGAATATGGTAAAGAGGAATAATCAAAGCAATTCTGAAAAGGAAAGAAATCCCAAAAGATGGTGAATTTTTAATGGAAGAGTTATTCGATACGAACTATGACAGGTAGAACCAATTCCAAGGGTCCCAGGTAGAAATAGGAGGACTGGTACCTCTAATGTGAGAGGAGAGCATTCATTCTAACTCTCACTCTAGTTATCATCAGCTCCATTCAAAGCATCATGTTTTCTCCTGGGGAACATATTTGAAACACACATAAACTGTGTAGGAAGGAACTCCAGTAGGAAGATAAGATACACTCATAAATAAACATGATGTAAGATAGAAAGTAATTACACAGGCAGTATATATCCTTGTTCTGGAAACTGTTGGAATTTAGAAAGGTGATACTTGGCAGGACAGGAGGCCAAAGGCAGGGATTTGGAATTGCTTACATACATGTTACAGCAGTTTAATTTTAATATTTAAAAAACTGTTACAGGTAGATAGTACAGGGTGGGCTAAGATTTATTATCCTTGTTTTACTGATGAGGAAACTCAGGTCAAGAGAAGAGGGATTTTGTTATTATTTTTTGTTGTTTTCATCCTCAACATGTACAGTTGACCCTTGAACAACACAGGTTTGAACTGCACGGATCCACTTACATATGTTTTTTCTTCAATTAACTACAGTTCAGTTGACCCACATTGTTTAAATTTGTGTTGTTTGAGCCAACTAGCAATTGGGAATCCACGTATACAAAAGGGCCAACTTAGTTATATGTGAATTTCAACTGTGTGAGCGGCCAGCACCCTTAACCCTTGGCATTGTTTAAGGGTCAACTATAGTATCAAAAGAGTCTTCTTGCTAAAGATAATTTATCCTAGGTCAGGTCAGAGAATCAGTTGCTTTATTCTAGCTAATCAGCTAATAGGACACAATAAATGGTGCTTCTGAATGTTTTTGATTGGCAACCTGTATATTGAAGTTGTCTGAAGCTCAAAGTTTCCCCATGTGTCAGGTGGGGGGTAATAAAACCTGCCCTACTTGCAAAAATTAAATAGGGAAGTCCTTTAAAAAATGATAAATCACCATATAAGGTAAGAGGTTAAGTTTTGCCTGGTGAACATTAAGTCCAAAGTCAATGTCATGACATCATTTTTAAAATTTATCTCAGTAAAAGGTGTTTAAAATCTGAAATATTGAGACCTCTAAGGAATTTGTCACTATCAGCAATATTGCAGTATCACTAAATTGTTCACATTCTACTTGGAGCTAATATTTTCATTTAGCTTCGAAAGGCAAAAGAGATCAATTTTACTGCAATTTTACAGAGCTGCCTTGTTCAGCCTCACCAACAGATAAACATCAGTATACAGTGCCACTGTGACTATGCTAAGATAATTGAAGAGATCCTGATGGACTTTAGAATTGGTTTTATAGATGTTGGTTTCACTTACAGTACTATTGTACTTCTGACACTTTAAAACATGCATTGATGTACTGCTAAACCATGAACAGAGGCAAACAACAACAAACAACAACAAAGAAACAGTACTTGCTAATCTCTGACACCCAGGTCCTAATGTTACTTTTCAACTTTTTCCTTACAGAGAATCACTGGGCGATAAAATGGTGGGAACAATTATTAGTCATTTACTCTCTGGTTTAGTTCTATGAATGTCAGATAATGGGTTGCATATCTGTGCTGCAAATTTGCAGTCTGTAATAGAATAGAGAGAGCTTCCTGAGATTAAAAAGAAAAAGAAAAAAAAACGTGGAGATTTAAATTTGCTCAGTGGCAATATTTTTCTTCATGAATATGACTTTTGTTGTCATGGAATATAATTGGGATAGTAATTTTGGTTGAGGCATGAATGCACACGTGAAAGCATCAAGTACGTGAAGGCTCTTACACCTAGAGCTATTATATTCTCTCCTTCGTCTTTTTCTCCATCTTCTCTCTCTTCTGTAAATCCCTTTTCACTTATGAAATCTACTCTTTGAACTGATATGGAGATCTTTCTAAACCAAAGAAATTTGTTCCTTGTTAAATTTTAGAACGATGAACTGAACAAACCATGCCAGTTTTCATTAATCCAGAAAACCTTTCAATATTACAATCTCTCTCAGGAAGGAAATATTTTTACGGTTCTGTAAGTGCTTTCTGATGTATAAATGTACCCCTGAAAAGACACCTGAATAACCTCAGCCACATTTGCCATATTATAATATCAGGATTGTTCAGTGAAAGGGCTTAAAAGACTTGATTGTTAGAGATGAGATTTTTGTGGTTAATGAGAGCACCTAAGAGTCAACGTCTTTGGCTTTTAAAGGAGAGAGCTTGACTGCAATTTCTACATCAATGTCAGGTTAAGGAAATATACCTGAACACAGGAAAATATTTGGAGATTCACACAAAAGAGGTTATATGAGTGAAAATAAATTAGTTTTATTGATAATGACCATGAAGTAACTTCACATATGCATACAGTACCTAAAGCATGCTAGAGCTGACAACTGTGCTGCAGTTCTGATTGCTGGGGAGACTGATAGTAAAATACACAAAAAACTTCTGCTCCAAAGTAAGAATGAACATGTAGGCTGTGTCAATCAAGGTAACAGGAGTTGTGAAAAGAACTACACATTAAGCTTTATTGTGTGTGAAAAGGCTTCCTAATCACAACCATACAACTGGGGAAACTGAGTTGGTAGCGTGGAGGATTTGGAGGAAGTATTTTAGAGGTGTTTCTCAGTGGTGGAGTTCTTTAGATGTTTGTATATAATTAATATGTCCTATAGCCTTCCACATTTTTATCCTCACATCTCTGCTCGATGCTGGAACACATAACAAACAAATAATTCAAAATCTTTTAATGTTGGGGTAGAGTTTTACAGATTGTAAAAGTACTTTCCCATAAACTAGTATAGTGGAAAAATTATTGACATTAAATGGTATATGCTCTCTTGATTTCTTTCTCTTGTCTTAAAATCAAGCAGGTAATGAGAGGTGGCAACGTACTGCTTTTGGGCTTTTGCCATGGCTGAGAGATGAAGCAGCCTCTTCCTCCAGCATATGAAAAATAGGAATTTATTGAAAAGACTATGTGGCATGTTGCTGAAAGGGCAGGAAACACCAGAGTACCCTTGTGATATGGGAGAGATTTAAGAGAATGAAAAATGAGATTTCTCTGGGTCCTTGGATCTGGCCCCTGGACATTACCCATCCCTAACATACACCTCAAGTTTGAAAAGAGAGAATGGGAAATGTGCAAAGGAGAGGCTTACTGGTATACCTAAAGAAACTTGAACTTGGCACAAACCAGAGCCCAAAGCCACAGAAGAAACCTGGGGCCCAAGGGAACTTGCAGACTGAGATAGTGGCTGTCCTATCAGAAGCCTATGAGTAGTGATAGTCTATTACTGCTGTACTTGATTTCCACAACTCTATGAATTTCTGACTTAACAAAGACCACATGATGAGTTAAAGGTAAAGCAAAAGCAAGATCCCAGGTCTTGTAAAGCCCCACTCAGATTACTTTCTGTTACAGAGCTCTAATCTCAACTTTTTAATTGAGGCAAATTCTAAATTCTAATTTCACATAGGCTGCCAAAGAATTTACCTCTGGAAATCCAACTGCTAAAACTATTTTTCACCAGTAGGAATGTGGAAGAATTCATATTTTTATGACTGATTTCCAAGAGCCCTGAACAAATATAAAGCTATGTAAGCAAAGGATTTTTTTGTGGGGGAAGCAACCCATTATCTATATTCAAAATAGTTGCTACTGAGATTCTTTGCTTCAAGGGGATGGAGACTAGGATAAGAAGGAGACTGTGCCTTATTATCACAATCTCAAAAAATATATATATCCATAAGGCTGCATCAATTAAGTAAAAGATTGCATTTCCATGCTTTTGACATGAATAATAGCAACATAATAATCCAACTGTTTCATGCTGATTAGGATCTTTCTTATGCTCTTAACATATTTTAGATTACTATAAAAATTAAATAATTATATAAT
>NW_011888782.1:8482992-8490724 GCF_000151845.1 Pteropus vampyrus
AATAAATGTTAGAGTAGAAAAAATAACATAGAGACTAGAAAAACCACATGATTGTCTCAATAGATGCAGAAAAAGTATTTGATAAAACAACATTTTTTGATAATAAAAACTTGCAACAAACTAAAAACAGAAGAAAATTACTCCAACATAATAAAAGCCATATGTGAAAAGCCCACAGCTAATATTACACTCTCTGGGGAAAAACCAATAGCCTTTCCTCTAAGATCAGGAACAGAGAAAGGATGTCTGTCCACTGTTACCACTTCTATTTAATACTACTGGAAAGTCCTCGCCAGAGAAATTATGTAAGAAAAAAAATGAAAGGCATCCAAATCAGAAAGGAAAACATTTGCAGGTGACATGCTCTTATATATAGAAAATCTTAAAAACTTACCACCCCCCAATGTTAGAAATAATAAAAGAGTTCAAAAAAATTGCAGGATACAAAATCAACAAACAAAAATAATAATTTGCCTTCAATATACTACCAACAAACAAAGATAAAGTGAACTATTAACAAATACTCGATTCTCAAAATACAAAAATAAAGAACAGGAAAAAAAAAAAAACAAAGAATGGATCAGACAAAGAGAATACCAATAGCAAGATAGAAGGCTTAAACTCAGGTCCATCCATCATTACGTTAAATACAAATTGTCTAAATATACTAAATAAAATGCAGATATTGTAAGAATAGAATTTTTAAAAGCAAGAAGCGGCTTTATAATGTCTTCAAGAAATGCACTTTAAATGTAGAGACTAAAGAAAATTAAATGTATATGATGGAAAAAGATATATCACGCGAATAATAAACATAAAAAAGTTAGAGTGACTATTAATATCAGACAAATATTATCAGAGATAATGATGAATATTAATTATAAACATTATATATAAAACTAAAACAACTCAGATTACATAATGACATTTTAGGACTCTCTTAACAAGTTAGAATATATGCTCATTTCAAATACAAAAGAAATATTCATCAAGATTGACAATATTCTGTGTCATGAAACAAAGCTCAAAATTTAAAATCAATGGTTAAAACACTACTTCTGTTGAACATTATGCTGAAAGTCTTAGTGTAAAAGGCAAGAAGAAAGCAATAAAGTAAAATAGAATAAAAATAAAATAAAATAGAATGATTCAAATTGGAAAGGAAGAATTAAAGCTATATTTATTTGCATATGACACAATCATACACCAAAAAAGCTAATGAACCTACAGAAAGCTAAAGAAATGTCAGTTTAGCAATACTATAGAGTATAAGAGAATATAAAAAGTAATTATATTTCTATATATGGTCAACAATTATATTTTAAAAACATAATTTTAAGGTATTAAAAAAGCTTAAAACACACAGGGATAACTTTACAAAAGCTTTGCAAGACCTATATATTGAAAAGAACAAGATATTGCTCAGAAAAACTAAAGAAAAAATAAATAGGGTGATATATCACATTTATGGATTAAAAGACTCAATACTGTTAAAATAGAAATTCTTCTCAAAGTGATCTATCTGTACATTCAATACCACTCTGTTCAAAATCTATTCATGCTTCCCTGTAGAAATTGACAGTCTAATTATAAAATTTACATACAAATGCAAAAAAACAAATTAGCAAGAAAAAAATTGAAAAATCAGAACATAATTGAGGGACTTACACATACTGTAACTTTATATTAATGAATAATGTGTGATATTTGAAAAATTAGATATATAGGTCAATGAGACCAAGTAGAGAGCCCAGAAATAGACCTACACATGAATAGTGAATTAAATTTCAATATGCCAATTAGTTATCTAATGGGAAAAGATGTGGAAAAAATAAGCCTCAATGCCTACTTTGCACCATACTGAAAATTAAACTCAAATGTATCAAAAACCTAAGTGATAAAACAATTACAAAATTTCTGGAAGGACACATGGGAGTAATCTTTATGTTTTGGACGTAGGCAAAGATTTCTACAAAATGCACTAATCATAAAAAAAAAATGGTAAATTGGCTTATATAAAGTTTAAATATTCTGGTTTTCAAAATTTTTCCTCAAGGAAATAGAAAACAAGCCACAAAGGGGAACAAAATATTTCTAATAATTCCAAATCAATAATAAAAAGAAAAACAGCCTATTTTTTAAAATGGCAAATGATTTTAACATGTACTTCACAAAAGAAGATATACAAATGGACACTTGACTTTTCTGCTTTTGAAGAAAAGGCCTGTTTTATTTCCATTCAAGATTAATAAATAGATGTTGACTTTTTTTTAAATTGGGATGCCATAGTCACATAATATAAATCATATAACCGACTAGGCACTGTAGCAAAACAGCCATTGCAACACACAGCCCTCCACTAGCCATATACAGAAAAGTTTTCTGTATATGACTGGTGAAAAAGCTCATGCCTATCTCAGTTCCGACAGTCCCTTCAGGACTGCTTGCTGTCCATCCCTGTTTTTCACCAAATCAGGACTTGAAGAGATTCTCAAGTTATCATGGAAATGCTAATTAAAACTGCAATGAGATACTAGCACCCTTTTATTAGAATGGCTAAAATCAAAACTTCCAAAAATATCAAGTATTAGTTAGGATATGGATCAACCAGAACTACAATACTGTGCTGGTGACTATGAAATGTACAACCACATTGTTTGGCAGCTTCATGTAAAATTAAATATACACTTAACGTATGATTCAGCAATGCACTCCTAAGTATTTATGGAGAAATGAAAACATATATCCACATGAATGTTCATAGAAACTTTACTTAAAATACTAAAAACTAGAAATCTTTTGAGCATCCTTAAACAACAAATGGATAAACAAACTGTGGCATATTCTCTTAAAGGAATATTAAATTATAAAAAGCAACAAAGAAAATTGCTTGTCATTATAAGACTCTAGGTGTTAAAATTTTCTTGTAATTATTAATAGCTGATTAAAAGAACATAAGATACATTTTACAAAGTACTAAAAATTATATAGTCCAGTATCAATTCTTTCTGTTTTGCATGTCTATAGATATAAGCACTGAGCATTACATTCACTTGCATAAATAGATGAACAATGGAAGTTTTGTTACTGCAATCTTACTGAATTATTGGATCTCTCTAAATACTAGCAATCACATTGTTATCTACCAAAAAAATGTGTTTTCTAAAATCTTATTGAAGTGAAGAAATAGGAAATCAACTAATTTGTAAAACGATTTGGTACTAACTAGAGTCATTCACTTTTTCAGCACCAAAATCGATATTTCTTTTTTTCTCTGTGCATTTTTAATTTCTAAAATTTTTCAATTACAGTTGACATTCATTATTTTATATTAGTTTCAGGTATACAGTATAGTGGTTAAAATTTAAATAATAACCAATATTTTTAATTGTCCCTTTGTTTGGTATCCAGAGGGTTTTACCAGAGCAAAATATTGTAGATTCTGGATGGATGAGGTAAACTTTCTTTGTGAATTATGAAAGGGGAGATAAGAAAATAGAACATGCATAGAATGTTTTCAGGAAGATCATTTTCAGAAAAGAGCACATATGAAAGTTGAGGAGTTGTAAATTGATTCCCCTAAAAGAATTCATGTCACAGAGTGCCCTCCTCCTTGGGGTGACATCCCTGGTCTGAAGACTACTGCTCTAACAGATCTCCATTCTTATCTCTTGCCTCTTGCAGTCCATTCTCCTGACAGCAGCAGCCTAAATGATACTCGTCTTATTGCTCTATTTCATTTTCCCAACGTTTATCACTGTCTAATATTGCTTGGTTCCCTCTTCTAATATGCTTCATGACAGCAAAATCAAAACCTTGTCTTTTTTTTTCCTGTACAGTACCAAGAACTGTGCCCAGTAGGGTCTCAAAACATATTTTTCAAAAGGGCGAATGAGCCAATAAATTAGTACCAAGTAGTTTTTATAAGCATTAGTTTTTAGAAAACATTTTGATATTGTTTAACAACAAGTATTGCTTTATTTTTTTATGTGAATTTATTATTTCCTAAAGATACTGGATGCATGTGGTATGTCTCTCATTTTGCTGTATGTCTCTAAGGAATCTTTGAGTGAGAGACAATTTAGAGAAGGTAGAAATTTCAACAAGTTCAATTAATTGCACAGTAGTTTCCCTTAGGACATTTCCAACACTGTTCCTAGGTCTTATTCATAAAAGAACTTTCCTAAGTGACTGTAATAGACAGCATTTGTTTGAAAACTGTCACCTCTAGACCTGTGGTTTTATTGATTTCTACATAGCTTTTACTTTTGAAGCATCAAAGTCAGAAACAAAATGGATATAATGCTAAATGGCTGATTGTAAAGGGGATTATTTTCTCTAAAGAATTTTGAATAAATGTTGTGATTCTAAAAGGGTAAGATTAGGCAGTAATTACTGTCCTGAACTAAGAATAAATTCTATTGTTTCTATAGTGGCATTTAAGACAAAATGAGGCTGTAATTACTAAGAATTGACTAAGAATAAAATGGTGGACAAGATGAGAAGATACGAATTGAGAAACTATTTCAAGGGATAAAGGTCAGTATGAAATAATTAAACCTTAATGGAGAAGGGAACAGAGCAGAGGTTAGGATATTGAAAGCTAATGGGACCAGAAGGAAATTATACCCAAGGAGAAAATGTTCCTCCCTCAAGCCCCTCATAAGGTCATCATGAAATACAATAGGATTATTCCATGAGAAAAGTAAGTTAAATATCCACATTTGAAAATATTGTGGGAGACCTAAATTCAGTTTTAATTTGTTCTACTTGTTCCCTATACACACTAATGCAGAATACAGTTGTATCTGTTTCTAAGATTTCCTTACCCAGTGGTAAAAGTCAATTAAAGTTCTACATACATTTCAAAAATAAGACTTCCAAAGAAAAATTAAAAGTGGTTTGTGATCAAACTAGACAAAAAACAAAAAGATAAATTCTGAGTAATGTTTTTAAAAAACAGCAAATATATGTTAAATTAGGTGTCATTGAAGTTATATAGTCTTATGTATGTAAGGAGAGAAACTTTTTCTTATAGTTGGTAAGAAATTCCTATAATTATTTTCAGTAAAAGGAGAATAAAATGTCTAGAAAAACATATCTGATTTTTTTTTTCAGCTGTCTATTTTTCCGTTTGGTGGATTTAAAAAATTATTTTGAAGAAAAACGGTGGCTGTCTTTATTAGCTCAGAAACAAATGTTTGGTTAGTCAATCCACTTTCATATTTGTAGTATGATGATGATAAAGGTCATTATAATTAGTCATGTGTTTTAGAATTTAATTTTTCAAAATTTGCATTTCTGTTCCTTTTTTGTTCTGCAATGTCACTTTATCGAATTATCAGTGACCAAGTGGATAGTTGTGGAAAAAAAAAAAAATGGAAAACTTAGCTTAGAATTGGAAGAATGGATTTTGAGCCTTGATTTTATTGCTTGTTATTCATGTGATATGACATTGTTTCATAATTATGAGTATTAACTTCCTCATCTGTAAAAAGGAGAACCGAACATAATTTCCTCACATCATTATTTTAAGGATTAACTGAAAATATGGCAAGAAGTCATTCATTAAAATATAAAGTGCAAAAGAAAAAGAAGAGTATAGACTGTATGATTCTGTTTCTATGAAGTTCAAGAAAGATAAAACAAATGCATAGTGATAGAAGACCAAATAATGATTATGAGGGGTTAGGCTACTGACTGGAAAGGAAACACAAGGGAACATTCTAGAGTGATAAATTATTATATGCTTTTATCTAGGTGGCAGTTACAATATAAAATGTCATAGGGATGTGCACTTAAGATTTGTGCATTTTGTGGTAAATTAAACCTGAATAAAATATATAGAAGGAAGATATTGATACTTATCATGTATCAAGTGATACTTATCCATGCTCCCAGACGTAGCCACAAGGGCAGTTGGGACCTGCTCCTTATTTACTTTTCTATTCTCAAGTCTAGCCACTCCATTCTCTTCCTTCAGTCAAATTTTGAACCAATTATTATTTACTGGCCACATTTGCTTTTTACAGTTGAAAATACATTATAACAGGTCCACCTCTTTATATCCTAATCCAATCTTGCAAACAAACTCTTAAGTTCTCTCTCAAATGAGAGCTCCTATTCCACTTATCCCAAAAACCTTTCCAGAAATATTCATCATAGATAGAGATAAACAGACAATTGTCCTTTGCAGGGCTAGCTTCAGGCCACACAACCTGGAAACCAATTCAGAGCCCCATGCTTAGAAAGGCCTTGCATTTGGTTAACACTGCTATAGCCTCATTGAAATTCTTATTTTTTTCAACAAGGGCACCTGCACTTTCACTGTGTAATGTGTCCCCAAAATTATGTACCAGATTCTGCTCTTCTGCTCTTTTGCCGTACCTGTTCCAGCATCTTTTTTGTTGGGATTTATGATTTATTTCTCTGACTCCTTGATTACCAAGAATCTCTATAATCATGAAGATGGCTTTCCCATCTGCATTCCAAGAATTTAGCATAACTAAGCATTTAATGGGCAGTGAATGAGTATTTGTTTATTGATAAGTTAACTAACTGATGCACTAATTGAATTGATAACAGACTGAATTGTTATTGGATAAGAGA
The DNA here is from genome assembly GCF_000151845.1 of Pteropus vampyrus. Taxonomy (NCBI): domain Eukaryota; kingdom Metazoa; phylum Chordata; class Mammalia; order Chiroptera; family Pteropodidae; genus Pteropus; species Pteropus vampyrus. The sequence continues at coordinate 8,489,602 of NW_011888782.1, forward strand.
GTGATATGGAAAGCTAAGAAATGATAACAGAGTTGAAAGGTAAAATGAAAACTAATCACTCATTAATCAGATCTGTAAATTCATTCAACAAACATTAAATATCTACTCTGTGCCACTAGACTTCATTAGCTGGCAATCACATCTATCATTTCCACTTTTTGACTGTCCTCTGCCCCACATGCCTGGGCTAAAGAAACAGAGAACAATACCTCTATGCAACATATCTGTCCCTGAAGTCTATGGCAGGAACCAAAGGCAACACTGGGCAGAACCAGTGAGTTTTAGACATGTTGCCATACTGTTTTCAAACTTACTTTCTAAATTCCTTTTAAACTCTACTCATCTGGTATCCTTATAAAGTCATTCCTCAGCAACTGTTTTGGTAATTCACTTCTTTTCAATGGAGTGGGAAATTGGATAGGAGAAAATGGCTAGGGACATCATAATGAAGACTTCGGAATATCCATATTGTTTCAGAGGAAAACCCTCTATAAGACGACTGTTGGAAATACCATGATTTTTACCATGTCCAAATTCCACCAAAGTTCTCATTGAGCCTTTCTCAATGGCTTCTAGGTCTTTCAATATACAGGCAAAGTTGCTTTTAAAGCTACATTACTGCTACCCAAACCTATACCCATACCCATTCCTGAAAGTAACTTAGCATAATGTTATTTTATCTAAGAATGTGCTTGCAATCTAGACCTTACATACTGTCTCAAAATAATTTGTTTCCCTTCCCTTAAAATTTTTTCAGTTGATAGAATTTGCATGCTTTGGTATCCCAAACTGCCCATCTCTAGCCAAGATGGTGTCTGGGTCACCCAGGAAATTAATCTCAGAGTGGTGTGTGACAAGGTGTACACTCTGCACATACTGCTCTGAGGTTGCATTTCTTCATGAAAATAAGGTTATGTAGGTTCCATACCATTTCCCCTCTGTGGAACTAACACCTTCTTTGACATTTCTAGTGTTTTATTCATGTTGAGTCTGAATTTCATTTCTTTCCTATTTTCACAAGACATTAGAATCACAATCCATTGAAAGCACAGTTTCTAGTTTTCTTTCTTCCCACATATATCAGAAAAGTCATCCAAATGAGATGTAGGTTAATATAGACCTG
>NW_011888782.1:8491399-8503476 GCF_000151845.1 Pteropus vampyrus
GTATTTTTTAGCATTGGTGGATATCAAACATTCCTAGTTTTCTTCCTTACTCATTGGTCATCTCTTTATAGCCTTTTTTAGTGGGTGGGCCTTAATAACTGAAGTTTAGACACTGGAGTATCCAGGACCATTTCTATGGACCTTCTATTTCTCTCTGCATGCATTCAACTTCCTTGTGATCTTAGCTAGTAGCTTGGCTTTAAGTAACATTCTTAACTTTTTATCTTCCTTCTGGACCCCTTCTGTGAAGTTCAAACTCAATTATCCCTAGGGCATCTCTATTTGAATATCAATAAGTGCTTCAGAACTAAATTTGTGTAATGCAAAACTCCTGATCTTCTCTTTAAAATCTGTTTTAATTGCAGTTTATCCCATCCTTTCAGTTGCTCAGGTCAGTAATCTTGGAATTTTTTTTTTCTAATTTCTCTCCTTTATACACCACATATAATCTATTAGAAATTCTGTTGCTGCACATTCAGAATAAATTCAGAATTTGACCACTATTCATCTCTTCCACCACTGCCACCTAGCCCAAGCCACCATCTTTTGTCTGAATTAATACAATGCATCCCTAAATAGTTGACCTATTTCTCCTCTTGTCCCTATACCTCTGAGAAAACAAATGAAGAACAACCAGTTTATATATGCTCAATAAAGAGCTTTTGAACAAATTCAAGGCATGTCCTTAAAATACGATCTCAAAGGAAATATAGAAATTGATTCCAAGTGACTATTTCAAAAATCTTTTTTTTTTTTAAGTCACAGACATAAAATAAAACTAAAACTCAAGGGAGACAATTCTAAGTGGAACTAAGGCAAGTGACCTAAAAAGAATACTATTCATAGCAGAAATAGAATTTCCATGTCTCTGCTCATTAAGACCATTCCTCACCACTGTATTTAAGACTATAATAACCTATTCTCAGCTCTCACTAGCTTTCCCTATCCCCTTGATCTTTTTTATGTTTCTTAACAGTACCATCAACATAGTGTATATTTAGTTATTTATTTACTTCTATATTTTTCATTGTTGGTTTTCCCTATTAGAGTATAATGACATTAGGGCAGGTTTGTTTTCGGTGTTTTGTTCACATTGTATCCCCAGGTCTAGAACAGTTAGAACAGTGACTAGTGCATAGTAAGTTGCATTCTTTGGTCCCAGCAGAAAATAGAATTCTACTCAAATAGTAAGAGGGTTTTATATGTGTATTATGTGTGTGTGTGTGTGTGCGTGTGTGTGTCTGTGTGTGTGTGTATAATATAGACAGTTAGTAGAGAGGTATGTGAAGTAATCAACAAGGGATTTGGGGCACCCAGAAATTAGAAACCAAGGAAGTCCTTAATCCTGAGGCACCAAGAGGAATATTACAGACACTAAAGAGATCTTAATGCTCAGTGAGAGCAAAAGTCAAGGTGGGGGTTGCCCAACAGGAGTGGTGGTCCTAGAGGGAAAGAGAATGGCCCTGGTAACACAGCCTAAAGTAGTGAGGGAGGAAAGGGTATATGCCCTGACCTCTGCTGTCTCCTGCTCTGAATCTCCCTCTCTTGCTGTCTATTGGCCAAACCCAATGGAAGGCCAGTGTCAATAGAACCCAGCAATTTAGGCCACAGATTGGCCTTCTAGGGCATAAAGTCAGGCAGAAAAGCATCAGAATGAATCTGAGGGACAATCAGAGAACAACCAGCTAATGTGCACTTAATACATATCCATGATAGAAATGCAAGGCAATGTCCTTAAAGTATAGTTTCAAAAGAGACTTAGAAATTGAATCCAAATGACTGTTTATCTCAGAGACCTTAAAAAATGTCAAGGGCATGAAATCAAAATAAAATTCAGAAGAGCCAATTCTGAGAGGGATTAAGGTAAGGAGGTTCTAATATGAGCTGTGAAGGAAAGGTTATTTGCACAGTGGACCTTTTGGTCAAATTAAAATGTTCACATGGATGGGTATATATAATATCCTCAAATTTTCTAGTTCTGTGTAAGTTCTACCTCTAACTTCTCTGTTTAACTAACTGGCATTCATGGATTGTATCATTAATTCAGCTTCCTGCCATAGTATAGCTCTCTGCTGTTCACTTAGCATGTAGGCAAAGTATAAGGGCTTCACAGTGACGACTGATCAGATAACAGGGCCAATCTGTAAATGCCACGTGGTTCCTGTTTTCCTTGATTGTATACCCCACTTTTGGAGAGTCAAGAGATCTAGGAACTGATTTGCTATCAGAAAGCCAGAATAGCAGACATCACAGCCATCACCCCCTACATAAAACAGGAAGGAAAATGTAAAAGTCGACTTTCATATCTGAGGCTGCAGGAAGGGATTCTTTTAAGTAGCAATACCACCTGGAACTAGAATTTATTATTTCTGTAAATAGTAAGGAAACACAGGTAAGAGATGAAAACCACAAAGCAGCTGCTGAGCCTTTCTGTTCTGAGGAATCCCAGAAGCTCAAAGAACCTCCTTCGGTTGAACTGCACTTTATACTCTCTCTACAGATTCACTTCGGCTTCAGGAAGAAAGCTTGGAGCAAAAACAGCCTGTGGAGAGCCAAGAAGTTAGAGAGTCAGGGGTTATGCTTGCGTGGATTTATCTCTCCTCTTAAGTAGTTAGGTTTGGGAAGAAAGACGTAGAAAGAGACAGAAAACAATAAATGGAGAAATATAGGTGCCTGTTTTTTGGTCCTGTCGATGAAAAGCACATAATGCTTTCCCTCCATTTGCTCTCATTAGAGGCCCAGGGAATAGAGCATTAAGGAAAAAAGAGACAAAACAGCATGTCTTGTGCCATGTCAGGATGCAGGCACATCCATGCAGCAGCCCGCACGCAGAGTGCTATTCTCCCTGCAAAGGGCCTGCTGCTGGCACATTATTGCTGTCTTTGACTCAAGAATCTCTAAAGGCATTTTTCCCCCTGTAGCTATGAGGTGCTGACCTCACTGCTGGAATTGAAAGATAAGAAAAATGTTTTAATCCGTATGTTAATTATTGAAATTAGAACTGCAAACAAATATTTTGAGAAACTTCAAGTTGCTTCCAAACGTGGTACTTTCCATTTTAAGCCCAAAGCATAATTGTGTATTCAAAGGCTCAGATCTTCCCTAAGATTCATGCATTATGTATGGTGCACTTCCCTGGGACACGAAGGATGTCACGCTCCGCATCCTGCTGAAATGGGGAAATAATTTCAGACAGAGTTTGACTTGAAAAAGTATCAAGACTAAAGAAAAGGAAAAAAAAAACGTGGAACCCACTTTTAGGGATTCAAAACTTTAACAATATAGAGGCTCTCTGTTGGGTAAAAAAAAAATTAAGAAATTAAGATGAATGTTGAAAACTACAGAAAAACTTTTTTTTATGCCCCCTCAAAAAAGTATGTCTGAAAGAGGTTGTTAACGACCTAGGTTCAGCACAGTTTTTCTGTAAAGGGCCAGGTGGTAAATATGTCAGGCTTTGTGGTGACATGATCCCATCATAAATACTCAACTCTGTCATTGCAGAGCAAAACAGACATATGTAAACAAATAAGTGGCATTGTGTTCCAATTAACTGTATTTACTAGTCCAAGTGGTCAAACAGAGTTGGCCTGGAGGTTGTAGTCTGACAACCCTTGATGTAAAATATGTACTTTTACAGACTAATTAATATTTTTACAAGGCAAGTTAAATATTTAAAAGCACACAATATTGCCTTCTTTTGTAAGGGAATTATTTCCTTATAGATTCCTGGCCTCTATCATCAGCTGGACGAGTACAGATTTCCTCACATAAACATCAATTAAGAAGGGAGACATATACATTGCCAACATCAAAGTGCTCCTGGGAACAGATCAAGCATCCTGTCTGAATTAGGTTTAACATTTCTATCATCAAGTTTAACAAAATCTTATTTCAAGGCCAGGCCCACAAACATTTCCTCTAACTTCTGCCTCAAAATCATGTATTAATTTCAGCCATGGGTACCCTAGGCAGTTCCATTGCAGTGACTTTCTGCTGCTCCAGGGAAGGCCAGGCGAAGGGAATTTGAACATTTGTCTATAGCAACTCCATTAAGAATCTCTATTTGGAGATTCCTGTCAAACCAAATGGAAAGGGGCAAAATACGATAGCATCCCTTCAGATTCACTGCCTGATTCTCATTTAGTTGTCCTGATTTCTTGTAGTCTCTGGACACATCTGTGAGTGCTTATATTTATGGTTGATTTACAGTAAAGGTTTGATTAAGATATCTCCATATCTTGCAATGCTTAAGATACCTCCATATCATGTATGCTTAATATGCAGAATGGACCAGGCAAAGAGCAGAGTTTCGACTGTCAGTTCAAGGTCAAACTAAAATATTTTAGTCCACACAGCCAAGTCATTGAGATTGGCAAAATCATTAGTCTATTCACAAAAAGCCTCCAGCTTCTATGAGGCATCGTTGGTCCATCTGGGAAACCCAAGGAAACAGACTGCTTTCGAGACAAGCTCTATTTTTTGGTCATGCTACAGCACAGGTGTTTCAATTGTATCAGTATAGTCTGTCATCATAAACTGGAAAATTCATAATAATTACAATATTTTTTGTGTTCAGAGGTAAGTGGAATTTTTTATTTAGGAGCATTAGTTACTATTCATGAAAACACATCTAATTGCTTTTCCTCACTCATATCACTTAATATGCCATACTCTGATGACATTTCTAATATGACCTTGAAAACAGGTAAACTCTCTGTGTGTAGAGTGAAAATTTAAATAAATGCAATTAATTAAAATGAGTATGGGGAGAATTTGAGCAATATATAATTGATTTGAAACAGCTTAACAATAAAATCACTGACCAAGCAGCCTTATTTTGCAAACTCTAGCTGGAAAAGCCACATGGCATATGTGTGGAAGAAGCCTTCCAACAGTCATATGTAGAAGTGACATCAAAAGAATAGGAGAATGCAGGAACCTCTCCTTCTCTCATTTTGTGTATGTGAATTTGTGGGTAGAATCTGCTTTGCCTAGCCCAATCAAGGTACTCCCATTCCCTTGCCACAGAGGCTGCCTGAGACAACATGTTTTATGCCAATCAACACATAGCATTCCCTTGGTGCTTTGCACACATAATTAGGGCCAGTGAGACAGAAAGAAAAGTTCCAGCGGTTATACTAAAAAGAGGTTACACTCACATCAGGAAAGCCATGCCATGCCTTGAAGACATCATTGCACAATTAAATCAAACCCACCCTAAAACTAGACCATCTGGTCATATAACCTAAATAGTCCTAAATGTTTTATAAGTATAATTCATATTTTTAAATTGTAAAGGACTTCAACTATATAGAAAAGCAGGTACACACTAAGACAAATACCTATGTACTTCATTTATTTTAGGAAATATTGACACTTTTCTACATTGCTATTAAATCCTTTTTTAAAAAAAGTGTTTAAAATGTTGTAGAATGACTTAACTCACAGCTCTGCACTCAAATAATTAGGAATAGAAGTAGAACTACTGTGGAAGCATTACTGATGAATTAATTCTGTGTGCTAGAGGCAGGCTACCTCTACTTTTTAGAGAGTTCAGGTTAAAAGCCTAAGATAAATGCAGTAAATAATACTGCTTAGAATCTGAAAACATGATTGAAGTGATATGTCATCGTGGAATGTTGACCAACTTGACATTCTTATATCACACTAGGGTTATAAGAATGGAGAATGAGCCATAGAAACAGAACACAATGTTTTCCTTTATCATTCCTGGCCAAAGCTATGCCAACACTTTGATAAGGTGGCCACAAGTAACTTCCACGATTGCCACATCGTGGGGCACAGTAAATGATGGGTTCTCTTCTCTTCATATCCTCATTATGCTGTGTGTATGAGATTCCAGCATAAAGACTGATGCTAAAGAGAGGTAATTAAATTAGACAGAACCAAAGAACCTTAGAGACCATCATTCTGCAGCTCTGATAAAGCTGTCCAGGCAAGCAGCTGTGCCTCCTTATAAACGTTCTTTTCCTGTTTGCATGGGCCCTGTTACAGCTGCCACTACAGATCTGAGAGTGCTGTGCCAACAGCTCTAATAACCTAAGACACACCTAACTTCGAGTCATACTGAACTATTAGTTCAATTACAATTGGTCCGGGTTGTTTCCAGGATTTCTGGAGCCTAATGGAGATATAGCAATGTCCTACATCCCTCTCTACTTAGTTTCATCTGAAAAATCCACTTTCCCTTCCTTTCCTGACTTTACCTCAATTTGTGTACAAATAGTAAAAATATATGCAGATAATATGCTTGCAAAAAGATATCCATATTTGAAAATATACCTATAAATATTCGTAGAATCCATTGTTCTAAAACTTCATCCCAGCGGCCAGGAGTATAAAATCATGTTCGGAAACCATATTAGAGCTCAAATATAAGCAAAATAACTAATATTGGATTAGAAGTATCATTTAAAAAATAAAACTATATAACAATAGTTTAATTTCTTTTCTTTCTGTATTTCATCACTTACCCCATTTATTACAATTCTGTCAAACTAAATGTTCAAAAATGTTTACATTCTTAAAATAAATGTCAGCATTTGATTTATATTTTAAATATATCTTCTCTTTTCTAGGTTATTATAGATACTCACTATATGTTGAATACAGGGATGGATGAATAAATTAATAAATGTCAAAATGTTCATATTAAACATTTATCTTCATATTTTGAGCAATCTGCTTGGCTATGAGAAATAAAAATAGTATTCACATTTAACACACACAAAGCAGTTATCAAATTTCAGGTTTTAAACCTATGTTTCCCAGGGCAAACCAGTATTCAACGAAATAGCAGCTAACTCAAGTTGGAGAAATTTAATAGTGGTGATAAGAAGCTACTAAATACTGAAACAGAGTTGCTCAGCAAAAATTTAACTCAGAAAAGGACATAGACTTCTTAAGAAAGACAGTCAGTATATGTTAGTATAACTGATGAAGAAAGGCCAAAAATTTAAAACGAGACTCACGTTATCAGCAGAGAAAATAAAAATTAAAAAATAAATAAATAAATAAAAACTAAAGCTATTAGTGTATTTGTGCAGACACAAGAAAGTGGCCAGCCAGCTCCAGATATTTATAGAATATAAACATAGTGAATTAACAGCTTTTCTCAAACACTAATGTGTAAATGAATCACCTGCGCATCTTGTTCCAAATGCAGATTCTGATTTACTCTGGGGGAAAGTCTACATTTCCAAGCTTCTAGATGATGCCCACGACGTTGGTTCATGGACCATACATTTTGTAGCAAAGAAACAGGATCCTCAGAATGAATAAAGAAGATCCACGTAACGACTATGTCTCATAGTATGTATGTTGTGCATATAATTTTATTATGCACACATACACATACATTCATTTACAGTTTAATTCTCAACCAGTCCTGTTGTTGTTGATTTTTATTATGAAGTCTCATTGGTTGACCAGATAAGCATCCTTTTCATATGAGCATCAATTACATCCTTTTCATCTGAGCATCAATTACATCATCTATGGTTTGGGATGTTCACCTAGATTTTCTGAATACTTGCTCCTCTAATTCTAGCTGAATAACTAGAAACGTTGCCTAAACCTTGCGAGCCTCAATTTTCCTATTTCAAAAATTATTGATAAAATATACACTTTTGAAGATCAAACAGGCTAATAATTTTAAAAAGCTTAGCACAGTCTTTGGCACATCATGAATTCTCATTAAATGGCAGTGTTATAAATACTAGTAAAATAATCCAATACTATCAACCATTTTTTAAAGGACTATTCAGGTTTATTATTATTTTTATGACTTGAAAATTAGTCTTTTGTCTGTGAGTGTGCCTGAAGATAACTATAAAAGTTTCTATTCCATTACTTATTCACTTCTGTCTCCTTGTTTAATTCTATTCATTGCATCTTCTTACTAAGAAGCTTAGTATTCCAGCCTAAAAACGTCCTCATAAAATATTCTTTATTATGCCAGTAACTCATAAATGTAGGTCAAGTAAATACAAGTGGTGTGTGAAATGAAGTCTTCAGAGTTAATAGTGCTACTGACCAAGAGTTTAACATTGTTAGTGTGATTATGATGGCCTGGAGGAGCCATCCTACCTTCAGAACAACGCTTTTCTCTTCTTTTACAGCAAATATTCTGGGGAGTTAGGGGGCATTTTTCACTTTCAGAGGAGTCCACCACTTGCCATATCTACTTTCACTTGGTACAATACAGTTTTTCTTTAAGTCATTATAAAGCATTAGCCCATTAGAGCACATCAAGTAATTAGAGCACTTGCTACACATTATGGGCTTCCAGAGACCTGAAGAAACACCATGAATCTGCCATACAAACTTATAAATAGATGGAATCAATACACAGTGAAACCTCAAAAACTCATGCTATGCTAGTTTAGAATTTGTGATTTATCAACATAGGTCTGACTGAATTTGCTTTTGCATTATCTGTGGAAGGAAAAAAAAAATTTCTAATAAGCAATTTAACAAGGTCATCTACTTTTCCTAAAGAAAGCAGTCCTGCACCACATAATGATGTTTCAGTCCTCAATGGACAACATGTATGATGGTGGACCCATAAGATTATAATAGAGCTAAACACTTCCTATCGCCTAGTGACATCAGAGCTGACATGTCCTAGTGTAACAATTACTCATGTGTTTCTGGTGACACCAGTTGTAAACAAACCTACTGTGCTGCCAGTCATATAAAAGTATAGCACATATAGTTATGTATAATACGTAATACTCGGTAGTGATAATAAATGACTACATAATTGGTTTATGTATTTACTATACTGCATGTTTCATTGTTATTTTAGAGTGTACTCTTTCCAATTATTAAAAAAAATGTTTGTTGTATAACAGTACACTGTGTTACACTGGCAGCAGCCACACACATCTCATGTCTATCTTGTTTCCTGACTGCATCATTTTCTCTTGGGCTTGAGTTAATCTCTTGTTGTTTTATAAATTTAGTGTAGCCCAAGTGTACAGTGTTTATAAAGTCTACAGCAATGTACAGTAATGTCCTTGGTCTTCACACTCAATAGTCACTCACTTACTGGCTCACCCAGAGCTACTTCCTTTCCTGCAAGCTTCATTCTTGGTAAGTGTCCTATACAAGTGTATCATTTTAAATCTTTTATATCATATTTTTAATGTATTTTTCTATTTTATATATGTTTAGATACACGAATACTTACCATTGTGTTATAATTGCCTACAATATTCAGTACAGCAACATGCTGTACTGGCTTGTAGCCTAGGAGCAATAGGCTGTACCATATAGTCTGGGTGTGTAGCAGGCTATACCACCTAGTTTATGTAAGTGCACTCTATGATATGCACACAATGACAAAATTTCCTAGTGATCCATTTCTCAGAACATATACCCATCATTAAGTGGCACATAACTGTATATTATATTAAGGCATTTTAAACAGATCCAAGGGGATAAAATACCAACACTGCTTTCAGTCCATTAAAACAGACTCTGCAAATCTTTGACAATATTGTTAATATGCCTTCTTGAATATTACAAAATAAAATTTTAGAAATCATTCAGAATGTCTTTAATTGAGAATTTGTTAAGAAGGGGTAGAGAGCTGAACATTACTGGGTAATCTGTTAAATTAGAAGGTTTTACAGCTTGAGAAACTTACTTTGTGGAAGAACTTGAGCTTTCACTTACACAGACTGAATTTCTTTCACATTAAATTTACCTCGTTCAATACCAAGGAATCTGAAATTCAAGTACGGTACTGCATAATTGATCTAGTTGCTTTATTCAAATGTGTACACTTAACTACTTCAATACAAACAAGGGATTTTTAAGTGCAAATATAAATATTTCATTTGCATCTTAGAGCTATAATTTATCCTGTTTGGGTTATCAGAAGCTGTGGCAGCACAAAGGACACTCGGAAAATTTACATCATGGGGCTTCAAGTGACTAGACACTAGCTTGGAAAATAATACTAAATTGCATCATCATTTAGAATTATAAATATACTATGCTGGTATATACTTCAATAAACATCTGTTTATAATGTTTGCATGTACACATATAAATTTATGCATTGGTAATTTTAAAAATAGTAACAAAATAGAAGAAATAGCTTTATTTTGATTTTATAAATTTGGAATTAAAAAAAAAATGCTACCTAGATTTTATGAGCGCATCATTGTGCATCCACAGCATTGGTTCTCAAATTTCAGTTTGCATCAGACTCATCTGAAGGGAGGGCTTGTTAAAGGAACTTCTGATTCAGTTGGAACTTAGAGTTTGCATTTCTAAGTTCCTTAGCTTATGTTGACACTGCTGGCCCTGGCAACGACACTTTGGATGCCACTGCTCTAGAATATCTTATTTTTATTTGGCGTACACCATAACTAGATGTTCTCTTTTGACTCTTATTGTTCCTCATTATAGCAAAGATTTATAGAATTTGTTACCATGCTCTAATAATCGTATTGTTTAAACTAATTATTAGAATCATCTGAATACTTTAAAATATATAAATACCTGGGCCTCGCATCATTCGGCTTAAGGCGAGACCAGGGATTCTACATCAGTGGTTCTCAAACTTTGCTGCTTATCAGAATCTACCAGGGAGCTTTTCAAAATCCTAAGGCCCAGGCTGTGTCCCACACCAATTAAGTCAGAATCTTGGGGTGGGAATTGGGTCTCACTAAATCACCAGATGGTTCTAGTGTGCAGTCAAAGCTGAGAACCAATCTGCATACTTGAAAACTGTAATGTTAGGAGTCTATATTCCAAAGTATACTCTATTGCTCTCTTCCTATGGGATTACAATAATCACACACACACACACAAAAACTGATCTCTTTTTCTCTCTGTCAAACTGCATCCTGATTACATATTTGTGTTTTCTCTATTTATCACACTTAAACTTCTAGTTTTTAAATATTTATAAATGTTCTGTTGTAAATACATATATTTCAATTTCTCTTTATAAATAAGACATGCTATTTTATTAGATTATTTTAACACTTTTTGATCTCTTGATGCCAAGAGGAAATATATTTTAGTAGGGGGAAAAAAAAAAACAACAAACTTTTTTGTTGGTTTTGAGATCTTAGACCAGAGCTGTCCAACAGAACTTTCTCAGTTGATGAAAAATTTCTGTATCTGCTCTGTTTAATATAGTAGCTACTAACCACATGTGACTTTGAAAACTTAAAATGTAGCTAATGCACCTAAGAAACTGAACTTCATATTTTGTTAAACTATAATTAATTTAAAGTTAAATAGTCACATGCGGCTACTGGCCACCATATTGGACAGGATAGCCTTAAACGATAAATGTAATCTAGCACAAAACTGGCCTGAGTAGTGTGCTACAAAACAATGCTTTGAGGGACCCAGAAACAACAGTATAAAAACACATTAGCACATAGATTAAACCAACAGAAAAAGATTACTTTATTGTTTCATTTAAAGACTATAATTTTGGTGCTAATGGGTTGGTATATTTTAACAGGGCAGAGGTGCAAAGTCAAACAGTATAACATTCAAAGGAGACTTGAAACTCTCTTTAGAGGTGGCATGCACACATTTTATCCTAAAACACAGTCATCGAGATATGTTTTTTTATTATTATAATCATTGTTATTAATTATAATGCCCACAGAAACTATCACAAATCTTCAAATCAAATATCTCTTCTATATGTGATACTCTTACCTCCCATCTTTCCTAAAGTGGGAATATATTACATTTGGAGAGCAACCCTGATACTGACAGGTTTGAAGGTCAGCAAAATTAAACTATATCCTGAGAGATCAATAATGGATAATTGACAAGCTAAATGCAGGCTTACAAAGTATTACATACTCTAAATGATGCAATTCAGATGCACTCTTAGTGAAAAACTTGCATAATATTCTTAGTTTTTAATGCTACATAAGAAGAAAAATAGTTTATGCATTATAGTAATTTGTTAATGTCACTTGTTTGAGTGCAGATTAAATTCTTGTACCAAAAGACAGAAAATTAAGCCTGGAGTCAATATAAGATATTATTTTTAAAATTTCTTACCAGAG
>NW_011888782.1:8503526-8507619 GCF_000151845.1 Pteropus vampyrus
AAACTTTTTTGTTGGTTTTGAGATCTTAGACCAGAGCTGTCCAACAGAACTTTCTCAGTTGATGAAAAATTTCTGTATCTGCTCTGTTTAATATAGTAGCTACTAACCACATGTGACTTTGAAAACTTAAAATGTAGCTAATGCACCTAAGAAACTGAACTTCATATTTTGTTAAACTATAATTAATTTAAAGTTAAATAGTCACATGCGGCTACTGGCCACCATATTGGACAGGATAGCCTTAAACGATAAATGTAATCTAGCACAAAACTGGCCTGAGTAGTGTGCTACAAAACAATGCTTTGAGAGACCCAGAAACAACAGTATAAAAACACATTAGCACATAGATTAAACCAACAGAAAAAGATTACTTTATTGTTTCATTTAAAGACTATAATTTTGGTGCTAATGGGTTGGTATATTTTAACAGGGCAGAGGTGCAAAGTCAAACAGTATAACATTCAAAGGAGACTTGAAACTCTCTTTAGAGGTGGCATGCACACATTTTATCCTAAAACACAGTCATCGAGATATGTTTTTTTATTATTATAATCATTGTTATTAATTATAATGCCCACAGAAACTATCACAAATCTTCAAATCAAATATCTCTTCTATATGTGATACTCTTACCTCCCATCTTTCCTAAAGTGGGAATATATTACATTTGGAGAGCAACCCTGATACTGACAGGTTTGAAGGTCAGCAAAATTAAACTATATCCTGAGAGATCAATAATGGATAATTGACAAGCTAAATGCAGGCTTACAAAGTATTACATACTCTAAATGATGCAATTCAGATGCCCTCTTAGTGAAAAACTTGCATAATATTCTTAGTTTTTAATGCTACATAAGAAGAAAAATAGTTTATGCATTATAGTAATTTGTTAATGTCACTTGTTTGAGTGCAGATTAAATTCTTGTACCAAAAGACAGAAAATTAAGCCTGGAGTCAATATAAGATATTATTTTTAAAATTTCTTACCAGAGCGGTATTAAAAGCAGTTCAATAATGCAGTTTAAAGTAGATCTCTTAAAAACAGAATGGCAACTTAGCATTAGGGCAAATTTTTCTTTAACTTAGATAGAAACTGATAAGCTCAAAATTGGTTAAAAGAGATTTGTAAGTAAAGATGATAAAACAAAAAGTACTGTGTTTTATATACTGTTGTGGGAATTTAAAAATAAGTTTCCCAAATACAGAACACATATTTACAGTTTTAAATTTGAACAGTCAATCCAAAAATATCCACTAATTACAGCTGCAAATTTAAAGAACATTTCACTTGAAACTTACTGGATGTCATTTACCAGTGTCACCATAATAAAAAAAATAAAATTACAAATTATTTATTTAAAAAAAAAACAAAGAACATTTCCATGGTAGATAGCTAAATATTTTGGTAATTAATTTTACCCCACAGGAAGTTTTTATTCTTCCTGACCAAGATCACCAATTTCAACAAGCATGGCTAGACATTGTGACTTCTTTTCATGAAAATGTCTGTGTATGCTAGGCAGTTGATACAGAGACTCAGCAAATTTCTACCTGACATGTCTTTTTATTTCGTTGTTAGCCCTGAACTAAAGTGCAAGCCTAAGGTTCTGGTTTCATCACAGAAATAGTAAGACTAAATTCAAGATATGGATGCCTTTATACCCGGTGAATGAATACACTTATCATTAAATCAGTAAATTCTTAGCGCTAGTATAGCTAAACAAACCTACAGCATGTACATACGTGTGATTCATGTAAAAAGTAGCACAACTGTGAAGTCTGATTCCTGACTTTATAATTTGCAATTTAGGGTTTACATTTCCAATCAATAATATATTTTTCTGTGGCATTTGATTTTGTAGGGCACCATCTGCCACATGAACCTCTTGTTCAAATGTATTGTTAACTGATATAAAACTTTAGTGTGCATCAGAATCACTTGGAACATTTGCAGAAAACAGACACTTGGACCACACCTATAGAGATTCCGATTCAATAGGTTTGGCACAGGGTCCTTAGCCCACATTTCTAACAAGTTCACAGGTGATGCTCATCTTGCTGTTTCACAGAACACACTTTGAGTAACAGAACTTAGAGGACGTCTACCTGGAGATGACTGTGTATGTCTTCGAAGATATATAATATCTTCTCTTTGAAGAGTCACAAGGGCTCTCGAAAGAAATTTTATTCACATAATGAAATCTTATTTAATTTCAGATTATTTCATATAAACTCTCCAAATTTGATGAAATTCTTGTTATTGTCATAAGATATAATAACAAAATGACAGACAATATTAATAAACCAATTAAAATCTGTTTTCCATAATGTTTATAATGACTTGGTCAATATGTTATATTGAGATTTAAAAAAATTTTAATTGGTATATAATCTTTATTGTTTATGTTAGTTTCAGGTGTACAATATAGTTTTTTGACATTTTCATACCTTACAACGTAAACCTCATTCATTCTAGTAATCATATGTCACGGTGCAAACTTATCACATTATTATTGACCATATTCCCATTTGCCTTTTCACCCATTCCCTCACCCCTTCCCTTCCGGCAACCATCGCTTTGGTCTCTGTTTCTTTGAGTTCATTTTTGTTTGTTTTGTTTGTTTTTAGATTCACATGTAAGTGAATCTAAATCTACAGTATTTGCCCTTCTCTGCCTGATTTATTTCATTTAACATAATATTGTCTAGATTTATCCGTGGTGTAATAAATTGCAAATTTTATTCCTTTTTATTATTTCATAATATTCCATTGTATATATATCCACTTCTTTATCCAATCATCTATTGATGGACACCTAGGTTGCTCCCATATCTTAGCTACTATAAATAATGCTGCAATGAACATAACGGTGCACATATCTTCTCAAATTAGTGTTTTCATTTTCTTTGGATAAATACCCAGAGATGGAATTGCTGGATTGTATGGTATATCCATTTTTAGTTTTTTGAGGCATCTCAATACTGTTTTCCATAGGGGATGCACCAGTTTGCAGTCCCACCAACAGAGCACAACAAGCATTTTCTTTTTCTCTGCATCCTTATCAAACCCATGTTATTTGTTGACTATTTGATAATAGCCATTCTGAAAATGGAGGTATCTCATCATGGTTTTGATTTGCATTTTTCTGATGATGAACGGATGGGTAATTATACCTAAAAGCGGTACATCAAGAATTATGATTTAGCTATACGAAGAAAGAGAGAATTTAAAAGATGACTTCTGGTGCAACCTTCAACTTGTAAAAAGCTTGGAAGTCATCACTCCTGTTCTCACAGCAAGAAAAAAGCTGAAATTGAATGATTTTTCTTAGGTCTATCTTAGAGTTGAGGTAACAAGGCAAACTACCATTCTCAAATCCGAAGAGACAGGTAAATGCAGAGAATTACACATAAGGTTGGCCTATGTGAGGAAGAAGCCCCTAGAAGCCAGTAACTGATCAGAACATTGAAATGGTAAATGGATGAACTGCCAGAGGCTGAGTATAGACTAGTTAGAAAATTAAAGAGTCTTGGGGACTGTGTTTTAAAAGGGAGATCCTACAGTTTCATGGGTTTTACCTCCTAGAATCCCATCAGGTTCTAAAGAATGAAGACTGGAAAATAATCTACTCTTGTGTTGGGCAACGAAGGTGAAAAGTAAAACATCTGAAATACCACTAGGATTTTCTCCATAAAAAAAAGCCTAGTAGCATTCAGGTTACTATAGCGGAGCCTTATCTGTCTTGAGGAAAAGGGACAATAAGACAACTGTAGTTTTCCTGTTCCACGTAATGGAGGAGGAAAAAAAAAAAAGCTAAGAAATTCTTTTGAAGATCACAACCAAGGGACTTTGGCCCATTAAAAAACTGAGATTTGCTCATAAGATTAAAGAATTCTTCTTCTCCATCCACATCATACCACTACATCGACGGGGCTTTGGGTAACAGTGAACTACAATTGAGATAGCTGCAAGAGACACACTCTATTTAAAAAGAAGTTTTTAGAGAAACCAGAGATATACAGGGAAGGAAAAAAGGTAAGTACAGGAAATGAAGTCTTTGAAGCATATAGCTAGGACAAACATTTTACACAGC
>NW_011888782.1:8508964-8521378 GCF_000151845.1 Pteropus vampyrus
TACATCTGAAGATATTTATGTACATTTCTATTAGAGTAGATCATTTCTTAGTTATAAATACATAGATATACACACAAAAATAATATAGAAATTGAGTGTTATTGACACATGATTAAATAAATTTGGAGAAAACTGCCTTAAGTTTTATTTCAATTTGAGTGTGTTTGAATTTGCATTTTTATACAATACATGCTACATTAGGCTGAAAATTCTTTGAAGGCAAGAATCATCTTTCATTATACTTATATTCCTAACACCATGCACAACTGAAACGCAATATATATGTATTTGAAAGAATGAAAGTCTATTAAATTGAAAATAATAAAGGCATTCCAGATTATCAAATAATAGTATATTGGTCTTAGGCTACAACAACACATTTTAGGGGCAGAAATTTAAAAATTACAGCACTTAATGCAGATGTCTTCTAATTACATGGTTTGACATACCACCCTTGTACACTTATAATGGTTCCTATATTTCAGTGAAGCCTTACTATTCAGACTCTGAGACCATGATAAAGTGGTTGCTATTCACTGGGCAACAAATGGCCTGAAAGAAAGAATGTACAGAGCTTGAAAATCAAGTTAGGAAGGAATAGTTGCATCACATAACAGTCCATTTTCTGCAAATCTCGTAGCCGCAACTATACTGCCTTGATAACACATTTTCTGTAAAGATGTAATTGGAACCGGGTAATTTGGAGGACTGAGGGTTAAAGCTGATAATGTCAGTATTAATAACAGATGGACATAAATCAGTTTTACCTTCTATTTACCATTGAATGGCTACAGTGTGCATTTAATACAGGAGGACACAATTGTTACCACTAATTCCTACCAGTTGATTTGGGTAAAAGGAGAGCATATGCCCAGGTCAAGTCAAGGTCACAGCATCACACAATTTAGCGTAATTCTCTCTTTTAAAACTTATCTGTATTTGTATCAAATGAACTTGATAACTTTAAATGTGTTTTGGAATGAAAAATTATATACATTATAGACGACTAAATGATAGAAAGATAATGCTATGTTTTAGATATATGGACACATAGATATGTATATATGTGTTCATGAAACTCATGCATATGCTATTAAACACTTTACATATGTTATGCATATTACATATGCTGTAACACTCAAAACTGCAGTGAGCTCATCAGGTATATGTTTTTAAAATTAATTTATAGATAAGTAATCTCCTACATTATCTAAACACACACAGCTAGTAAGTAGCAGAGCCATGATATCATCTCAACTCTTTGCCTGCTCTCATATGTTATGCTGTGTCCCATATTTCTACTTATTACTATATTTTCATGGTTGCATAATCTTTCACTCTTTTCTGCATCCCTTCGACAGATTATAGCTTTCGTCTGTTCTTCATTCATTATATTTCTCACATTCATTCTTTTGGGATCCCATTTTAGTCACTCAAGTTTAGACTCTTTTTGCCTCATATATATATTAAACTGTATTTCTGCTTCACTGTACACCTCTTAAACTTGCTGAATGTAGCATCTCTAAATACCACTTTAAGCCTGTCACTCATTTGTTAAACCCCATGTCCTTCAAGATCTCACTCTCCAATCTTATTTTCTGAATGTATCTGATCTGTTTAAGTGTGAAATGATCTTGATGCCGTCATGTGATTCTCATCTCACCTTTGCTGAGGCTTTGTCATACATGCAGTGTACTCTCACTTCCCCTTCAAACAGCTCGAATCCAGTCTGGCTTAATTCCCAACTGTGAACCCGCTCTGAATAGCAGCAGCATCATTATCGTCACTGTTGTCATCATTGAGTCATCACCATCATCATCATCATCATGTCAGCTCTATTTGCGCAGACACTAATAGCATCTCAATTCAAAGAGTAAACACTGAGATACCCTGGCCAGTCAGCCAACCACTTCCTATTGCTCCACCAAGAAGCTAAGACTGAAAGTGAGAGAAAGCATTTTGAAACCTTGATATCAATTTAACATTGCTGTGACATTGACATGTGGGGATTTAAAAGTATCAGTTCTTAATGGGTTAAAAATTAAAAACCAGAAAAAAAAAGTTGGTCCATCATAGATGGTTTGAGAAGTATTGCTTTATAATCTTTCAAAATGTATTCACAAATTATATAAGCATTCTATTTATGCTGAGATATCAAGGATAGATATTGTTTTTATCTCATAAAAGTAGAAATAAAAAACACAATACAAAACTGATGGCCAGAAAATGTCTGTGATTTGCCGAAAAATATATCTTATTAGTGGTATAATTTTTTAATCCAAATCCAGTGATTCTTCCTCTCTGTCCTATTACTTATATGTGAGAGGAACCACACAGTGTGATTGTCCTCCTTCCTCCTAATAAAAATGGGATAGACAAAATCACTTACCTTGGATCACTAAAGAACCACTGAACACCTAAGTAAGTTTTATCTATCAATACAAATTAATCAAACATTTGTCTTTAAAAACATGAAAGAATAAAATACATATTTATTCTTTCCATTAAGAATTACTATAAAGGTTGACTTACTTTCTCATTCATTCGTCTTTTGAATCAACCAACATTTATTACATTTGTTGAGCATCTGCAATAACCCAGGCTTTGGGCTCAGTGCTGGGTATATATACTTGAGGAACAAAACAGCTTTTCTACAATGAGTTCATAGGTAGATGATAACAGAGGTTTGGATAAGTTTTCTCGTGTTTCATGGAATTTTGCCTATAATTTGGTATCATTGAAAACTCAATTTTCCTGTTTTGTAATACAAAGCTTTGAATAAATTCTATCTAATGTGGAAATAAAATTCTGCACCGCTTCCCCTGCTGCAAGCTACTTAGTATTAGCTTCTGTCTAAATGTTCTTTTTTTCTCCTCTGTAATTGCTTTCTTTAGGGTCGCTAATCTTCCAGAGAATCATTGTTTACATTATGACTTCGCACATTAACCAGAGAGGCATTTTTTACCACCTTTCTCCTCTTCCAAGAAGGATTAAGAGGAACTGTTAACACAATTAAAGCTCAGTTTAATTTCTACGATCCATTTGCATTTGCAGTAAAACATCACGACAGTGGACTCCTATAGGGTTTAAAGTACCATGGGATCAGGTTTGTTCTCCTGCCCTAAGTGATCTGTATAGGAAGAAAGCAAGGCTTTTCATGTAGAACAATAAAAAAGAAAACATTCAGATTCCCTAAACAAAGTCATTTGAATGCTCTGTTTGCATAGGAATAAACATTGTATTGACCACCCTGTTTCTATTCTCTGCGATCCTGAGAACGAACCCAACAAACATTGTCCCAAATATCTATTGCAGCCTGAAGTTAAGTCTCAAAAGCACAGTGGCCTGGAATTATGATCCACTAAGGAAATCAATTCAAGAGCAAATGCCCTCAATATATGACCCGTTCTCTGAGCCTTTGATTTTAGGTAGCACGCACATTCCCATAAATGCGTTAGATTAGCAGGATGACAGTGCTGTCACACAGACTTTGGTAGTTATTTAAAATTAATTAATTTAACCTGACCCTTCCCTATAACCATAAGGCAAAATAGACTACAGTGATAATTGATTTTGGTGAGCCTCTGAAATGTTCAAGGAAAACACAGCTGTGCTGTGTAACAGTTCTTATATACACTGGATTAAAAACTATTTTTAGTACTTAGTTAATAAAGGTGATTTTCTTAAGGGACCTGCAGTGGAATGCATGAATTGCCATGCCATGCTGTTGAAATTGGGATTTGCATGGATGAACCTAAGAAAATTAACTCCACCAATGCAGCCTGATTTTTAGAGCTGAGGCACTGGTATGCCTGCTTGTGAAGATATCTAATGGAGGTAGCTAGGGTCTATTTCACGGTTTCCCAAAATAAAATAAACCTACTTTTGAAGTAACATATGGACTTAAACAAATCTATCACCCTTTATTTTATGCATTGATATTTCATTATTTTTAATTACAAAAGCAATAAATGAGATTTCAGAATATAATAATAAGCAACATATACAAAGTGCTCCTTACAAATGCTTTACATACATCTTTCTATTTTAAGATGCTCATCTTTTCTCATTTTGACATTTTTGAAGTTGATGATGTATCATAATAGATCATCTTATAATCAATCATACTTTTGGTTCGGTAAAATATGGCAACTGATGTAATCGTGTAAGCGACTTTCTAAAGGAGGGACCGTTTTTATTCCCATCTTACAGATGAGGAAACTGAATTACAGAGAGGTCTTAAGTAACTTATTCAATGTGATATATCCAGTAAATTGCACAGCTGTGGTTTAAACATAATTAATCTGCTTCCAGATTCAAATTCTTAATCGCTATGAGATGTTGCCTCATGGACTCATCTAGATATGACTCAAGTGGCATTTGAACAAGACCTTCTCATAAGAAATACAATTATTAGTTCCATGTATGTCCCATCAGTATAAAGATGACATTAATATGTAAAAAGTAAAAAATATATGGTATTTTGTGTTTACAGAAGAGTATGTCATACTGTGAAAATCCTTCTATTTTGCTTTCATCACTCAATAATTTTTGCATGAAATTCTTTTAACTCTTAAACTTCCTTCTTAACTGCTGCATAATATCCCGTTACATGAATGGACGTGTAAGTGATTTTTATGTTTACATTATCATAAAGAGCCCTGTAATGAAACATTTAAATGTGCCCATTTAAACAAATTATTCTCTAGGTCAATATCAAGAATTAGAATTTCTGGGCCATGGATGT
This sequence comes from Pteropus vampyrus, assembly GCF_000151845.1. Classification (NCBI taxonomy): domain Eukaryota; kingdom Metazoa; phylum Chordata; class Mammalia; order Chiroptera; family Pteropodidae; genus Pteropus; species Pteropus vampyrus. The sequence continues at coordinate 8,513,712 of NW_011888782.1, forward strand.
GCTTCTATTTGTTTTCTAGAAAATTTAAATATTTTAGCTGTAATACATCAGGCCTGTTATATAGCACTTTGTTTTTAAAAATCAGCCAATTATTTACCACTAAATATTACAATAGATATTTCTCAAACTCATTTGAAGTGCTTTTCTCTCTTATCCTTTATAATACATTTTTATTTAGGTTCATATACACCCTAAACATATTTTGTATAAAGACCTCTGCACATGTGGAGGGCAGAAGAATAGGACAAGACATGATCCAATAGTAGTTTTGTAATATATTACCATTAAAAGGAGATGCCCTTATTATTTTTCGTCATTCAAATGCCTCTCAAATTTGTAAAACACGTCAAGGTGGTGATATTTTGCTCGTGACAAATAGCACTAACAAGAAATCAAATGATATAATTTACCTCTTATTGGATCAAAAAAATTCTAAATGAGAAAGAAAAAATCCTGTGTTTGTTATATTCTTTCAGCACAATGAGTTTAGTACTCTTAGCACCAAAGTGTTGTTTTCATAAATTATTTTTGACAAACTGCAGCCTTGCCTAAATGACAGAATGTCTGCTCAAGAGAGGACATGTGGGATTCTTTTATTGCCATCTCTGGGATTAAAATGCTTTCTCTCAGCTACCTTTACAGATGCTTCCTGTCAGTGCTCTTAATATAGTTGTTTAGAATTAAAATAGTTATGTCACCATAACACCTAATAAGAATAGCAGGGCTGTAATCTTGAAATGGTATAGGTTTTTGTGTAATAGCTGATCTGCTATAAACCAACCTTTCTACAGAGGTGGGAAGCTATTGAGATGAATTTATTAACTTAAGTATCAAGTCCTAAATACAACACTTTTCTCAGAGCTGCTGTAACACACAACAGCACTTCAATTAAAAAAACAAATAGTCACGTGTTTTGGGAATAATGAAGATAATAAAAATAGCTGTCTGAGACACTGAGTGCAATATTTAAAAGGGCACTAGAGAGTCCTCATTTGGAAAGCTGCTTACAAACTTCAGCATCAGAGGATGCATAAATATGCAAGACTTGAGTTGGTTTTATGATGTTATTCCTTTAGTCTCATAATGGAGAGAAGGGACAGATTGTTGACATTCTTTCTCTCTTCTTAACGTACAAGTAAGAGCAAAAAACCTTCTCCCGTTATGCTCATTAACCATACATCAGCCCACTAAATTAGTTCTTGGCCATGATTTGGCTCTGCATGGCAAGAAAAATAGTAAATTAATTTTTAAAATGTAAAAATGATCTAGATATGCAAATAGCATTAAAGCTTGAGAAATATTGCTCTATATCGTGGAGTCAGTAATAATTTTATTTTTACTTTTCATTAGACCATGAACAGTATGTGAACAGTTGCAACACTGTATTTTGCTTAACTATGTGGACTTTGATTTAAAGAGCACAGCTACTTAGAAACATTTCCAGTTTCTCTACTTTGTCTTCAAAAAAGTGTACAAGAATCTTTAGATGAAGGTAAAAAGTGCATAAGAAAATCATGCTAATAGTGTTTACATTTAGAATACTCTAGAGAATGGAGTATAATTTAACACTTCTCACTATTTAATAAAACTCATTTTATTGAACTTAGATTATTCTGAAAAAAAATAGTATTTATGGTTACTGGAGGTGAAAGATTTATACTTTGTCTTCTACCACATTAAAGAAGTGTCATAAGAAACTACTATACATCATCTATGGGTTAGTATGTATGTAAATAAGATTAGTATCACACTATTTTGTCTAGATTTATGACAATGACTTGGTAGTTTGTCTTCTCATCAAGAAATTTACTTTTATTTTATAATTATTTGTCCTACAAGAATCAGTCCATGGGGGAAAAGTCAAATTGATTTCAAAGTTAGAAACATGCATTAGTATCATTTAAATAATTTCTTTATCTTTAAAAATAAACCAACAAACTCCTTTTTCTACCCATAAAAAAATAAAAAAATTTTTTCTAACCAGACAAGTGTCTAGTCAAAATGACCATGTCCCTTACACATTCTGGGCCTTTGTTTTCCACATGTGTAAAATTAGATTTTTCCCGATCATGACGTTTTATGAAATACAGTCAGGTATAAAAATTTATGATTCTATGATTGTACCATTCATTTTTGGTCATGCTATTTCATGATATGAATAAACATACAGTTTGGCAGACTTTCCCAAGATTCCTGCAGCTTGGAACCACAGAATTTTAAATAAATTTGCTGGAAATGATGAGAAAGGGTTTTGGTAATATACAACCTTTCTGCACAGCAAAATAGAGCATATTGATTACAGAAATGAAGATTGTTTTATTATATTCCATCAAATTATTGCACATATAAAGGTAGAATTTATGTTTATAGAAAACGTGTTATGAAAACAATGCATTTCTGCCACTAACTTTGTGGTTCTTTCGGTAGGTAAGGTAGGTTAAATTACACGTAGGAACAATTGGTCTCGGACTGAGACATGCTACACCATCTCATCCATTTCACTATTCTCAGCAGAAAATCATAGCTACTAAGTCGAATTTCTTGTCTTTCAAACTGGATCCATTTATGCTACATTTTATGGTATCCTTAAAGCATGTTAATAGAGGCATGCTAAGACTTTTAGAATTGATGTGTGACACAAGACACACAGTCATGATGCAGGTGGTCTGACAAGGGGTAAAGAAGACTGAGGGGTTTTATCTGATTCTTGTTACTTTGTTGCAAGAAAATATTAAATAGTAAAGTCATTACTATGAATTATATTTAATACTATTTTGGCAAAATATAATTTACCCATGCAACAATGACCCTGTCATGTGTATACATACAAGCAGGTCTATAATTTATGAACACAGTGCCCTAAAAAGTTCCTTTTTTAAATTGGTTGTTTGAAACCTGAGATGTGTTTTCTATAGATACAGTGTTTTAAATAATAACTGTATTCTCTGGTGAATTCAGAAAAACCCTTTCAACTCAGCATTTTATTAAACTGATACCAAGTCACGTGTTACACAGTGTGACTTGAAAGTCAGTAGACGATTCTGCAAGTAGTTTTGCTAAGTAAAATGCTATCCATTCATCATTATTGCTATCTGAGTGTCCCACCTAATGTCTTTTTCATGAATCCAAGTTTCTACCCTATAGTTATCCTCTGAAACAGTTTCATGACCTTGACCCAGATATTAAGTTTGTTCTTGACTCTGGCTAGTGGTGTGTTAGAACCAGATTGTACTAGCTCACTAGAGATAATCATTAAATTTTCAGAAAGTTTGTAAGCCATCTTTGTAACACAGCCAATATTAAAAATTAGATTACATATGCTTATAAGAAAATTATATTAAAAATAAAGGTAATCAATGGTCGAAACTCATCAGTTCTTAATTATTTTACTATTTTACTACTAATACTCTATTCTCTTGAGGTGTATTGCATATATATGTTAAAAATAGTATACCACGGTACGGTATTGCACATCTCTTTTCGACTCTATTTTCAGTGACAACATGTTGGTAGCTTGATATCAACCATGATGAGAATATCTACATAATGGAAATCAGTAAATTGATTGATTTCATTGATTGTTGATTTCCAGACTAGGGCAAGGTACAACCATGAAGCCAAAATTGACCTCCTATTCATTTTTGTTAATACAGCTTAATAAAATACAGTTAAGCTCATTCACATATATATTGTCATGGTTACTTTTATGCTGCAATGGCAGATTGAGTAGTGGAGACTCAGGGACTATAAGGCTCACAGACAGTAAAATAGTTACTATGTGGCCATTTAAACAAAAAGTCTACCAATTCCTGCTCTAGATTTAAGAAAGTGATGAAAAAAATTGTTGGTAATTTGAACTGTTATATCTGTACCTGTTACATTAGAATAGCACAGAAAAAATTATTTCCAGTATTCTAAAACTATTATCCAACTCAGTAAAAAAGTCAAATGAACTTCTAAAATACATCTTTGTTCTTCCACTTGTCCCTTACTTATTAATGTAAATTAAAATATCAACTAACTCTCATGTTAAACTCTATATGATCACAATGATATGAGTGACTTCTTGCTAAATCAAATAATAAACATTTATTAGTAGTCTGATTTTGTGACACAATTATTAGCAATTCAATGTTATAAAAATGATATTAGATTTCACAAATTCATATACCAGAGTTTACAGTAATATGTTTATTTGAAATGGAGTGAGCAAATTGGGATATATCTTCATTTATCATATCATGGTTAAATTGCAATAATAGTTTATCTATGGATACAATAGTTTGTCAAAAACTAAGAAAGCAATTGAGACTCAATTAGCTATGAGTAATTTACAATGAAGCATTTTTTAATATTTTATTATTATTTTTATATTAGGTGCTTTACAAGTTTTATATTAGTAACATTTATAATAAATTTATGAATATTGTTTTAGTCACAGTTCTCCAGGGAAAAAGAACCAACAGTTTATATATACACGTAGATATAGACAGACAGATATCTATATCTATCTCTCCATCTCTCTATCTATCTATCTATCTATCCATCTATCTATTTATCTATCTATCTTCTATCTATCATTTATTTTAAGGAGTTTGCTCACATAATTGTGGAGGCTTAGTAAGTTCAAAATCTACAGAGTAGGCCAGAAGTCTGGAGACCCAGAGAAGAGTCCAAAAGAAGTTGGCCGACAGAATTCTCCCTTGCTCAGAGGAAGTCAGTCTTTGTTATGTTAAGGCCTTCAACTAATTGAATGAAGCCCACTCACATTATGGAGAATAGTCTGCTTTACTCAAAATCTACTGATATAAATATTACTCTCATCTGAAAAACACCCTCACAGAAGCATCCAGAATAATATTGACCAAATATCTGGGTGTCATTGCCCAGAGAAGTTGATAAATAAAATTAACCTTTACATACTTATACACATGTTGGGTTTTTGTTTTGTTTTTTGTTTTTTGTTTTCCCTCAGAAGTGCCATTTGAACATTGACAAGCATACACTGATCCTGGCCACCACCACGCCCCCCCCGCCCCCACACACACTCTATATCTTCTAGTGGTCTGCCTATTTCATGTATGCTGTTTAGTTCCTACTTCAAAGTTATGGCTGGATGATGGAAGAAGCTCTATGGTATAGGTGAAGTCTTACACTCATTTTACTGCACAGTGATGTGGATATAGTAGCTGGATCTGGGAGTGGAGAGGATAAAGAGGAAGAAGCTTCTCTCTCCCTTCTCTGTTTAGAACTGCCAAACTTTCGAAGTGAGCTCTATCTGTATTTAGCATCCTTAACACTCTCTCTGAGCAGCACCCTTTCTCACTGATGTCCCTGTGACTTGCTCTGGTCCTTATTCTTTCTGAAGAAAGAGGCCTCAGGTAGATGTGGGATAGATGGCTTTGAAAAACCACAGCAAATTTTATATTTATGAGTCTTGTTAAATCTTAAAATGCTTCCTTGTCCATATCAAATTGGATTGCATCTACACAAAGACAAGAAGCATAGACAGCTGATATATATATATATTTGTAGAATTCTCTCTGGTTTCTATTTGGCAAAGACCATAATAAATTGATGAGATCTAAATTCAAACACATGATTAGCGTTGGCCCTGCATAACCAAATCTAAAATGAGTTGTATATTTTTTTAATACTTCTACCTACCTATTGGTATTAACTTAATCTTAGCCGAGGCCATTATTGGATATACAGTGTCGCCGTGGGTTCGCTTCCAGCATATCTTTTCATTCATATGTGTGGACCACCTGGCTAGAACGTCTGTCACTCCATTTGATGCCAGACTTTTTCAAGAGAGTTGGCAACTGTTCCTTCCCTTCCTCACCTCTCCAAGGATGTCCCTCTGGAAGCAGCATTTATTAGTTCTTCCTTATGGATGTTTTATGGATATTTCAGGTGCTCCATTATGTGCCTTTTCGGAGAAAAGGAATGGTCCCTGCCCGCTGGGGTGGGGGGTGGGGCTTACATAAAAATTTTATCTTTGGAAAACATTTATGAGGAGAAGAATTTAACTTGGGTTTTTGTAGTTTGTGGATTCTCAATTGTGAAGTGACTATTTCATGTATTAAAATGTCATGAAAGGTGTTTGATTTTTGTGGATTTAGTCTTAAATACCAGAGTTTGCATCTGAGTGTGCCCTTTAGTTATCTACTACCAATAATTGTTTCTAATATTTTGGAAATCACTCAAGGGAACATAATTGTGATGCTTAATGGCATAGTTTATAAAAGTGAATTTATGGAATGAAGAGATAATACTTGGGAATGGAGAATTTAGAAGAATGAAAATCAGCAACAACTAAAACCTTGAAGTTTCTTAAGTCTAGCAGATTAATAAATGCTGTAGAAACAAGCCAAAAATAGAATTTTGTTTTATCTTTTAAGAAACATTTTTATAACAACTACATATCAGCTGCTACATGTTGGGGAGGCAAATATTAACAACACAGATGGTATCTGTTCTCCAAAAATTGTTTAGAGGCAAACAGTGTGAAAAAAGCAAAAAATAAGAAATAATATGAATAATAATCATTCAGCAAAGGGAAAAAGAAAATAAATTTAAAATTATCTAATAAAATGATTAAGATTTTGCCTAGCCTCTGATGATTCCTAAATAAAGAATGCATAGAGAAGATACTTCTAAGATGCCAACTATTTTTTATTGTATCACTTGGAACAAAAGAGAAAAGAAAAAGCATAATTAACAAATCAGTAAAATGATTTAAAATGTTGCTGTAAAAATTATAACAGAAGTTTTTAAATGGGTGACATACTTCAACTGAAAGTATATTAATATATTATAAAATAACTCGAGTACTTATGGGAGAAAACTACATCACATGAATAAAATTTCTTTTAAAATAAAGTGATTAAGTTTTTAAGAATTTACTTCACTTTCATTTTTCCCTTTTATTCAAACTCAATAATTGCTCTTCCTTTTTGAAAGATGATCCCCTCAATGTTTTCAACTCTATGTAATTCTTCCTCAATTGTCTAGACTGAAAAAATTTTGTATCAAGAATAATAGCTCAAAATTATATAGTTTCAAGAACATTCATTAGTTGATTAAATAGATTGTTAAATAACCATTGAGTTTAGGAAAGTGAGCTAATATAAAAAAAAAAACAAAAACCTTTTATAATGGGTTAAATTGTAATGAGACTAAAAACAAAACAAACCAAAACCAAAAACAAAATAAAACAAAAAATGTTTCCAAGGAAGAAACCTGAAGACACTTAACATCCAATGAACATTAGAAGAAGAGAGACTTTTGGAAGGACATGGAGAAGATAGAGGAGAGAGAGGAGTCTCCGGAAACACAGTGGGTACATTTTTAAGAAGGAAGTTCACGGTGGTTAACAGAGGTTCAAAAATGCAAGAGAGTGGCCAGAACTGAGAATTGGATGTTGGACGGAGTAATCAGGAGTTTATTAGTCATTTCCTTCAGGATGGTTTTTAGTGTTGCTGTAGAAACAGAAGAAAGAGCTGTGAAAAGGGAAATGGAAGAAAATGGAAACAAGAAGTCTAGCTACTTTCTTCAGAAAGGTTGGTTGAAAAGGAAACAGAAATAAAGTGTAGGGGCAGGTAGACAGATATAAATGGTAACAGGAAGTTAAAAGTGAACCTGTTTTTCATTTCATCCAAGAC
>NW_011888782.1:8521428-8525762 GCF_000151845.1 Pteropus vampyrus
ATGAATAAAATTTCTTTTAAAATAAAGTGATTAAGTTTTTAAGAATTTACTTCACTTTCATTTTTCCCTTTTATTCAAACTCAATAATTGCTCTTCCTTTTTGAAAGATGATCCCCTCAATGTTTTCAACTCTATGTAATTCTTCCTCAATTGTCTAGACTGAAAAAATTTTGTATCAAGAATAATAGCTCAAAATTATATAGTTTCAAGAACATTCATTAGTTGATTAAATAGATTGTTAAATAACCATTGAGTTTAGGAAAGTGAGCTAATATAAAAAAAAAAACAAAAACCTTTTATAATGGGTTAAATTGTAATGAGACTAAAAACAAAACAAACCAAAACCAAAAACAAAATAAAACAAAAAATGTTTCCAAGGAAGAAACCTGAAGACCCTTAACATCCAATGAACATTAGAAGAAGAGAGACTTTTGGAAGGACATGGAGAAGATAGAGGAGAGAGAGGAGTCTCCGGAAACACAGTGGGTACATTTTTAAGAAGGAAGTTCACGGTGGTTAACAGAGGTTCAAAAATGCAAGAGAGTGGCCAGAACTGAGAATTGGATGTTGGACGGAGTAATCAGGAGTTTATTAGTCATTTCCTTCAGGATGGTTTTTAGTGTTGCTGTAGAAACAGAAGAAAGAGCTGTGAAAAGGGAAATGGAAGAAAATGGAAACAAGAAGTCTAGCTACTTTCTTCAGAAAGGTTGGTTGAAAAGGAAACAGAAATAAAGTGTAGGGGCAGGTAGACAGATATAAATGGTAACAGGAAGTTAAAAGTGAACCTGTTTTTCATTTCATCCAAGACATCAACTTGACAGTGAAATAATAAGTGGTGAGTTTTTCCAAAGTGAGATGCCAGCTCACCTAAGTTCAGGGAACCAAGGAGGTACAGGGCCAAATCTGTGGTGCTCATCTGACCACCCACATGTAAACAATTACCTACCTGTTCAGAAAGCAGGACTTGTAGGATGATATCAGAAAAATTACTTTACTCTCACTACCCCCTGCATTACAATGAAAGGGGCTGGAGGCATAGAGTTACCTGGGAAACTACAGATGATTTATTCGAAGAGAGTAGATAGTGTGAGTTCCTTTGACATCTGAAGAGAGGCACGGTAAGAAAATTTCTCAGAGACCTCGATAAGAGCAATTTTGAGGACATAGTGGACACCTATCTGACATTGAAAGCAGCCTTCTAGTACCAGAATAGAACATCTGAAATACCAACAACCTCTCAGATATCACGTTGTCCATGTAGCAGAAGGGACACACATGAGAAACAGAGCAGGCCTGGCATGGCCATAGATTCTGCCTAAGAAGCCCATCTGGAAGGTCAAGGAGATCTCAGCAACAAGACGATGGAGGAGAGGTGCCAGAAAACACAGCCTCAATAAGAATCCTAACAATCAGATGGTGGAAATGTATTGAAAGAGATACTTTTATAGTGTCCTCACAAAAGCAAGAGATGGCTTTTCATGTCTGCCAGGCCATTGGAAACTGGCATTTTATCTTAATGACAAATAGGAATTGGTCGACTCAACTTTTTTCAAAAACCACTGGTAAGAGAAATTCCCGTGGAAGAAAGAAGCTCTACATAGAAACATACAGAAGAGCAAGTAGGTAAGGAAAAAAGAGTGAGGGTTTTGTTTGTTTGTTTGTTTTTTCCCTTATGTTACCCTGTGTATTCTTTTTCTAGGGCTGCCGTAAGAAAGTACCACAGACTTAGTGGCTTAAACAACAGACATTTCTTGTCTCACAGTTCAAGAGACTTGTGGTCTTTGATCGATGTGCCAGCAGGGCTGTGCTTTCTCTGACTGCACTGGGGTAAGGTCTGTTCTGAGCAGAATAACTCCTCACATGGGATCTCCTTGTGTGTGCATCAGTCCCTGTGTCCAAATTTTTCCTTTTTTATAAAGACATCAGACATATTAAATTAGGGTCCACCCTAGGAACCTCATTTTCACTTGATTACCTCTTCAAAGATGCTTTCCCCAAATAAGGTGACATTCTGATGTACTAGAGGTTAGAACGCTAACGTATGTTTTTTTTTTTTGTCCCCAGAAGCACTTAAGTGTCTGATAGCGGGGGACAAGAAAGTGAATTTTTGAAGCACTATAGCAGAGCAGCAAGCCAACTTGGAATTGAATGGCTATAGCTTTGAATTTTGTCTCTGACACTCATTGTATGCAAACATATATACAGTATGTTTTCTAGAAAGTTAAATTTCCAATGTTTATTAAATGGTTAAAATAATACTTTCTTTACAAATCTTTATGACATACAGTAGGTACTCAATAAATATATATATTTTTTATTATTTTATTTTTTTAGCCTACAGCACCTGCTATTCCTAGGTGGTCTCCCACCCAAGTACTAACCAGGTCTGATCCTGCTTAGCTTCCGAGATCAGATGAAATCGGGTGTGTTCAAGGTGGCATGGCCATAGACTCAAAAAATATTTTTTGATTGTTATTGTTCTGTTTCAGTATAAAGATTCTCATCATCATCCTTTATTCAAGGATGAAGGTTTCAAACCTTGTTTGAAGGTTTGATGGATGGTTGGAGTAAAAGGATATGGAGGAGTTCAATGTGTTTTTATTGTTTTTATTCTTCTGTGTAAAAATTACCAAAACTTAGCTGCTTACATGTTGATTATCTCAATGTTTCCAACCATCAGGGGTTCAGGCATGCTTAGCTCAGTCCTCTACTCAGGGTCTCTCAAGGTGCAATCAAGGCTGCAATCAAGCTTTCGGGACATATTCTCATCTAGAGGCCAAACTAGGGAAGAATCTACTTCTAAGCTCAATCCGGTTGTTGGCAGAATTCATTTCACTAAGGCTGTCTGGCCTGGGTCCCTGGCTTATTACTGGCTATTGGTTGGAAGCTAACTCAGATCCTTTTGCATCCCACAGTTCCTAGAGACTACCCAGAGTTCCTTGCCACATGGGCTTCTCCAATATGGCCACTTCAAGACCCTAAGGATAAACTCTAGCTCCAGTCTGTTAAGACAGTCTTATAAAACATAACATATTAAAGGGAGTGACGTCTCATTCCCTTAGTCATATTCTATGGTTAGAAGCAAGTCACAGGTTCTACTCACACTCCAATGGAAGGGCTTACACAAAGTTGAGAACACCAGGAGGTAGGAATGGCTGGCTGAAACCTTAGGGTCTGTCTGTCACAGCTTCATTAGCACATCCTCAATGAGTAACTAGTTCACAAAACTGATTAACTTGATATGTTTGTTCTCTCATTATCCTATAATTATTAATAAATATCTACAGTTACTTTTGACCACTGGCCATGTTGGTTTTACTCTTCAAAGCTGGTAGGAAAATCACAAACACGTGATTTAAATGACACTTATTAAAAACAAAACCAAAATAACCAAATACAAAATGGTCCCTCAAGGTACGCTTATAAGTCAAATAAAAAAGCCCCAAACAAAAACTTAATTATCTTAAAAGTACCACAATTAGTCATCAATGTGGCTATTCTGCAGATGAAATAGAAACCCCAGCAAATATTAGTATTCTCTTACAGAATCCTACCATTTTAGACAGTTTCTAGAGAAAGTTCTTCAATATTGTTCATAGGCAACAATGGACATTAAATGGAAATCTCTCTGATAAGGAATGTGTAAAGGCAAGTCATTTGCCAACATTAAAGTGCATGATTTTCTAACTTTCCAGCATAGCATGAGCAAGGAGAAATGAACTGGAGACATAGGTAGGGAAGGAAAAGAAATCCATTTTGATAACCTTGAAGCACAGCTTCCGAGAAAGGGTATGACTAGTTGAAATATCCCTTCCTCAAAAGGGTCTTCACTACTATCCTGATTAAAATATCTCTTCACCTTTCACTTTTCAATTCCTTACACTCTTGGTTTTCCCTGAAAGTCCTAATCTCAATCAGACACTATATTATGTCATAATTTGCTTATTATCTTTCTTCTTAACTAGAAGGTAGATGCTATAAGCATAGGTTTTTGTGTCTAGATTGTGTCTATCTGGTGCTTAGAATAGAGGCGCACACAGGAAACAATGTTCTCTGAAGAATGAATATCATGACTTCATAGCAGCAGTTAATATCCAGTTAACGTTCTACCCAAGTGGTTGAATCAGTTTTAAATCAGGCTGAGAGGTCTGAAAATGTCCTAATTATCTGAAATATGAATTAATGAGGTTATATTCTACTATTATTATTATTAAGTGGCATGCATCTGAAATTCTGAAGATACAGTAAGTTTCTGTTATTTTAAAATCTATACTAATTCCCCAAATTCAGTAATCCACAGAAGGATTATCTGTCATTGATGTGATTCAGAAAAA
>NW_011888782.1:8525812-8528395 GCF_000151845.1 Pteropus vampyrus
GGAAAATGTTCTTGACACTCGCTATAGAGTCTATTAATTTCTCCAATGTATTAATAAATTTATTCTTAAACTAGGCAGAGGTGGTCTGTTGTCTGCAATTTTGAATATTGGCCAAAACATAAACTGCTTGTAGAAGTCATTGTTGGCAGCAGGACCTTAAGAAAATGGGAAACTTGGACTGGTTTTCTGTTGCGGGTTTTATAGGTAGTGAGGAACCAGGTATCATTAGGAGATGGGACATTCGTAGTCCATAAAAAGCAATCATGAAATACCTACTGCAATTATCATATAAGGGCACATGGAATACAGAGTCTATTGGAGGTAAGAATTTAGTTGATCAGATAGAGGCTTCAATAGACTTGCCACTTTGGGCTTTGCAAGTATAGAAGTTTTTCAATACCTGAATAAGGATGCTTAGACCAATGAATACAACAGTGATTCACTTGAGGCTGCCACATGGCTATTTTCAGACTACTCATGCTATTCAAAAACAGGCAAAAAGAGATTAATAAATTGCCCTGGTGACTGATCTTGATTATCAAGTGAAAATAAAGTGCTTTACAATATTTAGGAAAGAATATATATCGAATCCAGGAAATACAATGTGATTATTTTGAGTATTTATAAGCTTATGACTAGTTGCAGAAATCAGGATTGTAGTAGTCATTCTTATTTTCTTCCCTCCTTACTGTATCCCCTACTTATCTACATATGCTAGCTTCTTCTCCTTTTTCCTAAATCTCTTTCCCTTATTCTTTTGTATAGGCTATGCTGGCTGTTAATTTTATAATTTATTTCCCAGATTTCAGAATATTGAGATAAGATTGTGACTGAGCCAGACGAGGAGTGAACATCAAGCAGAGATTCTTGTTTTGGAATTAAGTGTGCACAACCTCAACTAGATGCATTCATGTGACCATCATGTTAATTTAACTTGGGCTCAGAGTTGAGTTTTATCACTATGCTTGTAGGAAAGGAATGAACTCAATCCTAATCAACACCCAACATGGATTTACTGATTTTAGTTTTTATTATTTGTTAGTTTTAAATAAGGTATACCATCTAGTTTCCATTTTTATATCAACCAAAACTTATTCCTCATTTTAACCCACCTAAAGTTTCTTTATGTAAACATAGATGATTAAATCATGAGCAAAGAGATTGTATTTTTACTCATTCAAATGGTAGACTATGAAATATGTGAATCAAAATGTACCATTTTTCATTCCTCTAGCATTTAAGTGTTACCTTTGAGGCCAATTATTTTAAAACAAAAAAAGGAACAATGTGCAATAAAGATAAAATTACATTTCAGTGATGTTGAATGTCACAAAAAAAAATTCATTATCACTGAACAGCAAAGACACCTGGGCACACATTCACTAATAAAACCCCCTGAGATCTAGCACAATGGCACTACTCTATACTAAAATAGCTCATTGTAATGGAATTTTCCTAATATAGATATCCTGAATGTGATTTTTGGTGAGTTTCATTTTCATTGCTATTGGAAGACAAACTTCATACATAAACACATAAGAAAATGTTGCTCATGCATAAACTGTTTGCAAATTATCTCTGTATAGTTTAATATTGCTTCATATTATTTAGATTTATGATTTGCTGCAATTCAGTCACTTTAAAAGGACTAAGAAATATACATATTATAACTCCACATTATCGGAATTTATAAATGCAATATCGGCAGTTATATTGCATTTATTGGTTAGGATGTTTTAGCTCCAAGTTACACAAACCAATTAAAGATTACAAAAATAATAGTTCATTTTCTCAAATAATAGGAGGTCTGATGGTAGCTATTTTCTGGACCTATTGATGTAGTAGCTCAATTGACAGACAAATTCTCTCTGATTTTATGGGCATTCCTCTGATGGTACAAGGGCTGCCACAACTCCAAGCATCACATATGCAAAAGATAATATCCAGAGAGAAGGAAGATAGGAGACATTTCCTCATGTTTATCTCCAATTTACTGAAAGGAAAATCTTTCTGAGGACTTCTCAGAAGGCCACAACTAAGTCATATGCTACTAATCTTATCAAAGGCAATCAGGAGAGATTTTGATGCTCAAATTAAAACAAATATGAATCATACTCCATGTTAGTGATTCCCATAAGAAGAAGGTGGGGAAGGTGCCCTCAGGGGACAGTAGGTACTGCCTGTAGACATGTTTGGTTGATACAGCTTGGGGGTTGCGGTTGTTTCTAGAATGCTCAGGAAGATCCCTCACAACTAAAGATTATCTGGCTCAGAACAGCAATAGTACCAAGGTTGGGAAGACCTGTCCTAGAATTTCACTGACCTTCTCTGGTTAGATTGCCTTTTGTTAAGTGAACAAAATCAAGGTTCTATTGGCAAGAAATCAATAGTCTCTTCTACAGGGGAAAGAAGTCTATTAGATAAGTGGTTCTCAAACTTTAAAAAACATCAGTGTTACCTGGAGGGCTTGTTAAACACAGATTGCTGGACCCCATTCCAAGATATTGTGATTCAGTAGTTCTGGAGTGAAGGCTCAAAATTTTCCGTTTCTAACAAGCGTTCAGGTGATGCTTATGCTGTTGG
>NW_011888782.1:8528445-8530852 GCF_000151845.1 Pteropus vampyrus
AGTTTTAAATCAGGCTGAGAGGTCTGAAAATGTCCTAATTATCTGAAATATGAATTAATGAGGTTATATTCTACTATTATTATTATTAAGTGGCATACATCTGAAATTCTGAAGATACAGTAAGTTTCTGTTATTTTAAAATCTATACTAATTCCCCAAATTCAGTAATCCACAGAAGGATTATCTGTCATTGATGTGATTCAGAAAAATTCTACTCTATCTGCTTAACAGCCTTTTGAAATAGAGATCCAAGCTGATCACAAAATACTAAATCAAAAGAATATCATCAAAATCAACAAAGATATTGGTCTCGATGCTTGGATGTAAAATCTCCATTTTAAGGTAACTGTAGCTCATGTGATATATATTCATTTCAAGGGCAACTAAAATTTACTTTAAAAATTAAGTTCCAATATTTGCTTCATGGGTTAGGAGGCATTCGGAGTGAAAATATTACTAAAAGCAATGGAAATTAAAACATCTCAAATGAAACTTTATTTTAATAATTGAAATGAAAGAATCCATATTTTCAGAGGGTGAGAGAAATGCTTGCCTGAAATCTCAGATCTTTTAGATTACAACCTTGAAAATCTACAGGGTCACAGATATGTTGATTCAGCACAGAAACCTCAAGGGAAAAACTATAGTAAATGACTGCCTCAGGTTTGCCCAAATAAATTCCTCAAGAAATCTCTAAAGATGCAACAATCCAGAAAAATCGTTCTTCTCCAAATAGATGTGTTTATGTGTTTAAAACTATTATTATCCTTACTGATTTAATTTGGTAAAAACGAACAAACAAAAACTCTTGTTAATGTAATCATGACTCCTCTTAAAATCTACTTGAAGAAATATCAAGATTAAGATTTATTGGTTTCCTGACACAAGTCTTATATTGAAAGAGCTAAACATAAGTCTTTATTAGTTCTAAATTTAATTTAAAAGATACTGACTCCATCAATATTTTTACTCCTTTTACCTCAAATGGTCTATAATTTCCAAAACAATTTATTTGCACAGAACGATTAAGTCCAGAAGTAAAGTGAAGATCAGTGTTTTTCTAACCACAGATTGTGACCAATTAGTATACTGTGAAATCAAGTTATTGTTTTATATCTTACAAAATGAAATAGAATAGAACAGAATGTAATATATCAGATTAAATTGCATGTTGTAAAGATAAGTATTTTTTGAAAAAATTTTTATTGTGTGTGTCTGTATTTGATCTCGTGTAAAATGTGTTTTTGTAGAATAGATTCCTATCAGTAAAGTTTGAAAAACACAGAAGCAGAGAAGAAAATGTAATTTAGAGGCAAACGGCTTAGCTTGAATGCTGGCTCTAGCACTCCCTCTCTGAGATTGAGTAAGTAACCTGTTGGGGCCTCAAATGCCTCATCTAAAATGGCAGTTTATAATTCCATGTGGTGAAGTGGGAGAATATTGGTAGATTATAACTACGTTGAACGTAAGACAAACAAACTGGACTGACATCATATCTCATCCACATCTGCTTTTATCAGAGATATATCTCATTCTAGATATGAATTACATATTTATGGAAGAGAGGAAGACCTGGCACAAAATTTAAAACATTGGTATAAGTACTAGCAAACAAAAATGGTGTTTTCCACATTGCAGCTGTCCAGCTGAATTTTAATGAGCACCCGAGTTTCACTTTGCTGGACTGTGGGGCGGGAGCAAACACATGAGATATGCAACAGTGAGTCATGATCTCCATGAATAACATTTTAAAAGGCTAAACAATAAAAATAGCTTAGTATTTATGTGAAATATAAAACACTTTAAACATTTTATGTATCCTCAAATAATTAAGCTCATTGAATGTCTTTCCACTGAACTTATTCAAATTAATTATCTTGAGAAATCTATCCAGAATTTTAACTGTGCTGAGAGAGAACATCAATAGTGTCCTGAAGGTTAAAAGTTGTTTTATAGAGAAATTTGAAACTGAGAGCCAATGACAATCAGAATTCCCTGTTGTTAGGTCTAGCTTTTCAGAACTTAGAGAACTAATAAAGAGACAGTCCACATTTTGTCAAAGCCACTGTTTTAGTACCTGAGTTAAGCAATCATCAGTTTCTATTCTGCAGACTTTCAATAACAAGATCACTTGAGATTGAAATTAGTTTTTTGATTTTATCATCCAAAAGGAAAATTATTTTGATTATATAGGCTATAGATCAATCTAAAGATAATCACTGCCTTAGATAATTTACAAAAGCAACTTTTTAATATGTTCAAACACTTCACCTAACTTAGCAAGTTCTGAAAGGTCCAATGACAGAATACTTGTTCATGTGTCTCTAGGCAATTAGATATATATTTCACATTTTTTAAAAAACTTGGGTTTTTGAACTTGCATAGCCGTATACATTAAATCATATTT
>NW_011888782.1:8530902-8533335 GCF_000151845.1 Pteropus vampyrus
TCCTTTTACCTCAAATGGTCTATAATTTCCAAAACAATTTATTTGCACAGAACGATTAAGTCCAGAAGTAAAGTGAAGATCAGTGTTTTTCTAACCACAGATTGTGACCAATTAGTATACTGTGAAATCAAGTTATTGTTTTATATCTTACAAAATGAAATAGAATAGAACAGAATGTAATATATCAGATTAAATTGCATGTTGTAAAGATAAGTATTTTTTGAAAAAATTTTTATTGTGTGTGTCTGTATTTGATCTCGTGTAAAATGTGTTTTTGTAGAATAGATTCCTATCAGTAAAGTTTGAAAAACACAGAAGCAGAGAAGAAAATGTAATTTAGAGGCAAACGGCTTAGCTTGAATGCTGGCTCTAGCACTCCCTCTCTGAGATTGAGTAAGTAACCTGTTGGGGCCTCAAATGCCTCATCTAAAATGGCAGTTTATAATTCCATGTGGTGAAGTGGGAGAATATTGGTAGATTATAACTACGTTGAACGTAAGACAAACAAACTGGACTGACATCATATCTCATCCACATCTGCTTTTATCAGAGATATATCTCATTCTAGATATGAATTACATATTTATGGAAGAGAGGAAGACCTGGCACAAAATTTAAAACATTGGTATAAGTACTAGCAAACAAAAATGGTGTTTTCCACATTGCAGCTGTCCAGCTGAATTTTAATGAGCACCCGAGTTTCACTTTGCTGGACTGTGGGGCGGGAGCAAACACATGAGATATGCAACAGTGAGTCATGATCTCCATGAATAACATTTTAAAAGGCTAAACAATAAAAATAGCTTAGTATTTATGTGAAATATAAAACACTTTAAACATTTTATGTATCCTCAAATAATTAAGCTCATTGAATGTCTTTCCACTGAACTTATTCAAATTAATTATCTTGAGAAATCTATCCAGAATTTTAACTGTGCTGAGAGAGAACATCAATAGTGTCCTGAAGGTTAAAAGTTGTTTTATAGAGAAATTTGAAACTGAGAGCCAATGACAATCAGAATTCCCTGTTGTTAGGTCTAGCTTTTCAGAACTTAGAGAACTAATAAAGAGACAGTCCACATTTTGTCAAAGCCACTGTTTTAGTACCTGAGTTAAGCAATCATCAGTTTCTATTCTGCAGACTTTCAATAACAAGATCACTTGAGATTGAAATTAGTTTTTTGATTTTATCATCCAAAAGGAAAATTATTTTGATTATATAGGCTATAGATCAATCTAAAGATAATCACTGCCTTAGATAATTTACAAAAGCAACTTTTTAATATGTTCAAACACTTCACCTAACTTAGCAAGTTCTGAAAGGTCCAATGACAGAATACTTGTTCATGTGTCTCTAGGCAATTAGATATATATTTCACATTTTTTAAAAAACTTGGGTTTTTGAACTTGCATAGCCGTATACATTAAATCATATTTTAAAATTGCCTTAATCTAGAATCTAAATTCCTATTTTTTCCTCTTTGAAAAATATAACAAGAAAGAAAACAGCATTATCTTTATCATAATTAAAATAAAAAAATATAGGCTGCTAAGTAAATAACAATTCCAAATTATCACTAATACTGTCTTAAGAACTAATGTTATAATTGGCCTACTCATCTGATATCACTACTTGGAAAACATGTTTTAAAAAAACTTTAAAAATGATATTGTCATAAATGCAAAGAAAAATTATTGAACCAATGTTTCAAGCCAAAAAATCCTCCAAATTTTGGATTTTCTATTTCTTTCCCATTTGCTCTCTCCCTTATCTTCTATAACTTGTCTTTGTGATAAAAACACAAACTCAGAGCTTTATCTGATTTTCTTTCAGCTTACGGACTAGTGTAGCTATCATTTTATCAGCATAACTCACCTTATTTTACCATTAAAGATCTACTTTATAATTATTTTTTAATTAATATACTTTGTGACTGGTGACAATTTTCTAAATTCATGGTTTATGGGCTCCCTCCAGTGGCTAATGTAGCATCCACAAATCTCTCAAAATGGCCAATTTAAACTACTAAGCTTATTTCAGTAATGATCAACCATTGTTTCAAAATCTCTGAGTGTAAATCTTACAAGAAACAATAAGCATCAGGTGAGCATGTACCCACAAGTCATTTATCTGTCTATTCATTTACCAAGAAATGGTAGCGCTTAAAACATATGCCAGGCACCATGCCAACCTTTGGAGATTCAAGATATGAAGCAAGCTCTCTCTAGTGCTCCCTTTGAAGTGGTGACATGGATGTTTATAAACAATGATAAACACCACCAATCAAAACTCAGTGAGGAGAGCACAATAATGGTGGCATGGACAAAATGGAGTAGACATCCCACAGTCAGTAAATAATCCTAGACAGATAGACCAAGAAAGGTCATTCAGTAGATCATAAAATATGTGGTTTGGAAGAAAGGACATTCTGA
>NW_011888782.1:8537185-8539237 GCF_000151845.1 Pteropus vampyrus
CCTGTCCTAGAATTTCACTGACCTTCTCTGGTTAGATTGCCTTTTGTTAAGTGAACAAAATCAAGGTTCTATTGGCAAGAAATCAATAGTCTCTTCTACGGGGGAAAGAAGTCTATTAGATAAGTGGTTCTCAAACTTTAAAAAACATCAGTGTTACCTGGAGGGCTTGTTAAACACAGATTGCTGGACCCCATTCCAAGATATTGTGATTCAGTAGTTCTGGAGTGAAGGCTCAAAATTTTCCGTTTCTAACAAGCGTTCAGGTGATGCTTATGCTGTTGGTCCATATACCACACTGTTGAGAACAATTGTATTCGATCATGCTGGGGGCTGTGACTAGGTATTATTAGACTGTGACAATGGGCAACTAACTTAACTTCTCTGGGCATTTGCTTCCTCAATGGTAAAATAAAGAAATATACTAAAGGTACAATCTAACCACAAAACAAGATACACAAATTTTAATGAAAAGTGCTAAAATGTTAAACCTAACCAACTAAGAAATGCTAATTAAAACAACCAGGAGATACTGTCTATGTTTTGACAAAGATAGACGTGAACAAGGAAAACTGGATGCTGGTAATCAGGGGAAAACAACTGGAGCCACACCTGACACAGGTTAGCAAACTTCACTCTAGAAGAATGACAGAATCAAGTAAGACAAACTAATGGGGAAAAAAATCAAACAAGAAATAAAACGGGATATTTACTGGTCCTATGGAAGAATGATAACCAGCCCCGAGACCAGAAAACAACATTATGGCTATTTCATCATGATGATATTCATGATGATTATAATAACATACCTTTGCTCATTAATATATTCAAAGAGATTAGAAAAACATTTAAATAGTTCGGGAAAGTGAGTAATCCACATACTTAATAAGTGCTTACTCAAGTATAAAGGAAAAATAAGAAAACAATAGATAAGAAAATAGTAAGACCTTATGAGTCACACAAGATGAAATATAATATGGAACTAAGCCAAAAAGGTAAATTGAAAAAATAAAAATAGTGGTATTAGAGTGCAGTCATTGTAGCTGATATATTTATGTACACATATACAGACCTGCAAAAAGAAAAAATGATTCAATTGTTCACCAGGTAGTCCTGGAAAAAGGTCTGTAATGACTGACTTTGGCCTTGGACTGGGATCAGGCTGATGATTACTAAAGTCCCCGTGTCCAGTGATTCTTAAGGACTTCATCTAATTTGGTGCATCCTACAGCCCTCTCAGGAAAACATTATTATTTCCATTTTACAGATGAAGGCACTGAAGTTCAGAGAAGTAAAGTGACCAGCCCAGCCTGTGCTCTTTGTATTATAATTTTGGTGTTGCCCTTGGATGGTGATAATAAACATCATAACATTAATGACTAACATTTATTGAGTACCAAGTGCTGTGCTAAGCAAACTGCCTGCATCATTCCATTTAATTCTTAATATAATCCTGTTATCTACTCCCGTTTGTAGATGATAAAATTAAGAGGATATGTTCAAGGTCACAGAACTCTTAAAGGCAGGTCTGCAAGATTCCAAAGACTACACATAAAATCCTTCCTCCTATTTTCTTCTTTAATAGGAGGAAAGAAAAGGGAATTAAAAAAAAAAAATTCAGAGAAAGAAACAAATTTCCATTAATGTTCACCTGATCAGTTGGAAATAAGCATTTTTCACTTTGTTAGGGATTAAGGAACTGGTAGGAAGGCCGTATTTGCCTTAGTATAGCTTTTAATTTCTCTCCTCACCTCCTGACCCTAACCTCTGGTTTCAAATAAAATTTTCATCATCAAATTCACTAATGGATTTGTCTCCAAAGTTTGAAAGAGTATGGAAAAGTGGGAATTAAAATAGAGTTAAAAGCTGCCTCTCTCAAAAAGTACACTAAAAAGCTAGGAATGTATACATTAGGTAATAGTAGAGGTGAGATAATTATGAGTGAGATAATTACAAGAGTAAGACCAATGGCTGGCATACATTATGTGCATACTGGCTGCCTGGCCCTATGCTATATACTTTAAAAACATATTGCCATTTAAGCCTCATAGCAAT
>NW_011888782.1:8539287-8541411 GCF_000151845.1 Pteropus vampyrus
TATTCAAAGAGATTAGAAAAACATTTAAATAGTTCGGGAAAGTGAGTAATCCACATACTTAATAAGTGCTTACTCAAGTATAAAGGAAAAATAAGAAAACAATAGATAAGAAAATAGTAAGACCTTATGAGTCACACAAGATGAAATATAATATGGAACTAAGCCAAAAAGGTAAATTGAAAAAATAAAAATAGTGGTATTAGAGTGCAGTCATTGTAGCTGATATATTTATGTACACATATACAGACCTGCAAAAAGAAAAAATGATTCAATTGTTCACCAGGTAGTCCTGGAAAAAGGTCTATAATGACTGACTTTGGCCTTGGACTGGGATCAGGCTGATGATTACTAAAGTCCCCGTGTCCAGTGATTCTTAAGGACTTCATCTAATTTGGTGCATCCTACAGCCCTCTCAGGAAAACATTATTATTTCCATTTTACAGATGAAGGCACTGAAGTTCAGAGAAGTAAAGTGACCAGCCCAGCCTGTGCTCTTTGTATTATAATTTTGGTGTTGCCCTTGGATGGTGATAATAAACATCATAACATTAATGACTAACATTTATTGAGTACCAAGTGCTGTGCTAAGCAAACTGCCTGCATCATTCCATTTAATTCTTAATATAATCCTGTTATCTACTCCCGTTTGTAGATGATAAAATTAAGAGGATATGTTCAAGGTCACAGAACTCTTAAAGGCAGGTCTGCAAGATTCCAAAGACTACACATAAAATCCTTCCTCCTATTTTCTTCTTTAATAGGAGGAAAGAAAAGGGAATTAAAAAAAAAAAATTCAGAGAAAGAAACAAATTTCCATTAATGTTCACCTGATCAGTTGGAAATAAGCATTTTTCACTTTGTTAGGGATTAAGGAACTGGTAGGAAGGCCGTATTTGCCTTAGTATAGCTTTTAATTTCTCCCCTCACCTCCTGACCCTAACCTCTGGTTTCAAATAAAATTTTCGTCATCAAATTCACTAATGGATTTGTCTCCAAAGTTTGAAAGAGTATGGAAAAGTGGGAATTAAAATAGAGTTAAAAGCTGCCTCTCTCAAAAAGTACACTAAAAAGCTAGGAATGTATACATTAGGTAATAGTAGAGGTGAGATAATTATGAGTGAGATAATTACAAGAGTAAGACCAATGGCTGGCATACATTATGTGCATACTGGCTGCCTGGCCCTATGCTATATACTTTAAAAACATATTGCCATTTAAGCCTCATAGCAATCCTCAAAGGCACATCAGAATCTCTTGTTTCACAAACAAGGGAAGAAATAGTTACCTGATAGGATGACTTAGAATGGTCATGTGTACTCTACCATCATGCTAAATTGTAAAACAAGCAGCTTTGTAGTAAACTATGAGAGTGAGAAGTATTAGGACTCAAGTTACTACAGGAAGACCCAGATTGACAAGTTATTTTAAGGGTGAGAAAGCAGGTAAAAAGACTTTGGTAATGGGTGAAGGATTTTAGTAAAAGCAAGACACAGTTGTGCCTACAGCCTGGTATTAAATATGCCATGTGTAAATCATTCACTTGCCAGTAGCAGCTTCCTAGAATGGCAGGGATGTCCATGGTCTCCCCTTCCACTGAATAATAGGCTGCTATGCTTTGTTTTCTTTGTGTTACACAACATTAAACTTCAAGTTCTACTTAATAATGAAGGGTGCCCAAGTAAAATTTGAAGTTGGATCTACATAAGTAGATCAAAAGCTGCTTTTCCTGAATGTGAAAAAAATATATAGAAGTACGTATTACGTATTTGCATTTAGAATTTTACTCTACTCATTCCCACTTAGCCTTAAATTGAGCGCAAAATCTTCAAGGACACACATTTTTTTTGTACAGGTGCCAATGACACACAGACGCCCCAAAATATTGGTCGGTCAACATGAAGTAGCTTAATATCTGTTGGGAATGTATAAAGTTATCTGACTTTATGTTTTGTTCCTTCCTCCATTTGTAGAAAAGTTGTTTTCAATGACAAAAAAAGGAAGCAGGAATTAATGGAGTTTGGGAGTAGGAATTAATGGAGCATTTCCAATAATTAACAGAATATCACTAAAAATTATTTTCCATGATTATCATTTGTATTTATTTTTAATATTTTAATTTTATTT
>NW_011888782.1:8541461-8543775 GCF_000151845.1 Pteropus vampyrus
GATGTCTCCTAGAAGTCTGGTTTACATTAAATTCAAACTAGTGTCTCATTTGTATAATTTTTAAAATTTAAAAGGATGTCATTGAAAATGTATGTAATGTCATCAATAATAATTATCTTTAATGGATAGAATAGTTATTTGGACCATATTAAAATTAAATTTGGGGCACAGGTAAGGGATTCCTCTCTTTAACTTTGAGGATAGTAATGCTCCTGAGATATTTCTGTTCCCATGTCAATAAAAGCAATTTTGTGACACAGTGCTTCTTCTGGCAGGACTGCTAATTGAAACCAGGAGAAGAGAAACTTGGTGAAACTGCAATTTCAGTGCCCAGTTTACTCTACAAATATGTTAAGCTTGAGTGAGCAATGGTAGTCCTCTGGGAAGCATCAATGCTTTGGATATGTCATTTATGGCTGCTTCTAAACACTATAATTTGATAGTTTGCCATAGTATACTACCACCTTCCTGAAATAGAATTGAAAAAACTATATACTTCCCAGCCTCCCTTGATACTACTCACATACACATGAGTTGGGTTTCACAATCAGATACATCTATGGGAGACTTTGATTTTCAACTGAGTTAAGTGGGGGAAAAAAAAGGAAGGGCCTGGGGGTGTCCTCTTTTCTCTCCCCCTTATATACTTTATGAACAGGCAGCATGTCCCTGGAACCAACAGCTATGGAAGCAGCTTCCTATTTGGGAGCTCCCTGAGGTTGTGTGGCTTTAGAGTCAGCAACTATCTAGTAGTTTCCTGATGCAATGATGCATGATTGTGACAGAGGCAGCAGTTCTCCTTACAGAATGGTGAGGATTGGGAGGATACTGATATGATATAGGAAAATGTTCTTGACACTCGCTATAGAGTCTATTAATTTCTCCAATGTATTAATAAATTTATTCTTAAACTAGGCAGAGGTGGTCTGTTGTCTGCAATTTTGAATATTGGCCAAAACATAAACTGCTTGTAGAAGTCATTGTTGGCAGCAGGACCTTAAGAAAATGGGAAACTTGGACTGGTTTTCTGTTGCGGGTTTTATAGGTAGTGAGGAACCAGGTATCATTAGGAGATGGGACATTCGTAGTCCATAAAAAGCAATCATGAAATACCTACTGCAATTATCATATAAGGGCACATGGAATACAGAGTCTATTGGAGGTAAGAATTTAGTTGATCAGATAGAGGCTTCAATAGACTTGCCACTTTGGGCTTTGCAAGTATAGAAGTTTTTCAATACCTGAATAAGGATGCTTAGACCAATGAATACAACAGTGATTCACTTGAGGCTGCCACATGGCTATTTTCAGACTACTCATGCTATTCAAAAACAGGCAAAAAGAGATTAATAAATTGCCCTGGTGACTGATCTTGATTATCAAGTGAAAATAAAGTGCTTTACAATATTTAGGAAAGAATATATATCGAATCCAGGAAATACAATGTGATTATTTTGAGTATTTATAAGCTTATGACTAGTTGCAGAAATCAGGATTGTAGTAGTCATTCTTATTTTCTTCCCTCCTTACTGTATCCCCTACTTATCTACATATGCTAGCTTCTTCTCCTTTTTCCTAAATCTCTTTCCCTTATTCTTTTGTATAGGCTATGCTGGCTGTTAATTTTATAATTTATTTCCCAGATTTCAGAATATTGAGATAAGATTGTGACTGAGCCAGACGAGGAGTGAACATCAAGCAGAGATTCTTGTTTTGGAATTAAGTGTGCACAACCTCAACTAGATGCATTCATGTGACCATCATGTTAATTTAACTTGGGCTCAGAGTTGAGTTTTATCACTATGCTTGTAGGAAAGGAATGAACTCAATCCTAATCAACACCCAACATGGATTTACTGATTTTAGTTTTTATTATTTGTTAGTTTTAAATAAGGTATACCATCTAGTTTCCATTTTTATATCAACCAAAACTTATTCCTCATTTTAACCCACCTAAAGTTTCTTTATGTAAACATAGATGATTAAATCATGAGCAAAGAGATTGTATTTTTACTCATTCAAATGGTAGACTATGAAATATGTGAATCAAAATGTACCATTTTTCATTCCTCTAGCATTTAAGTGTTACCTTTGAGGCCAATTATTTTAAAACAAAAAAAGGAACAATGTGCAATAAAGATAAAATTACATTTCAGTGATGTTGAATGTCACAAAAAAAAATTCATTATCACTGAACAGCAAAGACACCTGGGCACACATTCACTAATAAAACCCCCTGAGATCTAGCACAATGGCACTACTCTATACTAAAATAGCTCATTGTAATGGAATTTTCCTAATATAGATATCCTGA
>NW_011888782.1:8548880-8612825 GCF_000151845.1 Pteropus vampyrus
ACGCCCCAAAATATTGGTCGGTCAACATGAAGTAGCTTAATATCTGTTGGGAATGGATAAAGTTATCTGACTTTATGTTTTGTTCCTTCCTCCATTTGTAGAAAAGTTGTTTTCAATGACAAAAAAAGGAAGCAGGAATTAATGGAGTTTGGGAGTAGGAATTAATGGAGCGTTTCCAATAATTAACAGAATATCACTAAAAATTATTTTCCGTGATTATCATTTGTATTTATTTTTAATATTTTAATTTTATTTTCTAGGAAGCAACGCAAAGATGTCTAAAAAAATGGAATTCTAAGAAAAGATTTATGGTAGTGATTTAATAGGAATAAGTAGCTGCTTTACTTATTTTTATAGAATTATAATGGTTTTTGTACTTTGATCAGACTCATCAACATAAGCCTCTTTCTATTGTCTTTGAGACCACAACTCAAAATTCACCGTTGGCCTAGTGGAAGAATAACTTCATTTCTGGCATAGTGATTTATGAGTAAACAACCTTTGCAGTGCTAGCTTTGCAACCCCACACTTATAAAATGATTGCACCTGTCACACCATGACGTGAGGTCTTGAGACCATAAGATAAACCAAACCACCCAGTCATCTTTCTAAAAAGGGATGACCCATTTTAATATCTAGCAATATGCACAAGCTCTTTAGCCTTAGGGCAGAAATTGATCATTAGAAGGATTTGGGAAGGTATTTCCTCCTTGTTCAAACACAGTATCATAGAATTACATGTGTGTGTGTGAGACGGCTTACTTCAAATAAGATCCACTGCCAGGGGCAAAATACAATAATTGATGCAATGATTCAGTCATTTACAATAGGACCTGAGCTCTATTGTGTCGTACTCACACCTGTGCTCTGTTTTATAAAGATCCTCAGAATCTGTGAGGCCAGCTTAATAACCCCATCGCAGGCAAGCAAAAGGCCAAGTGCCTAAGCAAGCATTCTATGAAAATCAAAATTGATGGCTGTCACAGAACTTTATTGGTTAATGGAATTGTTCTGAATTTTGATTGTGGTGGTGATTACATTGGTGCAAACATTTCTCAAAATTCGCTGAACCATACATTTAAAATGATGTGTTTCATTGTGTGGAAATTATACTTCAATAAAGCTGATTTAAAAAAATGACAGCTGTCCATGTCGACCATGAACACATGCCCCTCTGGCAAAAGCAATAGAAACCATGAAGTCAGCTCTGGATGCACACTAATAAAGATTAAATATAGCATTTAAGACTTTGTGCAGTCGTGAACAGAAAGACTTCCTTGTGAGAAACTGGCTGTGGTAATTAAAGATCTTCTGGGAACTTTATCTTACCCTCAAAGATAAAAATAGCCACTCAACATGAGTCTCTGGAATTTGCCTTTTCCTTTATCAAACCAGTCATAGAGTGCATCCGCATATTCAATGGCTTACCAAAGGTTTTTATGCCTCCTATATGCACACAACTCATCATTAGAACTGGTAAAGCTCAAGTTCGACATGCATATTAACTATGAAAAGTATGCCTTCTTGTTTCAAGAAAATAAAACATAGTATAGTTCTCTGAGATTAGTGAAAATATATCTAAGAAATATAGTTATAAAGGCTAATTTCCTAAATATGTAGTATTGTACATACTGAGAGGTAACACAGTTCCAGAAACCACCTTTAATGGGTGACCTTGGCAAAGTCATATCATCCTTCTAGATCTATCTCTATTTTTGCTTCTGTAAAATAAGAGGGCTAGACCAGATAAAGCCCTATAATATCAAACATCATAAATCATACTTATCCTATGAATTAGAAGTGCTATATGTACTAACTTGAAATTCTCTCTTTTTAGTACTTAATACTTTCTTTTGTTATACTAGATTTGGAGAAAGGATGGTGCTGATGAGAGAAGAGAAAATTTTTTTAATTTTTTAATTGAGACACAGCAGACACTCTAAAAATAGCAATTTCTTTTCAGCAGACTGGATATGATAAGAGAAATGTTCTATAAGTTGAGGTTGTCATGAAAATATTAGGGAGAAAAAGCATGTTATCAATGAAGAAAAATAAAAAGAAACTATGAGTCATCTTCCTAACATTTTAACAAAAGATCTGTAAAAGACTAAAATATCTTTCATTGGAAACAGATGAACACATCTTTGACTTTTATGAAAATAACTCTATGTTTTAGAAATTATGACATTATAGAATGTGGATTTACAAGGGGATATGTATGGTTATCAATGCCAGCTTCCCACTCAGAGTCTAATGGTGTCTCATATTATGACATAAAATACAAACATAATAAACCTGCTTTAATTATTTTACTATTGTAAAAGAAAGGCACAAAAACAACTTCACACAGCTGTCGCTCTGCATGTTTAAGTCAAGCTCAAAGTGATTAATATTTTGGAGATAAATATTCAGATACAGCAGCTGGGGCTTTCTCTTATCACATAAAGGCTAAATTTTACCCAAGATTGCATTTATTCATTTACTTTAACTTGTCAGCATCAGAGAGTCTTTCTCAATTTCAAACCAGGGCACACTTCTCATTCTAAGAAGAGCTGATAGAATAATGAATTTGCCCAGGAAATCTAAACCCCTTGGAGTCTGGTAGATAAAAAATAAAGCAAGAAAAACAAATGATTGAAGTCCAGAGTATCAAAAAAATTATCTAAAACTTGGACTTAATGTGCAAAGATGGTGGCACATTTTTTCAACATCATCTAAGGGCAAAAGCCACCCAAAGATTATCTACAGGAACATATTCAATTCAATGCATTGTTTAGTATTCATTAAAGGTCTCAAACTTAGTGAACTTATTGGGGTTTTTTGGGGTCAACCTAATGCTTTATTTTCTGATAGAGGTGCAAAATATATTTTAATTCATTTTTTTTATTTTGATAAAACTGACAACTCCAAAATGTATGGATTTTTGTATATTTACCATTAGTTGTTTTTTTTAAACTAAGTTATCTTAACCTAATTTTACTTTGTTGATGGTCTATATACATCTAACTTCTCAAATACTCTGAATTGACTGTAACATTTTACTCTGTCTCATTAACTATGAGTTAAGTGAAATAAAAGATTTCACATGTCCACTCTATAGTTGCCTGACAATTATAATTTTACCTTTTGAAAATTATATTTTAATGAAAGGATGATATTAAATGGAAACTGTTAATTGCTATACTTTTTATTTTTTAATAAAAAAGATTAAAATGAAAGGGTTGAGCCATGTAACTGGAGGTTATATAAATCTTGGATGTTTGAGAAAAAAAACTTACAAAGCAATGTCTTAAAAGTGGGTTCAAGCCCCATAAAAAGGTTGCAGTTCCCTCTACTTGGAAGAAACTTCACTTGCACGTGCTCAGCTTACTCATCTCTCAAAAAACAGTCAAATTAATATTTTGTTTGCAAGACTATCAATATTTTCCCCCAAATAGGCATTTTCTTCAAACCATTTGGGTCATCCTTCTTTAAAGCGCCTACTATTTTGTACTGTAATTTATCTGTTTAAATGTCATTACTGACTTCTTCTCAGCTTTGTGCCCACAGAGTTCCTTTAAATGCAGGCCCGGCTTTGACTGGCCCATGGTGACATAAGATGCATGATAATTGCTCCTTGACTTATAGATTCTCAGCTGGTGGCATCCCAATGGAGCTTTATAATGGATAGTTTAAGACAGACCCTTGTCTGTCTGCCACACTGCCTTGTTCCCCAGCTGCAACCGGCATGAACAGCTGGGAGACTTTATTGTGTGATCAAAGAGGACACACCCCAAGTTCCTGCATTCACAATCTTCAATCTTTAACTCTGTACCCTTCAAAGTCCACTAGCAGGTTAACTTGAGCTTTGTAGTGATTCTAGAGTTCTGCACTGCCCCCAGTTTCCCACTGCTCGAGATCTAGTAATAGCCACAACTCTGCAGTACAGTGAACTTTTGGATCATCAACATGCATTCATCAGGTTTGGAAACATTCCTAAGCATGCAGTCAGTCCAAAGGGGATGCACTTTAACAAGCTTTGATGCACATCACCCTTCGCAAATGTTGTTCCAGTTTATTCTTCCCCCAGCGCTTCCTCCTACACTCATCAAAATTCAGTACTATCAATCTTTTACAATGGTTGATACTAAAATACAAGAAAGGACCATTATCCCAGTAATATAAATGTTGCTACAGGTTGTGCATATTATTGTGCCCTAGAGCTTAAATTCTAACATGCCCCAGGTAGGAGTTGAGGGAGGCCAAGGGGAGTCTATAAACTTGCCTGTTGTAAACAATAGGCCTAGGAAGATCTTTTCTCATGGAAGGATAAGCAAATCATGGAAATAAAAAACAAGGGGACTGTGAAAGGGTGAAACATTTAAAGAAGAAAGGACATTATACTCAAAATGAAGAGAAAAAATATATTTAAAACATTACTGATGGAAACCAGAGAAAATAATTGTTTACTTAATATATTTTTTCAAAAACAAGCACTCTCAGAAACAGGAAAAGAAAAATGAAACCAAGATGCAAGTGGATGATTTGAATATTAGATACATGAATTGTTAAAAATGGAAAGAAAAAGAAAAATGTAATCATAGGATGAAAAGACGCATTGAAAATAGGAAGGAGCCCAACTGATATTACCTGAGATATACCTTTTCTATTGAAAATGGTGTTATGTTGTTTATCATTCATTTATTCTAACAAATAATTCTGGGCACCTACTTTGCATGTCAACATTTGAGGATAAATGCTGAGAATCCAGTTTGTAAAGAACTCACCTGGAGGGAGGCCAAGTGGAAACACTGTAACAGGCTGAGTTCTCAAACTGAGCCTGGGCACAGGGCTGTAGGAGGAGCACAATGAAGGAAGGATTATCTAACTACACACAGAGTGAGGAAGGTCTGCACAGAGGATGCAACCTGTAATTCAGAACTTAGAGAATGAGGCAGATTTGGCCAGACTCTGGAGGGGTGGGAAGAATTCCAGGGAAAAGAAACAGCACAGGCAAAATTCTCAAATCCATCTCCATCTAGAATGAATCACCCTTCATATACAGGTCCCTAACATTGTGAGGGATCATATTTGCTTCTTAAATAACATTTTCTAGAGAAACACACAAGTTATGAGCATGCACACCTATGTGTTAACATCATGACAATTTCAGCTGTTAAAAAAGATTCTATCACTACAGAATGTGAGAGTTATTTTTTTCCCACGGGCCAGCTCTATTTTGCATGGCAAATAATCACAAGTTTTTTTTAGCCTATGAAAACATTACAAGAAAACTAAAATTAGCATTTTTAAACATATGGTAAAACAAAGTAAAAGTACAGTTCCCAATATTTAAGTTACTTTTTCTCTAAAGGTCTCAGGGTCTAAACCAAGTTAATCGCTCATTGATAGCTCAAATGTTGAAAACACAGATGTTCTATTTCTTTAAATAACTTCTTTTCCTACAGAATGGCCATGTCTTGTGAGATACAATTCATCCAAGTATAATATGGATTACATATGGAACTAATCACATTCTATTTTTGAAACCACTTGACAAAACTCTGTCACTGCACAAAATACAATCTTCTAACCCCCACCCCAACCTTTTTTTCTAAATGCAGCAAATATTCGGTTTAACAACACAAAATAATTCTGATGTTCTGAGAATTTCGTGACATTTTGTGTTCCACTGTGTTAGGTGGGAATGAAAAAGGACCAAACACTATTGATAACAGCATTAGAAAATCTTGGCCTCTCAGATTAGGTAAGAATCATTATTGGTGAAATCATTGAAACAATCATTTTATCTATAAATATAGTTAAACACTGAGTTCCATGGTTAAATTTGCAAAGAGAGCAGGTTGAAGATGGGCTTTCAAATTCTGCTTCATCCTGTGAATCCCCAGTTCAAGGCTCTGAATGAAATGTTCCAAAGTCACTAACCTGTTTCCCATGGATAAATGTAGCAGGAATAAATAGCATAGTTCTGATAACTATTGTGGGAAAGAAAGAATACTGTATATGGAGCAGGAAGACAAATTCCAGATATTTAATTGTGAGAACATTCTAAAACAATTACTTAAATTTAACAGATTTCAGTTTTCTTGAATGAAAAATGGGACTACTAATAAGACTCTACCATGCAAAATGGAAAGTGAGAATATATATGGACAACTCTTATAAACAACAAAATATTGTCATCCTTTATTTATGAATAATGCATCATTATCATTATATGGGATAAGAAATTCCAAAGAATTGCTTTTGTGACTTTGACAATTAGCAAACAATTAAAGGTGGCTCAAGAAAAAGAATAAACTGTTTTTTTAGACGCAAATATTATTTAGCTAAGTACTATTTTCAAAGTGTGTATAGATGCAACTAGCTATGGGTTATTTTACAGACATGTATCCATGCATGTGCGCTCAAACATATACACAAACTATCAATTGTCTTTCTTCTTTCTAAACTGCCATTGTCCTATTTCACTCCCAGGATAGGACTGCTCTACCACTCAATAGCTATGTGGCTCCAGGGTTTCAGTCAGCCATTTAGTTCATTGCTGCTGGAAATGGTAACATTTGCCAGGCATTATATCTGTTTAAAGTGTTTATTATATAAGTTCCATATGTTCCACGCAGTTTGCAAATCTCTGAGATAGGAAAGAGACAGTTGCTTATTAAAAGCTGTTAAAATGATAATCTTGAAATTTTTTAGCTCAACAAATAACTTTATAATGTTAAAATACACAGAGTTTTTGCACTTACTCTAAACTCTTTTAAATATTGTCTCCTGTGCTTACTGCTAAAAATACAAATACTAAAAAATGAAATTTACTACTTTCAGGAAATTATTAAATTTTCATTTTAAAAGTCTTTGAAAGTCTACCCAGCAATCTGAAAACACACTCAGAGACCAGTAAGAATTGCATCTCGTGTATAATAATATTCATATGTGATTGAACAGATATGATTGACAGATCAAAATATAAATATGGAAATGTGAATTGTGACATGGGCTAGGGGAGGAGAATTAGAGATGGCCGTTATTGCAGAAAGCAAGAGAGAAGGCAAAAAACACTGCATAAATTTCCTGAAAATAAAATGATGGCATTTGAGGAACAAAATAAATATAACTCATAATTTCAAAATGTAGGGTATATAGGCTTTAAAATTAAATTTAGTTATAGAATTTCATCATATTTGATGACTAAGTATTTATATAAAGTTGTTTGGAGTAACAAATAAACATAATGCTCTTTAGTATTTTAAAAACTACATGACATTTTCTAAAGTTCTTAAGAATAAAATGTGCATGTGTTTGTATATGTGCCATGTGTTGGGGGAGGATGCTGCTGAGGAGATAGGGTCCATCTATGTGCTTTCAAAATGATATAGTTTAACACTCTCTTACATAATATTGGAGCTTCTAAAGCTTAAAAGAAATCTGTAAATACTAATGACAACTAAAACTGAAAATAGCTGTGTAATGATTAAACAACAGAAGTAATTGCTATATTTAAATACACATAAAAAATTGGATTTTACGAGACCTCATTAGCTCTCATTATTATATTTAATACTTGTAAGAAATATTAGTAAAGCTTATTGGTGTTTCTAAATGAAGTCCAAAAGATGTAAAGTGTTTTATAGATCACTAGTTTCATGGTGACGATATGCCTATGGTGACATGGCCATGTTGAGAAGACGTTAGAGACTTGAGTTCACGTTCTTGCTCTGCCATCTACTGTGACTATAGGCAAGTTACATAAGTTTTGTGTTTGTAATACTGCCATAGTCTTAATATTCACCTCATGATGTTGTTTGAGAATCAAATGATCTAACATAAATCATTCAACGTGACAAATTGGAAATGCTCAACATATTTTAGCATTCTTAATGAAAACGAAGTTACATTACAGAAGTTGTACTTTTTTAACATTTTGACTAAATTTTTAAAGTCTTATTGATATAATTGACATATATAACATTGTGTAAGTTTAGATATGCAACATGATTATTTGATTATTGTGAAATGATAACCACAAAAAGGTTAGTTTACACTTCCATCATCTCACATAATTACCCTTCTTTGTGTATGTGATAAGAACATTTAAGATCTGCTCTCTTAGTATTGTACAATTTTTATTACCGTTAAAGGCCACTAAATAATTTCTTTATTTAATTATTTGCCAACAAGTAATTTTCTTAAAATTGGAGAGATATAAAGGATTTATTAGATATTTATCATACTTAGAAACCATCTCAAGGTTTAAGAGAATTGTATTTTATGACTCATCTCTATGATCATTTTTAAGTTTCTCAGATGTCATTGAAAATGGTTTTGTGGACATTTATCAATATATCAAACTGAAAATAAACCTGAGAGTGATTTAGTATTTTGAAAATAAAATAGGTGAGAATTGAAATCAAAATAACATCCTATCTCTGTTTAACAATACCTGAACTAAACAAAATTAACCCAGTTTCTTGTTCCAAGAAATTCTTGCTCTTGGAATCTATGACTGTATACCAACCTAAGGAGCATATTTATCAAGACTAAGCATTTGCTTATTATGACTCATTTCAAGATGCTCATTTTCCTCTTCACACCAGCTAAAAACTGAACTCTGCTCAATTTCAATCATTTCTACACCTTGCAAGGCCTGCCTTAAAATTATTCAGCCCAGTCCCTAACACTGGTTAAATACTCCATCCTAATTCTTCTATTCTGAGACATTATTAACTCAAAGTGATACACTTTCTCGCTGCAGTAGGTCCAATAAACTTAGTTTTTCTTCGTCAACAAATTTTTTAGTAGACTTTTAGAGAGTTGACATCAATTTTTAAGACATTATTTATGGTATTTAGAGAGAAGGTTTGAATATCTTATACCCTCATGATGGTAAAAGGGAAAGTGTTATTTTTTGGTGTACAGATAAATCTGATTATGTGCAGAAGAAACTAAACAAACTATCATATCATGCTTTGATCTACAAGCTGTATGTCATTCAAAGCAATCCAGTGGATTGTTCTCTGTTGTATGCAAGTTAGGAGACAGATATCTAATTATGCATCAGGAAGAAAAGGATATCATTAGAACTGGCCCCACTCTTCTGAAACTGCAACAAGGAGAAAATCCAACTAATTATTTTATATTCCACAATATACTGACAATAAATTATGTTACAGGTGGGTCTCTATAGAAAATCTGTTAATAAGGTAGATTGGCATTTCTATTCTATTATGTACCCCTTTGTTCTTGAACACTTCTCTGAAATAGCCTTTGGCTCCCTAACAAGAATATAGAGAAAAACCTTAAACTATCTTGGCTTCCAAAACTAAGAAATTGAAATAGTACTGACAATCTTACTGCGGTTAGAGAAGATTGGAAAGAGAATTGCAATGATGATAAGAAAAGAGTAAATTGTTCACTTTCTAGATAGGGTTCTTACTTTTGCAGACCAGTGGATAATCACTCTGGATGAGAGTTCTGGAAAAGTACTTTAGAGGAGTGATTGAACTGAATGTAATCTCCTCGCTGGAGAGGCAGAGTTCCTCCAAATGTAATCTTGTTACCTTCTTACCAAGAGAATAAATCCTCATGAGCAATGGGTGTAGGTGCAGTGGGAAAGGGAGATCAGGGAGAGGAGAGTAACTCTATGCTGTGCTTCAATGTGTCCGAGATACAACTGTTACACCTTAAAAACAGAATAAAATTTTTGCAGCCTTATCTTCCTCATATAAAATGACTTCCTCAGATTATATATCTGCCGTTGTGTAAAATAACCAATAATAGAAAAATTCAGCACATTCCACTTCTCAAACTCAATGTCAGGAGATTACCTACGTGAATTTCTGAATTTTGTATTGCTGTCATTCTAAAGCACTTATTAAATGACTATTATGGTCCAGGTATTACTACCATCCTTAAAATGATGGCTTTTAATATTCCAATAGAAAAGGTATGTTTCAATAAAATGATACTCATATCATTTTATTTTGTTTACCTTTGGGAAACTTCTATAGCAAAAGCCTTGTCTTTATTAAACTGTAAATCAAAAGTCATTTGTTTTTCCTTTCGTTCATACAAGCGTTATTATGTTTTATCAATTTGGGATGAAAGTATCAAATACTTGGCTTTCTAAAGAGAGATCAGATATCACTTATATGGGGGATATATATCTAAAAGCAACAAATGAACAGGACAAACAAACAGAGACTCAGGGACATGGACAATGGACTAGTGGTTACCAGAGGGAAGGGGGTGGAAGAGGAGGGGAGAGGTGGACGGGGTAAAAGAGATTAAATATAGAGGGGTAAGGGGAGTGTGAAGTGGATAAAGGCGATCAAATATATTGTAGCTGAAGGAAACTAGACTTTGGGTGGTAATCACACAATAGAATATACAGATGTCAAATTATAATGTATACCTAAAAATTATATAATTGTATTAAACAATGTTACCCCAATAAACTTAATTAAAAAAAGAGAAAAAAATAAAGATCAGAACTTTTACTTGGTGGAGATTAGTAATTCCACCTCCCTCACCATTCACTCTGCGGCCATCCTCCTAGCCTTTGATCACAATGCTAATTCATCATAAATCCATTCCTCATAATGAACCATCTGTCTAGATTTCCTCATCAGTAGTTGTTAAAATTAGGCAAGGATTTGTTGGTTAGTTATTTTTATTCACAACCACATTAATGTGCCCTAAAGTAATCAGCTTGTATTATGTGGCCTTTCATGCAGGGTGCACAGATTTGCAGCTTGTTTGGTTTAGCTAGGCTCAAGCTTGTGAGGCAGCTGTTAGGCATTTAGTTAATAAAATCCTCTTCCCCCGGGGGCACTATGTTTTGTCCATTCACAGGGAGACACATGTACCCTACAGTTCAACACTGGAAGCATTTTAAATCATTCTTCTTTTTTATTTTTTTATTTTTTTTTATATTTATGAAGCCAGCTCCAGAATTTTGGTGCACAGGTTCTCTAAACCTATCTAACTGCTTCAAGCATGACAAAACTTGGCCACTGTGCTTCTCAATTTTCTTGAAGGGAGTGGGTTAACTTATATTCTATTTTTGAGATAAATCACAGTGACTTCAAGTGTTAGTAAGTAAATCTTTGAATGTATTTAAACTATTCAGCTTCTAACCCATCTTTTGTTCAGTGCTTCTATTTCACCTTTTTTCTTTGGGGATGGGGAGGGGAGTCTTATCTGTCCTTTTCAAATATTGAAGAAATGAAAATATGAGATTAAACCTTTTCTCATTTGATTGTGTTTCTTCCAAAAGATCATATCAATGAAAACTCATTCAAATACCTCATTAAAATTCAGTCCCTAGATGAGCAAATTTAATTGGCATGAAGTCAAGATACATAATTATTTAAATTATGAACATTTCTGGAAACAGTAAGTTATGATGAAAGGCATCTATTTACATTGTCTCATTCCATTATGTTGGAAGTTACAACAAAAACCTATATTGTGGATTACTGCTAAAAAGAAAATAAATTTAAAATTATGAACACATAGCATTTTTAAAACAAAAGTTTTATTTAAAATATCTTAAATGTACTTTGGTTCATTTGTATTGAAAAGAAGCTTTATTGCCTAAAAGATAGTCATCTCTCTAAAGAGTTCAGATCAAACTAATAACATTGTGACAAATTGCTCTGATGTTTATCACAGCTTTTGACATTTAAAAAATGGTAAAAAAAAAAAAAGAAAAAATTCAAGAAAAAATATGTTGAAATAGTATGTGTGCACAACATGGAAAGAAGTGTGAGACTTGGTTAATGTGAATCACCAAAACCATTAAATAGAAAGCCAGAGTGTGAAAATTACTTTAAGAATTAGTAAAACATAATTAAAAAAAAAAAAAAAAAGAATTGCATGTTTTTTAATACCCTGCAGTTCTCTGTCATTTCATCCATATGGTATATTTTTCTTACTACCCAGGGACATTGGGTGGTATGCCTTGACAGTACTGTGGCTATCTGAGAATAAGATAAATACTTTCAGTATCTCAGAAAAAGGGTTTATAGTTCATTAAAATTCAACTCACAGTGGAACTGCTGATACTCTGCTTTTCATTTGCCAGAAGACACCTTGCGTTGAGGTAGTTTTCTTATTTTAAGATTGGTATTATTATTACTGTAGGTATTTGCAAGTTACGACAATGTGAACTGAATTGTAAGCATAAAACATCTAATGGCATTGTGTAACTTTAGAAACACTATCATGCTTCTTTTAATGTAAGTGTATCTCTCATTTTTATTCTTTTATGTTTTTGTTTTAACTATAAATTTTCCATTACCAGATAAAATTAATAAACTAGAGTTTCTAAATATTGTCTGTATTGATATTTTTATTAGTGGTTACAGTAATATAAAGTAACTAGTTCATTCAAGAAACATGAAGTTACCCACCCCCCCCCAAAAAAAGAGGAAAAATGAAAACATGAAAAACAACAAAAATGGTACTTGTCCCTATACACAAACAAGAAAGGGGCCAATTGAATACAGATTTTGAAGATACACTATCAAGGGTTGTTCAAAGTTGGGACTTATTTAGAAAGTAGGCAGAAAGCAAAGATACTATTCACATCCCATATCTTTTATGAAACAAATTCATGGCAAACAGGGAAGATGGAAAATTTTTGTCCACAGTGTATGAGTTGCACTATACATATCAAGACATGACTCTGAAATTATGTTTTCCTGTTGAGACCAGCATGGCTCTGACTCTTATGAAATTGGCTACTGGCAGCTTACAAGCTAAACTAGTTCCATAAAATTCTAGCTTAAAAATCAGAAAAGAAGACCAGTAACAATCAGGTATACTTTAAACTGTTTTAATACATAGATTTCAATCTTCTTACTTTAATATCAGAAATGATTCTTTCTAAATGTTCATGAATATTAAAGTCATGGTAGACCACATCAGAAGCTCAATGTTTATCAAAAGATAATAACTCTATAGAGGTTGTGTTCTACTACAAGAAGGAAACAAAACTTGAAATTTATAATAAAAAATAAAGGAAATTACAATATTGGGAACTAATAAAAGTTTCCTGGATAGATGTTATCAACTTAAGTAAGAAATATTGTTTACACATTTTTGTAGTTTTTGGATCTTATGTTTCATTTTATTTTTTGTTAGTTCTGATCTTCCACATTATTTAGTTGCTCTTCCATTAGATTGATTTTATATTTGGCTGCTTATGATGCATATTTGTAATTGTGCATTTATATTTAAAATCTGATCTTTACATAAACATTTATTATAGACTTTAGAGAATAGAATAAGTAACAGGACAACAAAAAAGACATATATTCCTATACCCAAAAGTAACTATTTTAACCAATGATAATGTTCTTGTATATAGTCAGTTCTATGTATATCCTTTGACATAAATTTTTCCATCAAAGAATGTATACTGCTTTGTAATCTTACTTTTAATACCCTACTGCTAATCTTTTCAAGTAATTAAACATTCTCTTCAAAAAGAATTTCTATTAATTCATAAAAAATATTGTAAAGGTCCAGAACAATTTATCTACCCAGTTCCTTATTGTTTGATATGTGGGTACTGGAAGAAGCTATTATTATTGTTGTTATTATTTTGGTTCTTTTATTCAAGAACAGAGCAAGTGGAATCAGTGATTTTTTCAGTGGAGTTTATAATTCTAAAATTGCCATCCTTGATATTTCAGAAAATTGTAGATGGTTTGCCTGAGAGATATATTTTTATTCCTCAATTTGGAAAATGTATGTGAAACATTCATAACTGTCATTTTGACAATAATATCAATAGTTTTAGTGATCAGTATATCTGATATGAAAAGTGAAATAATGACATAGGGGATTACATGGTCTGTGGTTTAAAAAAACTATTCATTTCCTTTGACATTGTTCCTCTCTTCCTCTTTATTCCAATATCATTTTATAATTCTACAATATATTTATCTTTTGTTGGCTAAAGTGTGCAGTGAGTCATTTTATCTTCTTTTCATTTTTAATCATTTCAGTTAAATTGGCAGCTTGAAATGACTTCTTGACATGAAGATCCTGTGATATTAATCAATGTCTTTATCTCTAGGCTCAGCCTTTGTTATTTATTAGCTCTGAGGTTATTTCAAATGCTTGCCCTAGATCCCAACATTTAAGAGAAAATATTCAAATCCTTCCTACTCCTATTAAATAAAGACAGCCTTAATTCAAAATCTCTTCACTTGCTATCAGATGGTTTCATAATGCATTAAACAGTATCAGGAACATGGTCTTCTCTAATAACATTCATTTGAATAGTTGCCCCTCATATCTTGTCTTTGACAATTCCATTATAAAATTGCTGAGAGATTTAGAGAATGTTGAAAAATGTCAGAATTTAGTCCTCATTTATTCATTAATCAACAAGCGTGTATTATGATCAACCATGTGTCAGCAACCAAGCTTGGCACTAGGAGTTCAAAGATGTAATAAACAGTCATGTGCCGCTTAATGACAGTGATATAGTCTGAGAAATGAGTCATTAGGTGATTTTTTTCACTGTGTGAACATCATAGAGTACACTTACATAAATCTAGATAACCTACTTATACACTTAGACAATGTGGTAGAGCCTGTTGTTCCTAGGCTATAAACCTGTAGAGCTTATTACCGTACTAAATATTATAGGCAACTATAACACAATAGTATTTACATATCTAAACATATTTAATCATAGAGAAGATACAGTAAAAATACATTATAAAAGATTAAAATGGTACACCTGTATAGAGCACTTACCATGAATGGAGCTTGCATCACTACAAGTTGCTTTGGATAAGTCAGTGAATGAGTGGTGAGTGAATGTGAAGGCCTATGACATTACTGTACACTGCTGTAGACTTTATAAAACTGTACACTTGGGCTACACTAAGCTATAAAACATTTTTTCTTTCTCAATAATAAATTAACCTTAGGTCACTGTAACTTTATAACATTATGGGATGGCCATCACGCATGAGTTTGTCGTTGACTGAAACAGCATTATATGGTGCATGACTGTACATGTTGCCTGGCATCAAGGGTTCTGACATTCCGGCTGTAGACACAGACAATGACAATTATAATGCACCTTGAAAGTTGTTTTATAATTTCCCGGTGGCTGGAATTGGTCATCCAGGACTTCCTTCTCTATTTACTAGCTGTGTAAAGCGGTGCAAATTCATTTGCCTGTCAGTGGTCAAATATATGAAATGGAAATTATAACTATACATAATCCATAGAGTTGGTATAAGAGTTAGGTGACATTCTTATGTAAAGAGTTTATCACAAATTCTGGCACACAGTAAATATTCAATAAGTGTAAAGTATTATTTTTACTAACATTTATGAGAGAATAAAATATATAGCTTTGTGAAACATTGGACTTTGAGGGGCTTACATTGCCTCTTGATATGGAGAAGGCTTTTCAGAGAAGGAAAAAACTGAGCTGTGACTATAGGGATAAGTAGGAATTTATTTTAGAGAATGGGAGGCCTTTCACTCAGAGGGTACAGCTACAACAAAAGCATAAAGAAGTAAAAGTGTATGGCGCGATCATCTGTAAATCATCCAAAAATAGGAAGCGATAGGGGTTGGCAATTTTTTAACATTTTATTTTATTTTATTATTAGTTTCAAGTACACAGTACATTGATTAAACATTTGTATAGTTTATGAAATGATCACCCCTAATTGCTCTTTCTTTCCTCTGGCTCTCCACCTAGCTATTATATTACTGCTAACTGCATTCCCTATGCTGTGCTCCCCATCCCTATGACCATCTACCAGTTACTAATTTGTACTTCTTTAACTCATTCTCCTCTTTCTTCCAGTACCCCACAACCCTCCCCTCTGGCCGTTACCAGACTGTCTTCTATATTTGTGAATCTGTTTTCGATGAGTTTATTCTTTTTGTTCCTTAGATTCTGCATATAAGTGAAATCATATGGTATTTATCTTTCTCTGTCTGATTTGTTTCACTCAGCATTAATCATCTCCAGGCCCATCCATGTCATTGCAATCATAGGATTTCATTTTTTTAATGGCCGAGTAATATTCCATCGCATATAGGAACCATAACTTCTTCATCTAATCATGTTGATGGCTATTTAGGTTGCTTCCATATCATAGCTATTGTGAATAGTGCTGCTGTGAACATAAGGATGCATAGATCTTTAAGAATTGTTCTTTTGGTTTTCTTTGGATAAATACCCAGAAGTAAATTGCTGGGTCGAAAGGTAGATCCATTTTAATTTTTGTAAGAACTTCCAGACTGTTTTCCATAATGGCTGCACCAATTTGCAATCCCACTAAGAGTTCCCTTTTCTCCACATCCTTGCCAACACTTGTTGTTTTGGGATTTATTGATGATAGCCATTCTGGCAAGTATGAAGTGATATCTTATTTTGGTGTTAATTTGCATTTCGCTGATGATTAGTTATCTCGAGTATCTTTTCTTATGTCTATTGGCTATCTGTATTTCCTCTCTGGAGAAATATCTATTCAGGTCTTCTGCTCATTTTCTTTTTTTAATTGAATTGTTTCTTGTTTGTTGTTGAATTGCATAAATTATTTATATATTTTGGATATTAACCCCTTATTAGATATATCATAAGTGAATATCTTCTCTCATTCAGTAGGTTGTCTTTTTGTTTTGTTGATGGTTTCCTTTGCTGTATGAAAACTTTTTAGTTTGATGTAGTCCCATTTGTTTATTTTTTCTTTTATTTCCTTTGCCTGAGGAGATATACCTGAAAAGAAATTACTAGTAGCAATATAAGGGAGTTTACTGCCTATGTTTTCTTCTAGGAATTTTATGGTTTCGGGTCTTACATTTAAGTCTTTAACCCATTTTGTCAGTTCTTGCATATGGTATAAGAAAGTGGTCCAGTTTCATTTTTTTGCATGTATCCCATCTAATTTTCCCAACACCATTCATTGAAGAGTCTGTCTTTATCTCATTGTATATTCTTGTCTCCTTTCTCATATATTAAATGAATATATAGACATGGGTTTATTTCTAGGCTCTCTGTTTCATTGATCAATGGATCTATTTTTATCACTGTAGCCTTGTAGTATAGTTTGATACCACGTAATGTAATATCTCCAACTTTATTATTCTTTCTCAAGATTGCCATGGCTATTCAAGATCTTTTATGGTTCCATATAAATTTTAGGATTATTTGTTCTAGTTCTATGAAAAATGCCTTTGGTATTTTGATAGAAATTGCATTGAATCTATAGATTAGTTTGATAGTATGGCCATTTTAATGATGTTGATTCTTCCTACCCATGCACATGGTATATGCTTCCATTTACTTATATCTTCTTCAATTTCTTTTTCAATGGCATAATTTTCTGAGAACAGATCTTTTATCTCCTTGGTTACTTCAATTCGTAGGTATTTTATTGTTTTTGATGCAATTCGGAATGGTATTGTTTTCTTAATTTCTCTTTCTGAAAGTTCATCACTGGTGTATAAATATGCCACTGACTTCTGAATATTAATGTCATATCCTGCTATTTTATTGAATTCATTGATCAGTTCTAATAGTTTTTTTTTATGTGTATGTGTGAAATCTTTAGGGTTCTCTCTATATAGTATCATGTCATCAGCAAATAACGAGCGTTTTACTTCTTCCTTTCCAATTTGGATACCTTTTATTTCTCTTTCTTGTCTAATTGCTGTAGCTAGGACTTCCAACACAATGTTTAATAGAAGTGGTGAAAGTGGGCATCCTTGTCTTGTTCCTGATCTTAAAAAAGGAATTGGCAATTTTTTATGTAAAGGGTAAGAGAGTAAATATTTTAGTCTTTGGGAGTCAAACAGTTTCTGTCACAACTTCTCAACTCTGCTGTGGTAACGGGAAAACAGCCATAAAAAAAATATGTAACCAAGTGAGGGTGGCCATGTTCCAATAAAACTTTATTTACAAAAACAAATTGAATTTCAAATAATTTTCATTTGTCATAAAATATTATTATAGTATTACTAGTATTTTGATATTTTCAACAATTTAAAAGTATAAAATCCTTTTTCTTTTTCTTTTCTTTTTTTTTTTTTGTCAATGGGCAATATGAAAACAGGCTGTGGGCTGGATTTGGATTGCAGACCATAGTTTGTCAATTTCTAGTCTATATAATGAAATATTATGCAGCATTTAAAACATTGCATTGATTTAGAAAAACATTTAATAGTACACCCAAGGGCACCTGCTTAATAATCCTAAGCATAAAGAAATGAATGAAGGTGAGAATACACTAAAAAGTCAACAGAAGCTTATTCTGTATTAAAGATTGTATTATACTACAGTAGTTATACTTTTTAATTCTTTCCAAATTCTA
Organism: Pteropus vampyrus; assembly: GCF_000151845.1. Classification (NCBI taxonomy): domain Eukaryota; kingdom Metazoa; phylum Chordata; class Mammalia; order Chiroptera; family Pteropodidae; genus Pteropus; species Pteropus vampyrus. The sequence continues at coordinate 8,567,243 of NW_011888782.1, forward strand.
GGCTGAACATAAATTAATTTTAAAAGTAAAAATATAGCTTATATTTTAATACATACTCAATGTTATTAATTGATGTGTTTCAATGAGTTTTCAGTATATGTTCATTAAAAATAAAATTCAAATATTCAAAATAAAAATAAAATCTATATCTCCAACAATTATTTTTTTTCAATTGCTTTTATAATTTTAACCTGCATAGAGTAAAAAATTATTTCATCAAAGATGAGTTTGGCAAGTTAACATATATAAAATCTGTGTTAGAATTTTCACAACTTTCTAGTCTCACTTTTGTGTTACAAGCACAGTTATTCTGCAAAAAAAAAAAAAAAAAAAAAAAAATCAAATAGTGACAATCTGTCCTGGACATTATTGACATTTGCTCATGAGGGTGGAGTAAACTCTGATAAATGGAAGCCCAAAGAAAATACAAGGCAAAAGCATCAGGCTTTTAAGTGAGCATAAAGTTTGGGAAGAAATTATTTTGGTTATTCTACCTTAAAATCTCCAAAATAGACAAATAAAAAACTCCTTAGAAATAAAGTATTCAAAATGAAACATGGTACTTCCTAAGAAACATAATCAATTTCAGGGTCAATTCACTCACAAATGTTTATTAAAGCTTAACTATGATCTAGACATAGATATACTCACTGAAGATAACATTGAGACGAAGTTGCCATATTTAATGGAGAAGCATTCCCTTTAAACCAAGAATGAGACTAGTATCCCCACTACCACCACTTGTAGTCAACAGGAACATCCCAGTTGGTGCAATAACAATGAAAACAATGATTTCAAAAGCCCAAAGGTTTGCAAATGTCATTGCTTCTCAATAAACTCCAGAAAAGCATAAGGATATATGAATTATTAAAAATAATAGAAATATTCTGCAATGTAGCTAGATTCATGATCAATATACAATCAATTCTATTCCTCTATAACAACAGTAAATAGTTGAAAATAAAATTAGAAAAGAAAGATAGCATTACCATAGCAAATTAAACATAAGGTACTCACCTATCAATAAAGCTATAATAAAACTGTGCAGGATCTTTTTTAGAGAAAACAGTACTGAAAGACATCAAAGATCTAAATAAAAGAAGGGCAATGTATGTCATAACTTATTAATTTCCTCAAAGTTAAAATATAAATTTAATTCAATTTTAATCTAAATCTCAAAAAGTATTTTGTGGTGTTTGAGAGGATGGTAAAATTTGTATGGAAGAAAACAGCCAATAGTCAAGACAATTCTGAAGATGATCAAAAATTGTTATAAAGTTACAGTAATTTAGAGTATGTGGTATTGGTATTAGCATAAAATAGATTAATAGTTGTGGAACAGAATGGAGAGATCAGAAATACTACCTATATTGATTAGTGCTTTAAATTTACTCAATAATTCACCTAGGAAAACATCGTTAGACCTGTACATAACACAATATACAAATAAAAAATTTCTCTACTAGCCTATATATATTTTCTATGGTATAAAATGTAAAAGAAATTAGTTGGGCTCAGACAGATGGTCCTGAGTTTTGGCCCATGAGAAAGAATAGATCATTACTAAAAGTCTATCTGATTGCATTGTTTATTATTCAATCCCAAGATTATGGGTACTCTGTGACTCCAGGGACTCTTAGCTTTTGATATCATATGCTCTTTTAGTAAAGAACACCTGAATCTCTCAACTAAACTATACAACAACACATAAGTGGGATTCACTGAAGATGCTCTAATGGTCTCTCATTTCTTAACTCAACTGTCATAGAATCAGGTCAAAGTCCTTGGGTCCAGTGGTTCCTCCTTCCAGTAAAATACTGGTTATCTAATCCCACCCCTTCAAAAGAAAAAACCCAAAAAACAAAAAAACACCCACACCAAAAACAAAACAAAAACCTACCTCCCCATTACCTCATTTAGCTTTGAGTGATTACTTATGCAACTACTGTTGAGAGGAATTGTTATTCTCTTGAAGATCATGAGAGACTCTTCAGAGCCAGATTTATACCACAATACTATCTGACTCTAGTGCACTGAGCTCTCCGTATAGACAATAATATGATCCTAAGGATCTGCTTGTCTCTCTAGAATAAATATTATATATTTTACTACCATTGTGGGCTACATGAATGTGGGCATTTGCCAATACTTATTGAACTGCACTTGTAAGATCCATTTAAATCATCCTATGTAAATTATAGCTCACTAAAAAGGTCCTCAAGAAAAAAAAATAAAGTGGTATGGTGACAGAGGGAGCTTGGTTAAAGTCTGGGAACTGTTTATTTCAGTATCTCTTATAGAATGCACAATGTACATGAATATTAATGTCTGATGAATGCTGCAAAAAGACTTGCAATTAGTTTTGTTAATATACACAGTGTGGTACTGGCATAAGGAGAGGTGATGGACAGAAATTAATCCTTGTATTATAGCCAATTAATTTTTTGGCAGTGATGCTAAGACAATTCAGTGTGACAAAAGATAGTCTTTTCAACAAATTGTGCTAGGAAAATTGGATATCCATATGCAAAACATAAATTTCAACTCTTACTTCACACCACACAAAAAAAACAAACTCAAAATTTATTATAGGCCTACATGTAAGAGATAAACTATAAAACACATGAGGGAAAATGTAGGAGAAAATATTTAGGACTTTTGGCTAGGCAAAGATTTCTTAGATATGACACCAGAAGCACAATTTATTAAAAGAATTATAATTTTGATTTGATCAAAATATAAAACATTTATTCTTTAAAAGACCATATTAAGACAATGAAAACCCAACCAACAGAAGGGAATAAAATATATATAAATTATATTTCATAAAGGACTTGTTTCCAGAATATATAAAGACCTTTTACAACTCAATTATAAAAAGACAATTTCAAAATTAGGCAAAGGATCTGAATATCAAAAGAAGATGTACAAACTGCTAATTAATAAGCACATGAAGAATGATCAACATCATTAGTTCATAACTAGGGAAATGCAAATTAAAACTACAAGGAGATATGATTTTCCAACCAATACAACAGCTATAATAAAAAAGACAGACAGTGACAAGTGTTGGAAAGATTATAGAGACACTTAGAACCTTCGTGTATAGCTAGGGAAATGTAAAATTATATAGTCATTTTATAAAACAATTTGGCAGCTTGAAAAGTTAAAGTTATCAGATGATCTGGGAGTTTCATTCCTAGGTATTAGCTAAGAGAAATGAAAAACATAAGTCCATATAGAGATGTGTGCAAATGTTTATAATAATCAAAAGTTGATACAATCCAACATTTCCATCAATCAGTGAATGAATGATTTTTATTTTATCCATACAGTAGAATATGATTCAGCAATAAATAGCAACATGCTACAAAATAGATGAATTCCCAAAACACTATGAGTAATACCCAATGCATAGGCACAGACACTGTATGATTTCATTTATATGAAAATCTATAGAGATAGAAAACAAATTAGTGATTATCATGGTCCAGGAGTGAGAGCAGAACTTGACTGCAACAGACATGAGTGATATTATGGGGATGATGGAAATGTTCAAAGTGTATTGTGGTGATGTTTGCACATTTCTGTAAATGTATTAAATGTTTTTGGATTGTATATATAACTGGATATATTTTATAGTTTGTAAATTATACCTTAATAAAGCTGTTTAAAAAAGTGGGAGCTGATCAAGACAAATAAAAGAGAACAGGCCCATTGTGATATAGAAAAAAAAATACTTTGAATGACATCCTTACAATAAATTACATATTTAGCTGCTTTTCAATGTTCCTGAATCTAAGCCTATGAAAAAAATATGGAAATGAAATTAAGTAAAAGCAAGTTTTCAGTACAAGATGCAGCACTCTGTAGCTTAAAACAGAGATAGACTTTTTTTTTTTTAACATTTAAGTGAGGGGCAGCGTCTCTGTCAATCTATCTGCCATAGATATTATATCTCTCTACTGAGCTTTTGATTAAATATGAACAGCACTGAGTTTGAGGTTATATAATCCTTAACAAGTATGTGGAGTTCAGTTATTCTATGTGGCTTATTAGGTGGGGAACCATCAGCTTTAACAGCCAGTTGAGCTGGTGTCAGGATTACTCTTTTCTTAAGAAAGTTAAGTAGTTTGAAAAAAACACATATTGAAATAGAAAGCCATCCTACCTTATTTCTTGACTTTCCAGTTTCTCAAACAGAATAGGTGAACAACTTCAAAAAAGTAAGACATATTTGGTCTTATTGACACTAGAAAACACCACAGAGTAATAACAACATATAAAACAATTTTACAGCCGTGCTTATTCCTTTTCAGGGCCATGGTTATGATCTTATTTTATATTAACTATGACAATAATAATTAATTATGGATTGTTACCAGAACCTAGATTGACGTATTTACTGAAATTGGTTATAGGTACAGAGATCATAGGGCTAAAGCAGATGCACAGCTTTCTTCAAAGCAGCCCAGGCACGTTTCCCTCAGGTGATGATGGTTTAAACCCAAGGGGAAAAGGGAGCAACTTCCTGAATTTTGCAGCTCTGGACTGACTCCTGTGTACCATTTCCCCATGTGCTACTGACACTCTCTGGGCCTTCCAATATTGGCAGATGCTTCAATTTGGGGAATTACATATTTAAAAACCAGTAAAAATGCTTGAATCAATTCCTTGTTTCCAAAGAACATTTTATGTTGCTTTCCTCCTTTCCCCCCATACCTTAATCTTCTTTAGATCTGCAATCTAAAAGCATCAAAAAGATTAATCACAGCTTCTTTTGTTTCTCTGTCTCCAAAAGGAATTTCTTCAACTTTGTCTAGACTTTGCTATTTAACATGCATGCTTTAATTAATAGTACATTTAAAATCATGTAACTGTGAGCTGGTTTATAAATATATAGTGATATTGATGAGAGATATTGTTAATACACAGAATTTTTACTCATTTACAAAAGGGGCAATGCTTCATGGCTTGATTTCATTAGTATCTCAGGACTAAAACTGTTAGATTTGTTTTGTGCATACTGGGCCTAACTTACTGGTATTTAGCATTGACACAGAAAACAAATATATAACATTTTTGAGAAAGTCAAAATATTTCCAAGTCACTTCAAAGAAGCCTACAAACAGTAAAATTTGCACAACTTTCATATCTCCTGGTCTCTTAAATGTAGCATTTAAACTTTCTTAGCCTTTATTTCCTCAGGTCCAAAAAGGAGTTAATTTTAATTCTGCTTAGATCATAGGATTTTGAATGAGATAATGCATACAAGGTACTTAGCAGTTTACTAGTGCATTGTTGTCACTCAATTGATTAGTTATTATTTACATAGTAATTCATTGGTAATAATAAAACTAATTTTAGCAGAAAAAGTGTTGAAAAATAAAAATTTAGAGAGAAATTTGTTTTTCAGTATTGAAGAAATCTGATTATTTCCCACAAAGGAAAAGAAACAGTATTCAACATATCCTGTTTTGTTTTTTTTTTACCTTAGCAATGAGAAGCAAATATTAGTAGTTTTGTTGAATCTTATTTTGGAAATCATTTGAAAACAACTATTGTTGGATTATATTTCTCTTTTGGGATGGAAATTACTTAGAGTAAGGGAAAGTCTACAAAACCTGGGATGCCAGGGGCTGTATTTAGTTGAAATATGCTCTGTGCTCTGTGTATTCTTTCCACATAAGAAGAGTTTGCTAGAAATAACTGTTAATAGATTATCTGGGTTCTAAGGAAATCTATGTTGTTGCTTTTTAAGTTACTAGCACCCATTATCAATGATTTATTCTGAGATTTGTAATAGAGATCTTGACTTTTTATCAGATGACCCTTTCTTACAATCACATAGGCAAAAAAAAAAAAAAAATTCGAAGTAGCTTTAAGTTCTACGACTTAAACTGTTTATTGACTACATCATGGAGACATTAAAATATATTAACAATCAAAATTTGTCTACAGATTGATAACACAGCATGAGAGAATCCTAGTGCTATAAAAGAGTCTAGATTTTGGGACCAAATTGCTCCAGTTATGGGATAATTAAACAATTTCAGCCCCGGGGAAGGCTGCTTTGGCTGGCAGCTTGACTGTACTAACAGATGAACTTGTTTTGCAAGCAAATGAGTAAACAATCTGTTAAATATAATTAATTTGTTTTTACACATTTTCTTCCACTTTTTATTTACCAAATAATTCTCGTCTCCACTTAAACATAGAATACTGATTGCACAAATATGAGCTCCCACTTAAGTGATATAAATAAGAAATGGAGCAAAAACGTTTTTTACTTCATTGTCCCATGGTATTTGGCATGTTGTTTACTCTTAGTTGTATTGTCACTACTGAAGATGCTCCTTAAAACCACACAATTAATTTACCTGATTTGTCTAATAAATTCCCTTTATAGGTGATGTATCTAGTTAAATATGCAATTATCTAGTAATAAATTGTACAGAGGAAAAGACAGTGGAGAAGTATTTCTCCTTAGATTATGAAAAGTTTATGCTGTTGTCATTAATGATTAACAAGTCAATTTTTATGCATGCCTTAAAATAATCTTTACGAAAATATCCTTTCAATAAAACACTGATTTATTTATTTTATATAACAAACACATAGCACCTACTAAACAATGTGCATGGTTCTAAGTGATTTATAACTTATTTATTTCTCAAAATAACCACAGGATTAGGTATTACCCTTATATGATGAAGGACATGGACATAAAGTGAAGTAATTCACTAAGGACACAAAGCTAATATGTGCGTTTGAACATAGGCAGAGGTAACATAACACAGCTTTTAGAATCTATTGGTACATTCAATGTTGTCTCCTTCAAGTTCATTTTGGAACTGTACACTTTAGAGATTTTTTGACTAAATATAATTTTCTATCATTCTACTTTCTTGGACAGACTGAAGGTCGCTTGTCTGTCTGGAAGTGATCCTTTCTTAGCACATAGAACAAAGACAATATGGGCAGACTCAGTTTTCCTAAAAGATCAGCCCAAAGAGAGCAAAGTTAAAGTAGATTAAACAGACAGTGGACCCAAGTCTAAGCTTTATCTTGCCACCTTATTTTCAATTGGCCATACTTCATAGGAGTATCTTCTCTTGCTGGCCCTTGGCATAGAAGTGTCCTAAGAGCCCCCACACATCATATGATGTTTTGGAATTTTTCACAACAAAGTGTAAAGAGAGTTTGGTTTGTTTGAGTAGAGTCAGGTTTTCAAGGATCTTGAAGATTGACTTTGAGGTGTTCAGTCTAAGTTGTAAGAGAATAGAGGGCCACTGAAGGTTCTAGAGTTGAGAAATGGCAGACGGACGCCATGCCTAAAGACTAGTTTGTGGAATGGTGCAAAATGAATCAAAGTAGACCATGCATATGGCCAGACAGACAAATTATACAGGTAACTTGTTGGGTGAGGGGGTCAGAGAGGGAGGATAAGATAAAGAGAGAAGTCTACGGTAATTACAGAGCTTCAAGCATGGGTAATCAGAAGAATGTCATTTCACTCCCATTACTAGATGAGAAAAATCTTGTCTGGTAGGAGAAAAGGGAGACGAGAAAGGTGGCATAGAGTTGGAAGAGAGAAGAAGTGAATAAAACTATTGAACAATATACAAAAAGACTTATTTGATCATCACTTGCATCATGAAGCTAAAATGCTCAAACTTTGTAAAAGTAGAACTTTTTTGAGATGTATAATTTTGGGGAGGCAGAGCTATGCAAGCACTGGTCTGTGAAGAAGAAAATTTTATCTCTATATTCTAATTCCTTCATTGTAACTAGCCCTACTCTGTGAGGTAATCAGTCTAAATTGGTAGCTCCTATTACTTTCTCATGGAACCCATATGTTTCTTCATAGCATTATCATAATTTGTAATTATATACCCATTTACATGTTTACTTGTTAAATGTCTGTTTCCTCCACTAAATTGAAATCTTTATGAAGCTGTGAACGTTATTTTATTTTACAGCCATGTGTATCCCATTATTCACATAGTTTATGGTACAAGATGAGTAAATTAATCATCCAGGTTTCTTCTGCTCAATAAGAGCTAAATTTGTTTGTTTAAATCTTACAGACTAAAAAACAGGTAATACCTGGAAGATGCTATTCATTATACTCTGCTGAAAAAAAATGAAATCCATGTCTATAAACTACCTGGATTTTACTGGAAATAAAAGATAAGGAAAAGTTGCAAGTAGGTTAGCAGTGAATCACCAAACTTAAATATTCCTTTTAAGTGGTTAAACTCTATTAACATTTCAACTGTTCAAGTTCTTGGATATAAAATATTTATGAATACAAAAGGTTATAATGTAACATTATAATAAGCAGAGAAAAAAGCACTACTCTGGATCAGAGACAGTTACATTATAAGTAACAGAAGTTAGCTGAACAGCTAGAGTACTAACAACAACAAAAAAGTATGCCTTGAGATGAAAAAAAAAATGTGTGCTCATAAAATTTCAAATACTTCAATCAAAGTATGGTACGACATACATTAATTTTTTCCCACAGATGAAAGACCCAAATAAAGCAAGCTTGAAAAAAATCAAAGTACAATAAAGGTCTGTGATCCAGAACATCTTCAATCATAGCCTCTTATTCTGCTATGTCATCTAATTTCACCATTCTCCACTCCAGTGCCTTTGACCTTCGGAGAACAATAATGCCAATGACTTTTACAGTTATTTGCCCCATTGTGCCACTGTAATTGAGTTCATCTAAGAACCTGTTTGATATTGTATAATAATTGTTTGTGCAAGAGTTATTTTAGCCACACTAAGTCTTTATAAAATCTAATGAAGAAACTTAAGAGTTGTTTTGTGTTATTAGTGATAAAGCACCTCAACTCTATTAAAATATTCACTATTGTTTGAATTTTAAAATATATTTATCTTTACTTTTATGTTTAGAAATAAAAACACAAAGGACAGTTTTACTTTATTATGTTCTTTTGTCTTGAAATGAAAGAAAAATTCTCCCTGCAGAAGTGTTCCTATTGGTGTTTTTTTTTTTTTTTGATGATGAATGAAATATACATCAGTAATTTTATTTGTTTTATATATTCTCAAGTTATTATTATCCCAACATTCTCTTAAAATATATTTAATATTAAGTATGTATACAGGTTAAAGTAGTCTCTTCAAATAAGGATATTTTTCAATTATCTCAAGGAAAAAGACTAAAAATAGGAAATAAAATTCTTCAAAAACTCTCTCTCCTCCTTGCAATAAGTATCCAAGCTTTTACAAATGCCAGACATTTAACTTCCAGAAATATTACAGTGCCCAGTCTCTATGTAAAAAAGGTCCAATTTTTTTATTTACTTCAAGTAATACTCAACACAACAAAATCTCAATGCATAGAATATTCTGAGCAGTCTCTTTTTAAATGTAATTTTATTCATTAAAGGTGCCCATTTAAGTTGAAAAACTCACTCTAACACCAAAGTTGAAGTTGACCTTGTAGCTGGCAAGGCCCTTCTCCCAGTCAGGCCAACATCTGAATAGTTACCACCAAGAAAGTTTTTCTGTACTGACACTGATGAACCTGGCAGATGAGAGTGCCCCAGGTCAGTCTATCTAATACCATCAAAGTGAATCTCTTCCAACCTGAATGAACCTTCTGTGAAAGTGTGTGGACTGCAAGTAGGAGGAGGGCGGTAGTTGAAAATTTAAAGTAGATAGAATATGTCTAGTCAATCAGAGCCTGTCTGCCTCTCATACATGAATTAGCCCATTGCCAGGCAATCATTCATCATAAATGTCCCAGATGATAAACGTGATTTTTTTTTAACCTACTCTCTACTCTCTTACCGTAAACTATGGTGTACATTTCAAGCATTTCTATAGTTTGGCTACTTTCCTCCTCTTCATCTGTGTCAGACACCTGTCATGTCAATCACACTTATTGCTCATCACCCTCTATACATAATACACTCATTCATTCCTCACTGTGTTTTAAGCGCACTTTTCCATCCCAACACCCCGATCTGAAATGTTCATCTTTCTAACTTTACTCAATACGAAGTCCACCATCCCTCAAAGTCAAGATCAAGTTCACTTTTACTTTTCTCTGTCTAATTTCAGTCCATCGTGATTATTTTTATTCTACTATGTCATTACTTTGAACTTTAGTACATAAGAGTTTATTAATTGTTTCAAGTCCATTGAGTAGTCGGTCATTTAACTGAACTGTGAGGTCTCTCAGGACAGAGCCCATATTTTGTGCTTCCTGATTACTAGCAGTGCTAGATATCATATTGAAAGGGCAGGCTTTATACTGAACTGATTTTCCATGCTGGCAGCTGAACAGAAAGTAGAAATCCATTCAGTAAAGGCAAGGACAAGTGGACGGCAATGTTTTACTATCATTGCTAGGGTAAGAAGAATGATAAAAACCACTAAATCTGCCTACTGAAATACCAGGGAATAACAACATTATCAAATAGGTATTCCTATCTCCATTTACAGATGAGAAAAGGGAGCTTTAGAGTAAGGAACTTGTTAAAGACCATGCATCAGTTAAAAGCAGTAAAACTTGAATAAAAATGTAGTTTGGTCAGACCCTAAAGCTTTTACCACGGAACTCTAGGAAGATTTTCACCTCTTAAAAAGTAGATACTTATTCACTAAAACATTAATCATCCACCCGAATTACCCATAATTTATTAGTTATATATTAAGAACAATAATCATTCAATCAAGCCTTGTTGAGTGCTAGATATTGTAAAATACACAAAAAATTAAAAGACAATTCTGACAATTAAGAATAAAATATAGATGAATGGCAAGAAATTAAGAGTTACAGAAAATATAATATGAAATGTCTTAAAAATACTATGTGATGTGTCCAATAAGTGGTGCCATGAGTTTTTATGGGGGTAACTGTCATTGTAGGCTAAAGCTTCAAGACAAGATGGGCTAGGGGAAAGACCTCGAAAAATGAATGGAAAGCATATCTATTTCTGTCATGAAAAGAGAAGTCTTCAGAGATGGGAGGAGATCTGCTAAGTAAAGCACAGTTTCTGGTTCAGATGACATTGAGTAAACTCACTTGACAAAGGAGAGTGATGGATGGAAGGCTGGAAAGTTGTCCTAGGGAAATAGAAAGACAAGTCCTTATGGACTAATGTGGTAGGAATAGTTGGAACTGAAACAATGTTCTTTGTGCATGGCTCACTTCTTTTCAATTCTTTCCTTTCCTCTCAATTATTCCCTGGGCCCTTCTCTTTTAGAGGTCTTTGGAGACTATGGTTTTCTTTATATTCTTTTCAAAGTTTCTGGGCAAGCATGAACTATGGCATGGTTTACCAGTTTTCCTCTCTCCTCTCCCAATTTTCCTTTTCTTTTATGACATATGAAAGAAAAATTGTTTGTAAGTGTATTATAGTGTTAGACAATGTGATGTAGCAAAAAGGTATTCACGGCTTCTTAAGGCATACATAGCAGGATTTGACTCCAGTGCAGATGTCTAGTGGCAAATTGCTTGTTCTCTATATATCTCACATTCTCAATCTATAAAATAGTGAAAATAACAACTATTTGAGACGTTTAATGTTAAAATTAGAAATTATATATGCAAAGCACCATTTTTATACACAGTAAATATAGTATTAGCTCTGAGTATTATTGATTTATTTAACATTCATGCCAAAATTTTATATTTTATGCCAGAAGCTCTCTTTCTTATAGTACAGCAATGAAAACAAAACAAAATAAAACAAAACACAGTCTACATGCTGTTAAGGAACTGATGTTCTGGTTAGAGAGATAGAAAACATTCAGATAATAAACATGCAATATAATTTTAGCTATAGCTAAAGGCTGTAAAAAAGAAAATAAGACAGGCTAAGAAGATATGAGTAGGAATGGGAGTGTGGAGGATTTAGGTAGCGTGGCCAGGGAAGTCTCAATATGGAGAGTTATTTTTAATGAATAAAATATCATATGCAAAAATATGCTATGTAAAATATTTATCAACAAACAGATAATACTGAAATAGTTTCGAGTACTACAAAAATATTATCAATTTTAGATTAAATGGGATCAATACATCACAAAGGTTCCATCCAAGAACTTTTGAATAATTAGTATTTTACCAATGACTGAAAGACAAGGAATATTTTTTCTAAAGTGTTTGAAACCAGTGACTGATAAAAATGAATGAGAAACAAAAACAAATTGTCTTTGAAAGTATGATTTTAGCCAGTAAAAAATGTGATACATCTTCTTTTCAGTATTTACCTTATGTTCTTTCAAGAAAACTATTAAATAAAATGTGTGGTGGTTAAAACAGAAGCTTCAGAAAACAAACCATCTGGGTTCCCAGGCTCTAATTTTTCTTAGCTTTGTGACCTGGCTTATATAAATTGTATGTTAGTTTGTTGACGCTGTCAATTTTGTGGAAACTTCATTTTTATAAAAAGACCAACACATCCAATAGTAAAAATGTTATCTTTTTGGCAATAGAGTGATATTACTTGTATAGACTAAGCTGAATCAAACGTCAGCTGTATTAAATTTCCAGCTTAGCTAAAACAAGCGAAGAAAGTAATGGTCTATAAAATATAGTTATTAGGTTAGATATTTTCTATGGTTGTTTCCAATTTTAATTCCATGACTGCTTACTTTCCTTTATGTATTATATGAGAACTACCTCAGTGTATAATTAATTTGAGGCAACTAAATCTTTAAGCTTTATGATTGGAAAGGAAAATAAAATAATATATTGTGCTTATTCTTTCTTTTTTATGGACTCAGTTTCTTTTACAAAGTAGAATAACTAGATGCCATCAGGTTACATATAATTATCTCCTTTGATTTTGGGAAAATACTTTACTAAACTTTTTCTTTGGTAAAGAAAATGTGTACAACATACACATATTTGTGTATGCATGTGTATTATACCTGAGAACATGAAAAAATAACGACACTGTAACATCATGTGTTATTATTTCAAACTGATAATTTATTGACATCCTTATGTGATAATTTTTTTTAATTCTAGTAAATTAACAAATTCTCATTTTCAGAGAAATAATCCCCACTTGATAGTCAACTAGCTTGCATTTGAAATAAAAAGATAGTTTTTTTCAGCAGTCGAAAGAGAATAAGCAAATAACCATTGTTTTAAGTTCCTTTCCTAAAAGTGTGCACTAGTAAAAGAACCTTTAAGATTATGTTCCACATTCTAATTTGTAGTGAGTCATCCTTCTGTCCTATAAAATATGATACAAAAAGAATGCAGAGACTCATCCTCCAGCTAATGCATTGTTTAGAGACTTACTAACTTTGGATGAGAGCACATGGCCATGAGGACACGAGAAAATCTGAGCACTGCAGAAGCAACTACATAATTTGCTTCTTGATTTATTACATCTTTGGCAGGCAATGCTCCAAGCTTCCATGCATATATGGGCAATTGGGGCATCTGTGATGAAGTGCTGTTGACAGAAATATGGCCTGTGGTAACATGATTGCTATAATAAGGAACAACGGTAAGTCAGACAGCTGTATCAATGGTTATTCTTTGCTTTGATATTTCAAAATGTCAATGCACCATCACAAACTGTCAGGGGAAAAAAATGTAAAAGATGTGGGGAGAGGAAAGAACACTTCTATCTGCAGTTCTTTAATCAAGTCATTGTTTGAAATGTCCCTAATCACAAGTATATAATACATGCAGTTCTGCTACTTCCCTCTGAAAAAATAATGAGGATTTCATCAAAAGCTAATGCCAAGTTCATCAGTCTTATTTTGAAGTCATCATTTTTTTTTTTTTTTTTTACCTTGTAAGACATTACAGCTTAACCCTTCAAGGTCTATACTAGAATCTTCTTGATAATATATAAGAACTTATAACTGTAATATTGCTTCATATAAAAACATATTTATAACATATAAAATTGTATCAGAGAAGCCAGAAAAAGTCACAACTTTAGGCTGAATTTAGCTATTATGCATCTGAAGACCTAAAAATAAGGGAAGAACTAAATTAGCTAACTGATTCCACATTTTGGTTCTGTCTAATCTATAGCAAAAAAAAAAAAAAAGTATCTTAAAGAAATAATTGTTTCAAATAAATATTCTTAATTTTACATATCTTGTTTTTCTAGTCTCTTTATCTGTGCTCTAGTTTATCAAATATTGAACTTTAAAGTATTAATGACTTCTGTAGAAATAACTTCAAATGCACAATATATCTCTAGTGACTATAATATATTCAATACCTTTCATTAGTTCTTGAATTCAGGAATTAATCTACATGATAAACTATAGAATCAATTCTAAAAGAGAATTAAGAACAACATGTAACTAAAATTATGCAGACAGAGCAGGTGAAATATAAGGGAGTTATCTTGCTCTTATATGATTATAATATATAAATACATTCACAGGTTAGTATACTGTGCTATACCAAATATAAACATGTGTATTTTTCTCAACAAGAGTTAAAGAATTTAATAAACAATATATCCTTTTTTTTTTTTTTTTTTTTTTTTTTAGCAAAGAACGAAAGAAGGACACTGTATAAAAGGAATTTACTTCTGGTGGTTTTATGCAATGGCCAGACTAAGCTTGAAAATACTGATGTATTTTGTGGAGTATGGAAATCCAAAGAAATCATTAAATATTGTTACATTCCATGATAAGAACTATGATTGTGCTGAAAATTCAATCAGGTTCTCTTGCTAGTCCAATAACAATAATTTTAAGATGTTCACACCAACAAAACCAGTGAACCATGGTATTGCATTCAACGAACAGAATGAAGCCAGACACTAAGTCTATGATATAGAAAACACAAAACTATATTTAATATTTCTTTATGTTTTCAGCTATTTTGTACTTAAAAGGACAGGTTTTAAAAATGTAATAAAAATTCATATATACAGCACTCTGCTTTTTTATAGTCTTACACATTAACTTACCCAATACCATGGCGCTTTCTGCTAATGAAAAGAAAGCAGGCTGTACAAATCTTCTTAAGTCTCTTGTGGCAAGAAAACTATTACAGAAATGAATAGAAGGAAGTCTCCGGAGCTTTCTCCCTGCCTTCTTGTTTTACCAAAGGCTGTTAAGATCATACTGAGAACTGTCAAAGCTAAATAAACCACTGGCAATTGGGTTTATACCCTTTGGGCAGTCAGGCTTTCATAGGGGATGATTCGACTTTGTCCAAGCACCAATATATTAGAAACAATATGAAAACTCCCAGAGACTAGAGACTGGCTTATAACTGTAGACAAAGAGGCACTTTGCTGCTTGTGGTTTGCAAGAGAGGGCTTGTCAGAGAGAGTTAATTCAAGCAGCCTGAAATTACATCAAACCCGAACATCTAAGCACTGGTAATCTGCAGCTTTGCACATTGTATTTTTAAAGCTGTTCAGCTGCAGGGTGAGAGAACAACCTGGTTTCCAGAATCATTTAGAAATGTGAAATTTCTTACCTTCCATCTCTGACAAGGAAATACTCATTAACTTGTATGGGGTGAAGTGGGAGGGATGACTTTCAAGCCACTTCTAGGAAATCATTGAAGGTCAAAGTCAGATTATTATTTTACAATATCTTCTGAACAAATTTATTTATATTCAGAATAAATGAGTAAACTCATTGAAAATTAGAATTATAGAAATATGGATATATATGGAAGGTACCTGGGAAGTCAAGGCCTTCATCTGCATTTTACAGATGAATATACATGAGCTTTACACACTGAGTTTTAAAAATCTCATTTACATAGAAAATTTTATAAAGCACTATCAGTATGAATAATTTGATGTAATTGTTTATTTTCAATTTATATAGGTAGATTTTTAGAAAAAATATATAATAATTTTAATATTTCTCAAACACTTAATGCATACATTCGCTGACTGTATACAGATGTAAATATATGTACATTCGAATGTGCAGAGAGAGGGGGGCAGGAGAGAGAAGAGAGATTTTCCTATGCCAAGCAAGCACCGGCGGGGGACAGGAAAATAGTATCTGACTTAATAGTTTATGATTATATTTCTATAATCATGAGCATCCATATAGGTTATACAAATTCTACTGAAGTCCAGTATTGTCTGGACTTCATGTTTATGGTAAGATTCATGTTAGTTGTATGTTTTCTACATGGAAGAGCAAAATTTTAAGCCTGGTTCTTTTATTTATTAGCTGTGTGAACTTTGCCACCTCATTTAAAAACAATTTCAACTTCTGTAAAACAGAAATCATAATGTCTAATTAGAAGGCTGTCAAGATTAAATTATTTCACTCATGTCAAAGAATATGACGTAAAATAGGTAAAACAAATGTTGGTTTTCCTAGACTCAGAATTTTACATAATGGCAAAAAGGTACCTTCAAAAACATATTTTGTACTTGTATCCGAATGTGTCTTTGCTCAATGGTCCCATGCCTAACTGATGTACCATCTTAATTACACCCTTAACTAGAATTCTCATATTAACCTATATCATCAAAGTACTAAACTTTGTGAAAATATTTTAGAAGATATTTAAATATCTGCACTGATATATCAAGTTTATGACCTGGTACTATGTATTTATTCTAGAGACATTAGTAACTTTGCTTCATTTCCTCTTTAAGCAATTCACATTAATAATAAAGTCTTATTCTGCATCATGGTGCTCGATTTCAGAGCTCTCAAAATTAAGAAATCAATTCATAGTAAAATGAATTTAAGCTGAACCCTGTAATCACCTCTTAATTTTACTTAATGCAGTGTGTATATTTAGATGGCAAGTTAGCTGATTTAGCTGACCCTTGCTCAATTCATGGATCAGTTCACCAAATGTATTTATATATTTCTCCAAAGTCATACACCAGTGAACTATAAAATTAAGATCTCTTCTTTTCACTATCATTGGTTCTTTGATTTCCCAACTATTCACTTTTAACTTCCATCCTTTATTTATAATGAAACAATTAGAGAAATTGAATAATGGAATATTATATTAGATATTTTATATTATTTATGTACAAAAATATTTTTACATCTATTTAATGCTTTACATTGTGTACAAGAAAACCAGTACATAAATCAATCTATACCACTACCTATTCCTTTACAGGCATCTCAATGTTGAAACTGCATTTTATTATATTTAAAAATACAGAGTCATTGAATGGCTGCTTTGAATTTTTAAAAATTTTCTCTATTAGAATTTCCTAAACACTGATTTTTTAAAAACTTATATTTTTTAAAAAACTATATTAAGAATGATTTTCTAACTTTGCAGAGTCTTCTATGAAAGCAATTTTAAGAAGCCATATAGTATTGCAACAGGTAGATCTACCATAATTCTTGTAATAATCTTGTCTCGGATATGTGAACTAATGCCAATTTGATCCTCCTGACAAAACATCAGTTTGAGCATTCCTGAAAAACATCTTCATAACTCTTTAGACTTATTCCTTAACATAAATATTTCAAAATGGCATTTTTGGCCCAAGGTGATATAAATGTTTCAGCTTGCTCTCATGAAACTTTATAATAATTCATATAGCACTTATGTATAAGAATGCCTAAATATTTTACATATAACTCTGCACACAATGTCAAACTGATAGATAAAAATATTAAATTGTAATTTAAATAGAATTTTGAGTTGTTTGTTTATAAATGTTGACAAAATTTATATTACATTATCCACTCTCTAATGAACATATAACATTATATATATATATGATCTTCTTCAAATAATGGGGCTGTGGGTGCACCCAATCAGTCTTTATTCTGGTCCTATTTTTATTATATAATAAAATAAGCCCTTCAAATTTTATTTGTTTTTTGCATAAAATACCTTTTCAAAATTCTTTGCTTATATGCAATTGGTTTAGTTGTCATTTTAACCTGTCAGATTTATATTCTTTTATTTAGTTCTTGTAAAAAGAAAGGGAAGAAAAACTTTCCAGTTCTTTAGTAATTGCCTAGAAGATATCTAAACTGAATATTTTATTCCCCCAAACCTATTTCTAATCAGCTGAGGTTGTTAAAGAACCAGGTACTTTGAGGGACCTCATTATATCAGGCCCTCACTGGACTGAAGACTTTCTTGAGCAAATAACGATGGGACTTGTTTTAACCAACCATATACCAGTGACCTCAAACAGTCTATCTAGAAGGCAGCTTTCAATCTTTAGCTAGGATAAGTAAAATAGAGACCCTCTCCTTTCCAGGGCTTAAAAACCCTTCAGCAGAATACTCTGATTGTTTCCCCCACAGATCTGTGTTCCCTTGCCTGGTAGCTTCCCCACCCCTAAGACCTGGTGGTCTTTATTCCCTAACATCCCATTTCCTTGATTCTAAGAAACCATACATTTTTAAGACACATCATGGATTTAATATGTCTTTATTGGGGAAAGACATTAATAAACATAAGCATGATATAAAATTACATTAATTTAAAACCAGAATTTGATTTTAGAATTGTTGAAATGTGGGGAAAAATAAACTCAGGCTCTAAGGCCAAACAGGTTGGGTTTGAGTCCTGATATTATGATTTACTGTCCCATGATCTTGGACCTTAGTTTTCTCATCCTTCAAATAGAGATAATAACAGAATTCTACTCAGAGAGTGATTAAACAAAATAATTAAAATTAAGCTCTTAATTCAGAGTTTGGCACAAAACAATCATTTGGTAAATATTGATTAATATAAGCATAAGTTAATTTTTGAGGATTGGCATCAAAGTTTTGTTATACAATAGTATAATAAAATGCTCCTGGTTCCTATCTTTTATGATGCAATCAAATAATTTCTAAAAGTAAGCGTATCCATTTACATTGTATTTCTACAGAAAAACTCAAAGCAAAGGTTAGATGCTAAAGGTAGAATTTCTAGGTACATGAAAAATTTTGATGATCTATGAGCTCATTTCTAAGACTTCCAGAGAGATTTCCCATGGTGCCTTAAACTCATTCTCATCCTCTCCCCTTAGTGAACACGTTCAGCCAGCACAAAATCAAGATTACAGGTGGCTGATTTCTTTATTTTCTAACTTTATGTTCTTCATCAGGTTACAAACTGCCACAATTATAAAATCTGAATACTCTACAATATTATCTCGTCTGATGTCTGGATTTTCCTCAAGTGTCTCCTTA
The DNA here is from genome assembly GCF_000151845.1 of Pteropus vampyrus. NCBI lineage: Eukaryota > Metazoa > Chordata > Mammalia > Chiroptera > Pteropodidae > Pteropus > Pteropus vampyrus. The sequence goes on from NW_011888782.1 coordinate 8,586,377, forward strand.
CCCCCCTGTTTCTGTCTAATGAAATGCAATAAAACATTTCTAAAGGTCATGTGGGAAATGCACATATCAAGTAGCAATACTTACAAACTAGAGGATCAGAATATACCTTTTTTTTTTTTTCCTTTCAAAAGTCACATCAAGCTCAATGGGTAATTATTTCATTTTCAAGTGGCAATATAACATCTGGAAAAAAATGGAATTCACTTGGCTCTTTGAGTTTTATTCTGATTTTTCCTGACATCGTTATCCTTTGACTTGTCTTTCATGGCTGCATTCATTATGGTATACCGCACTTGAAATCTCTTGAATAAATATAACTTCAATAAGATTAAGTAGTTACCTCCAAGTAAAACTTTTTTAAAAATTTCACCAAATGGCTAAAATACAATATTTAAAAAAGCTTTGGTTACCAGTGCATATTTTCAAATAATGTAGCTTCCAGGAAAATGACATTAACTCATATTTTTGGTTTGACATAAATCCTGTATTTTCTAAACATCCAAGCAATACAGAGCAATTTTTACACTGTCATTTAATTTTAGCAAATATATACCCAGCCATTCATTATTTTAATGTTTCTATAACTAAAATGAACTTGGGGGCCAAGAGAGCAATTTATTTAGGTTTTCACAAAGATATCACTTCAGTATTTGGAAATTAGAGAAAATTAGAATAGACAACTCTAATTAGAATAGAAAACAAACATACACACACACATACGCACACACACAAATAATTAAAAAACTAAAGGCACACGTAGTCTGCAACAAAGCATTACCAGAGAACTGTTTTAAAGTGAGGCCCTTTCTAAACTGTTTTGCTGAGCTATAGTTATAATATTATGAACAAATAAGAGCTGGCTGTGAACACAAAACAAGGGTACTCTTAAATTATTTTTAATGGAATTCTTTAAGGTAAAAAGTCAGATCTGTTTTTAGTTTATTTAATTACAGGATAGGAGCTACCTTCCCTCTCCATTCAGAAGATAATAAAGACACAAGATATGTCAATGAAAAACATAATTTTGAGTCACAGTCTTCTCATTGTTTTGCTGTATAACTTAAACTGTGCCTCAGTGTCTTTGCTTTGACAAAGTTCTTATAATAATAATGGCGACTATAAAGGCTGAATATAAAATTTTAATACATTTTTTGGGATGATGTTTGACCCATGGTAGGTGGAATTTATCTCTAAGTAATACATTCCAATAATTTTCTTTACTTGAAATAATCACATAAGGATCAATTTGCTCAAATTGATACATTCTCATAATGGAGATTCCTCAGTTATTTCATAGACTCACAGGGATCTAAAGGACAAGTAGAACAATTCCTCATTCCAAAGGGTTCCGAATTTTCTCATTTTGTGGCACTTTTAGTGTCTTAGCAATTTTTATATGATATTCCCAGGTCAGAAATATGTGAGAATTTTATTAAATAGTTGAGTCCAAAAACTTAACAGTTATTTATGTTCTAACAACTTAATAGCCCAATGATTAAATAATATATATTAACAAAATTAAAACATTATTTCATTTCATTCTTAAATGACCAGAATTACTTACTAATAGAATGCACACACCTGTTGAGCCTGACACAATTTCTCAAACTTTGGAATAAGATTGATTGAACATCCTCACTTTCATTTCCTGTTCTTCATCGACATTTGTATTATACTTGCTTTTTATCACAGCAACTACCAAAAATTAAGCTTTACAAAAATATGACATCATTAAAAGTAATGTATGTGATCTGATGTTGAAAGAGTGAACAGCCTCAATCAATTGATTTATGCAGTGTCTGAAAGGCTATGCTGTTTTGCAAAATATTTAAATATTTGGTGGTGCCCCTGTGAGTTTACTGAAGTGCTTCAGAGCACTTTCACACACAATTTTGGAACTTTAACCTTAAACAATTGTTTTTTTAATCATGAAAATTAAAGGTATTTTATTATCATCAACAAAGGTTTTTGTGTCCTCCTATAGGTGGAATGTCATTGTGGAAAGCTATGATAAGATCTTTCTTCAAACAAAAGAAAACAAAGAGATGAAAATAAAAATCCTTTTTTTCTCCCCATAATACCCAGCACAATAACACAAATTTGGATGCATTGCTATTGATGACTGGCTTCTAATCCTTCTTCTGAGCCTTGTTCTCAAAATGGTTGGGGGAAAGTTGGTGGTATTCCTATGGCAGCTAAAGTTACTAGTTTCTAATGGGGTGTGGGACAGGACATGAAAGAGAAAACAGACTGGATGGAAAATGCAGGTACTTCCAGCTCAAGAATTGGAGAGGGAGAGGATGAGTCCTCTCATCTCCGACATTCCTTCATACCTATCTATTCAAATCTGACCAACGCGTATCAACTAAACAGGTGATTTTTTAAGGCCTTGATGGTTTCCAGGAAGCCCCAGCTAGCCACTGGATCCAGAATCATCTTTATCCATACCACTAGGTGGGGCAAACTAAGCAAGAACTTGTATTTGTCTAAATTTTTCAATCTATTCCCAAATTCCTAGCCAGCCAGCTGCACAGGCTCATCCTGGCAATTTCATTAACTCATATTTTGTAGAATTGAATATTTTGGATCCACCCATTGAGTTATGGTAGTAGGAAGATTTAATTTATCTTGTATCAATATCTACTGGAACTCAGTTCTGTACCAGCACATGCTTGGTGCTCCAGGCATGATAACAGATAGTTAATGCTTCCATAATTCAGAGAAGAGAATATCTTTTCAGGCTTCTCACAAGTATATAGAGTTTATTCATCCAGAGTCCTAGCTATGAGCCAGGTCCTTATCTCCAGCTCCAATATGGCACCAAAATGGAGGCATCCAAACTTCTGCCAATATGGCCAGACTCTGGAGAACTTGGGAAGTCTGGTGGAATCTTCAGTCATGCGAGAAGAAAGGTGTCCATTTGGGATAGAAAGTGTGCCCTCCTACTCTAAACTATAACTGAAATTGGAGTAGGTATAGAGAATGTCAATTTTTCAATATTTATTATGTATTCAATCATCTTACTGAATTTATAATGTTCTTTTAGTTATCGTATTATTGCCAAATTTGTGTTACCTTTTTGTAAAATTTATTACAAATTTTTTCTCCTTTTTAAATTGAATTGACTAGAATTTTCAGAATAATTTTTAATATTACTTATAGTGAGTAAATTTAGACTTTTCCTGACTTTAGTAGAAATCCTTTTAGCATTGTACTATTAAATATATTTCTGGCAACATATGCTAATTTAAAAATTGTGCAATAAATGTTAATATATTTTATATCTCCTTTTAATGTATTGTTATATAAATACATTTTTTTTTACTATCATGACTACGTCTAAAACAGGTATTTTTTCACTAAAATATTCCGTTACATAAGAAAAAATGTGTAATACAACAGGAAACAAATTCTATTTATGGTGCTTTGTTGTTTTCATTAAAAAAAAAGTGACAATAATTCAAGATAAGTGGCATTCCTTAAGATCGCTCTATGTTATTTATTACCTTTTATTTTCCTAACAGCCAACATTCGAATTTATGGCCTAGCACTAACTAATTTTTAACTAAAAAGTCAAACTTGAACCATTGAAACATACTTGAATGAGCTCATTTTTTAAAAAAATCGATTAGCACTAATGTCTGCAGTAACAAGAAGTATTAGACAATTTAAATTTAATATTTTCTTTTTTATGTGTTGAAATCAAAGCACTTAAAAAACAGCCATAACACAGACATCAGGGCTTTGATAATCTACCAGATGGTGGTCAGACTATAAGACAGAGATAAGACTCTACTCATTTAATCTTGCTACTTGTCAGCTGTGCTGATAATAATATGTGAGGTGGCAGAAACTGTTTAAAGAAGGTGATGAAGTGTCCTTTTTATTTAAACGATATAGTCCTTTATTAGTGCCTATTTATCATAGATAAATTAAAGTGAATGATGGGAATATTTTATAGTCATAGTTAAATAGCAAATTGTTAGGTCTCAAGAAAAATATTATAGCAGATCTTAAATGACCAGTGGGTCTGAAAGAGTTAGGTTTTTAATAATCATTGTTGCAAATATTCAGAAATATTTAGGTCTCATGTGGAATATTTTTATTTGAGTTTTTTTTTTTTTTTTCCTTTCTGTCCCATATTTCAAACTACATGCTGGCTTCAGAGATCCCTTGTTTTCTTGTCAATTAATACCATCTTGTTCAAAGTTCTCTCAGCCTATAGGTAAAATTGAGAATATAAACCAACATAGAATTATATTTCTGAAAGAAAATTATCAAAACACTGAGATAACACTGTGATGATCAAACTTGACCTACTAACTTGCTATAGACTGATTGTTCTTTTGACATAGTATCCATTACCTTAAAAATGCTATAAATTTATCAGACATTCTCATAAATCTGGATTTTACAAAATTATTTTTAGAATAAATACAAATAACTACAAATTCAATATTAATGTTGATTTAATTTAATGTCATAATAATTAATTGATTGAGGAAGAAAACCGCTTCTATATTTTTTTGTGAAGTTGTTTTAACTTTTATCCTGAGAAGTGGTATTGGTTCTGCTCCACCCCATTTGTTTTACAAACGTGATATTCTTAATCAGTCTTAAGTTGTAGTAACACAAAGAAAATGGAGACAACTTTTAAAATGATAAAGTTTGGGTGGGGGAAGGAAAGAAAGGATTGACCCTCTACAGTGATCTAATGGTAAACATTTAAAAGGGAGACAATTAAAAATTTACCCTGAGAAAGTTAAATACTTTTACTTAACTTTTCAATTATTAATACTTAACTTTTCAATAATTGGGAGAAAGTTCCTACCCAACAGAGTGACATATTTAAAGCAATTGATATGTCAGAGAAACCTGTTCAGTGCAATGGGAAAGAGTGATTCACGACTCCGGTAATTTGAGGAAGTGTTATGCTAAGCATGGTCTCAAAATAATCATGAAATGAGCCTGCTTTCAGAAACAAGGATGCATGGCTGCAGGGGCCAATGCCAGATCTTCAATGAAAACATACCTCAAACAGAAAGCACTCTGTACTATTTTCTCCTGTGAGCTGCAGTTGCTCCTCAACAGGTGATTCAATTTAACCTTGACTTGAGGTTTATTATCTCTATATATTCTCTATCCTTAGCATTGGTACTCTGCTTCTCTCTGGATATTCTCTAAGCTTGGTACTCTGATTGCTTCTCTCATTAAGGTCGTCTTTACTTTGCAAGTAACCTAATTCAGTAATTGCAAAACCCAACTATCTTCCCTTAAAATTCCACTTCTACTTCACAACCTTGTTATGCTAATGGCCCCACAACAACTTTATCGCTTCCTGGTTTCAAAGTCCCAGGTCTCCTCCCATCACTAAGCTTCATAAAAGCTCTTACAGGATGAACAATGATATCATTGGGGATTATAACGGCTCTCATCTACATCTGTAAGAGGAGGACATTCTTCTAGAGGAAAAACTCTCTATTGCAATTCTACTGAACAGTCTGAAAATTAAAATTATACTCTTTTCTCTCTCCATAAACTCATGTGGCATAAGCCTGCCCAGGTGCTAGAGGATATACGTAAGATACTGCTGGAATGGCGTGCTGTGTGGTTAGGGGAATGACTGCAGGTTTTGTCTCCAGTCCTCTGCCTCTGAACATTACCATCTGTCCACTCCTTATTTCCACCCTTTATTTCCATTTCTCTACATGGCCTTTCCCTCAGGTCTTAGGAGCTGATAATGCATTTTAGTCTGTCTGTCTGGTATTTTGCTTTGGCTTTTTTTCCTCTTCAATTCTCCATTGTATCCCAAAGGACCTCCTCCCAGCACTCTACTGGTAAATAAAATGCCCCAGTAGTAAACACACTACTTACATTCAGTGTACTAATCGACCACCAGTTTGAGGATGCAGGTAGCAGACCGTACTTGATGAAACAGTTCTATTTAAATCGACACACTGATTCTCAAAATCACCCTCACGTGTCCAAGAGCTACCCACATAATTGCATACACTCACTCGCACACATACATTAAAGAGAAGGAGATGCCGGGAGGAAGGCAGCTATGGAGACATCCTTCTTTAAGAAAATTGTTAGAATTTATTGGAATGGACATGTGCAGGCTTATCTCTCTCCTCCCTGAAAATCTTTGTCTCCTTAATGGTTTTCAAAATTAACATAATTAAGCCTTGTAGATCATATTTTGTCTTCCCTATCTAAGAGTATCAGCTTGTGCAAGTGATCAGCAAAATCATTTTGTTAGCTGATCACAATAAGACCTATATTGTGTAGTTAGGAACATTGGATAGTGACAATAGAGGTCAACATCTTGCCTTTGCTCTCAGACAGACCAGAGTTCAAGCTTTATTGCTTTCCAGTAGCAAAAGAACTTGTATAAATTTCATATCTCAAACCTTCAGTACCTTTATCCTAAAATGGGAATAACTGCTTCTCCACAGGTTTGATGTGAGAACAAATGAGACAGTACTTATATAGTGCTACCTTGGTGGGCACATGTTATATAATTAATAGGTAATAGCTCTTCTTTTATTGCTATTATCATTATTGTTACTGACAAGAACCTGTATACCTAGTTTGAAAAATGCTCTTACTCAATGAAAATAAACATTTTCAACTATAATATAATCCCAAGGTAGAAGAAGATTCTGTTGCCGCATTATATAATAACTAACTGGATAACCTATTTTTCCAAATTATTGCAGAATGTTTTACAATTGAAATAAAAGTCCAAATAAATATTAAGCCAGAGAGAGTTGTATAGCAATCAGAAAAATTGGTGTTTAGCAATCAGAAACATTGCTAAATATAAACCATGGTTGTTTACAATATAATTTTTCTCTCCTAGTAAAGCAATGTGCCAGTATTTTTTTCCATTATAATAATACAAGGAAAATAAACCATTGAATATAAATAAACCACTGTATTACATTTTCTACAATGAGAAAGAAATACATACCATAAAGTTCTTCCTTTAAAGTCCTAAGATTTCATAATACAACATTACAAGATAACACCTCCTGGGATTGCAGCATAAAACATAAGTTTCTAGTATTTGTTGTTTTTATTCCATGTGGTTAAAAAAGTTACATTTATAGTGTTTTGCAACCAATAGTTGTTACATAAATGCCTTTGCTCTTACCGTATCACAAATAATATATGATATTCAGGTCAGAAATCTAGTTTTAACACTTTGAGAATACTATGCTTTACATTATTCAGAGATCTATTTAAATTAGATAATCAAAATGAAGACTGCTGCTTCCCACAGACAGGAAAACCTACTTTAAATAGGACAAAATGCATAGTCAAAAACAAATGAACATGCTGAATGCAATTAAAGAAATGCACAAGATTTATTTTCCATCTGTCAGGCCAAAACAATGAGAAAATAAGTCATAAAGTTATAAAATATCACACTGTTTTTGAAGAAAGAGTCAAAAATTTAACCTTTTTCTTTCCCCTCCAGCTAAGACATTCGTTTCAATTTGATATTTTTGGAGCACTGGAAACAATTATCTGTGCTTCTTACCCTAACTCAAGTCCAAAGAGTTAAAGTATTCAGAGCTCATGAATGTGATGCAGGAGACTCTGTCACCAAGTCTCCTCCCATGGAGGATGGGGGCTGGCCTCACTGCAGGCACAGGGAAAAGGAGCCTTGGGCTACTGTGGCTACCTAGAACAGGAGAATCATGGAAGGCAGCTTATCTAACTGCTTTCCTTACCCCAGGACAAAAGAGAGAATCCAATCCAGAAAGAGAAAATGACTCATACAGAGTGGGTGTGAGCTCCACAAAGGGCAGAAGACTTCTCTGTCTTAATTCTGGTTTACTGGATTCTAAAAGAGTACTTGGCATAAAAAATGTCTTGATGACTAGTTATTAAATGAATGAATGAACAAGAACTTACTTAAGGGATAATTTTTTCCTGTCACCAGTTTGGGCAATTTCAATATCACACTTGAAGAACACTGGACTTTACAAAATTTTAAGTTAATAATTGTTTTCTTCTCTTTTTTGGTTAATAACTGGTATTTTGACAAAAATCCTTTTAAAAAAGCCAGTTTTATTAAAAATTCTAAGTAACTGTAGAATTAGTTCAATTGCAATAAAACAAATTATGGCAAGGAGGTAAAAATGTCCTTAAAACTACATTGGCAAATTAAATGAATATATTTTACATTTTAATTATAATGCCTTTCATTTGCCTAGAACTATAAGATTTCTAAAGTGGGGTACTATAAATTGTGTCCTTAGACTGTTATATTTCAGTTGATGAATAACTGATTTCCTATTATTTTGTAAGTGAACAGACTGCAGCTTATGTATGTATGCATGCATATATTTATATTTAATCATTAATAAATGCACACATACACATGACTTCCCCCAAAATGCCACCCCAATGCAGTGTCAAGCATATGGTAGCAATAGAAAGTAACTCCTCCTTACACTAGAATACAAACTAAATGCGAATGAAAATAGTTAAGAAAAGAACTGCTTCAGGTTATAGTTCCAAAATCTAGAAAGATTACATTTCTGCAGCAAACTGACTTGAAAAAAGAGAGGTATAGAAAGTTCATCTTTGAAATTGTGAATAACAAAAGTAGTACAAATTTAAATTATCTTTTAAAACCCATGCATGTTCACAAATTCATGAGGACTCATGCATGTATACATTCATTTTTTTAATTTATGCATCCATTTATCCAACCATCCATTTGTCTATCCATCCATCTGTCCATCTTTCCATCCATCCATCCGCTCATCCATCCATCCACCACCCATCTATCCATCCATCCATCCATCCATCCATCCATCCATCCATCCATCCATCCATCCATCCACCTATCCATCCACGTACCTATCTATTCATCCATCTATCCAAGATTTTGTTTATTCATTCATCTACTGAGTGTTGTCTTGTAGATTTAGTGGTGAAAAATATTGCCCTTGTGCATCTTTAATTTTAGAGAGATATACAAACATTCAATAACTAACCAATTAAGTATTAGATTAAAATTGTGATTAATACTACAAGTATGGAAATATAGTGTGCTATGACTGCTTATATCAGAAGTTTCTAAAAGTATTTGGGGGTCAGGAAGGGCTTTCTTGGATACATTAGTTCTGAAGGAGACATACAAATCCATTATTTAGTGGAAGAGCATAAGGAACAATTTTCAAAGGAGGAGGAATAATTGTAGAACTCTGAAATAAAAAGGACCATTAAACCTATGAAAGACTAATGTGACTAAAAGGAAGAGAGTATAAGGAAGAAAGGTCACCCCAAAAAGAGGTGAATTGGGTTGTTGGGAGCTTATAAATGGTCTCGTGGACCGGTTTAAGGAATTTGGCCTTAATCCTAAAAGCAATAGGAAGATGCTGAAGAATATAAAGCAGGGGTAAGACATGTTCATATAAATATCATTCAAAGATCTTTCTCACTGTAGTATGGAGAACAGATTATGAGTGACATAAAAACAGGCAAAAAATGTTAAAGAGGCTATTGCAGAAAAGAGATGAGTATGTATTCAATGAGAATCCTGGTGGTGGACATAAAGAGAAGTAGATAAATAAGCATTTCAAAGGTAATCGACATGATGTTCAGAAGGAGGTTTAGTCTGCATTTTAAATGATTAGTAGAGAAAATTGGGTTCCTTACCCCTTTTTAAGAACATAAAACTTGGAAGTACTGATTGTCTTTCAGACATAAACTAGCAATTCAGTTCCTGGAAGGGTAATTTCATACAATATTCATGCTGGCTGCTGGCCACTTTTGTCAGCTGGTGAGGTATCTGGTATTCTGTGGAAATGTATTTTTTTTGTACCATATGATCATATAGTTTTTTCTTCATTTTAGCTTCTTTGGTAAACATATATTCTCAAAGCTTTGTGGGTTTGAAATTGTATTTTGATGAAGGAATATTAATATGCACTTGGGAAATGTCTTTATAAAACAAAGTTAAATTGATTTTGATCTTGCAAAATATCTTAGAGTCATTATTAGTCTAATATGTAAGGGGATACAGTAATTACATATGTCCCTAATTATTTGAACAAGGAAGATTTTCCCAAGATCACCTCTATCAACTATTGCTTTATGAATGAACTTTGGGCAATTCTTGGTTAAATAGTAGTCTCTTGCTCTGAGCAGTATCTTTTATTTAATATTCCCATCCTGGCTTTGGAAACCAAAATTAGCCACAATGGTCTTTTCCCAAGAGAGTCAATAGGACTTGTCTGCAAATACTTTAAAATGTTTATTTGCTCTTCAGGCTGTTAAAGCTTGAGCAAACTCAAATGTGCCACTTATAACTCTGTTGTAGTGATCATTTGGGAGAAGTTTATCATCTGTTTAGCAGGTCACCTTTCATCCTTGTGTTGGTATTGGCTCTGTATGTGGTGTGGTTGGAGGTAGGATAGAGACAGTGGTCACGAGGAGGGTGAATAGTATTAACTCTAATTTTTCAGATTATAATCAATGATCTATTCATGGTAGGTTGCAGAAAAGTAAAAGATAGAAAGGGGAAAGAGTTCCTATTGCTTCTATTCACTGCTTCCCATCCTTATCCAAGTTAATATCCCTATTGCCTAAGAATCTGAAAACAGTATCACTTACATAAAAATGTCTAAATTGAATCTACATTCTGAAAATCTTTATCAGTCAAAACACTGAACTCTACTTCTAAAAACAAACAAACAAAAAAATTGGCTGCCCTGATGGTCAAATAATTTCTTTATCCATCTTCCTTTAAGTTATAATACAATAAATATGCAAGATATCTCTTTATGAGAGCTTTGTACATTTCTTTTCTTTGATAATTAAAAATGTATGTATATACAGGACTCCAGAAATATAAATTAAAAGCAACAAAGTATAAATAAAAATTATGGTTCTGGCAATGGTGATCAAAATAAAAGGACAAATTTGGAGCAGAAATACAATTTCAAACTCAGAGCGATTTTAGAATGGCTACTAATGTTAATGTTATGTGATATAGTATAGTATCATAAAGGCATTAATGCAAAAGAGACTGAATATTACCTGAAATATTTTAAATAAACAAACCATACTTAAGAATTTCATGTAAAGTGTTCAGTTTAGTGCCTGGAATATAATAAGTGGTATATAAATGCTAGGTACTATCACCTTTCTTATTGAACTCTTCTAATTCAATTTTGTACAATAGTCCACTTGTTCCACAATTCAATTTATAAGCTTGAGTAAAGAATGAATCAAATATCATTAACCAGGATTAAAAAAAAAATCAAGATTAGTAAGTTTAAGCTCTTTCAAATATGAAATATAAATTTTATATTTCTGCATCTCTTTCATCCACTAAAACCTGGAGTTTGCATCATTATATGTGCAAGAAAGTGAAAATATTATCACAAATGAAAAAAATACCCATGGGCTCTTCATAAAACTTGCTTTAAAGAATTCTTCTTAAGAACTTGCTCCACAGTTGGTCCCTCAAAAAAAAAAAAAAAAAAGAGAGAGAGAGAGAGAGAGAGAGAGAGAGAAGAATCTCCAATTTCAAAGGTTTTGAAGCAACAGAATATCTTGTTTTATGTTCAAAGGTAATTGCTATTCTTATATTTGGCTACTAGCAATATGAGACTGTGGAACGTCCTTAGAAGCTACTGAACTTAGGAAGATGCATGTGTTTATGTATTAAGCAGATAAAAATAACATTAGCTCTTAGGTTTATTTCATTTCATTCAGCTATAGTTATCCCTTAGATTTCCAGCATAATCAATTCCAAAATTGACCCAAGAATCGCGAAAGTATGAGTCTCAGAAGATGGAAAAATCTGTACTGAAAAGGAGTGAGCATAGTGTAAAGAGAGACCAAGGGAGATGTGGTGTCTAATTCCACTACTGCAACTTAACAGCTTGTGTAACTTTCTTGATTAGTAGACTCTGATCCTATATTTCCTTATCTGTAAAATGGGTTTAAGGATAATTAGATTTCAAAGTTGTAGCAAGAGCTAAAAATTAAGTAATATATATAAAGTACATGCCACATATAAGAATCATTTATTCAAATATCAATTACTGAGCACCTAGTGTGTGCTGAGACACAGTGTTAATGATAAGGAAATACAAGTGAATAAGACAGATATATTTCATAGACATATTCTACCAAGTCATACAGAAAGTAACCAAGTAAATGAGTATGTTTTAAAAATATAATGTCAGAAATACACGATATCTGCACACCTCACAAATTTCAAAAAAAGAAAAAGAAAGGCTTAAGAATGGTTTTACAATAAAAGTCTAAAGAACAAACACTAAATGCAGCGCATGATTCCAGACTGGATTCTGAACATGAAATAAATAGCTACAGAGAACATTATTGGAATATTTGACAAATTTGAATATGAGCTTTAGATCTGGCACTATTATAACAATGTTAAATTTGATTTGGATTATTGTTCTGTGGTAAAATGATATCCTTGCTCTTAGGAATAAACACTGAAGTATTTAGGGATAAAGGAGCAAAATGCTTTAGACAACCCTCAAAAGGCTCAAAAAATGGAAGGAAAAGAGAGGAAGAATGCAAAAAGAAGGGATAACAGTAAAGCAAATGAGCAAAACGAAAATAATTAGTAAATCTTGGTAAAGTCTTTATGAGAGTTCCTTGCACTATTCCTGCAAATTTTCTATAAGTTTGAGATTACATAAAAATAAAAAAGTTACTTTGTTTGAAGGAAGGTAGAGTGTTATTCAACAAGTATAATTTCCTTTCCCCTCTTCTCTGGAACCTGACTTTCTGGAGTAAATTTTGCTAATCTTATTTAGAATTTTGGCAATAGAAACAGAGACTTTCAATTGTGTATGCCTTCCATATTGAGTAGTACCATTCTATCTCAATGGATTTGACAAAATCAATAATTTATAGTATAGGACTTTAGGTAGAATTATGTTACTGACGTGTATGAGTCAGAAAACATCCTTAAACACCTGGCACAGCTTCTAAAGCTGATGTTTTATTTGGAAAACAAGCTCAATGTGTAGCAAATACATAAAGCATATTGATATTTCAAGGCTAAGGAATTGACCTCACCTTTATTTCCCATAACAAGTGAGAGAAATGACAAACTTTAGTTTAATAAAGATGCATCTGTGGTTTTCAGTTTAATTATGCTAGCATTTCTTAGACTGGGTCAAATCTATAATGTGCCTCACAGGCTCTATAATCAGAACTGCTCATTATATTCATTTCTCCATTACTGTAATTAATAGTGTCACACATAAACCCACTGGTGTCAACTGCTAGATTTACTTCTGACTTTTTAGAATAAGTGTGTATGCACATGCATGTGAATGTATGAGTTTGTGTGTGTATTTTAGAGTAGACAAGCATGGATATAAAATAACACATAAGAGAGATAAAAAGGTTTATTTATAGTATGGGAAAAATATGATCAAATAATTGTAAAAAGTACTATGCGTGATATGTTCTACAAAGGAAATTTCTACCTTTAACTTGTGAAAAGTGGGTAATTGTGAAAATATGGAATCTAGAAGTACTGCAGTGGTCATTATTTAAAAAGTTTAGTTTTGGTATTGCTGGTCTCTTTTGACCTTCTTCAGTCTTGGGCAAGAAAATAATATCTGGTCTATTTGACTTAAATTCCTTAAAATTCCATTATGTGAAGATAATTTATTTCTTCCAAATTTACTGCCTTAAATATTGGCAACAGTTTAATTTTATTATCATTTGAGTATTTATTCTAAAACTTAGGACAAATAAAAATTTAAGCCTGGAACTTCCACTGCCAGTTATGTTGGAGTATCTTACTGCAGATCTATGATTCTGCTAATAAAACATATCAAAATAAAATTTTAAACAATGGATTTGAAAGCATCAGAAAGCTACTGAGTTAGCCAGTTTTGGAGGCAGATCCTAGAGAGAAGGAAATTGTATTTAGGTGAGCTAAATTTTCTTCACATTTGCTTTCTCTTTGGGACATTTACTGATTCTTGAAGAGTGCCAATATGTGACTAAGCTGGGTAGAGAAGCTGCTAAGAGCCTTAAAACACAGAAGAGATTTTGGTGATTTCTCAAGGTTAGGAAAACAAAAATTGGAGTTCTGATATGGCAAGGCAGAATTTGACTGACCAAAATTCCAATCATGAGGTTCACAGAAATGAGACTGTTTTCCCATTGAGCCATTATCTGATTAAACTACAGAGGAAAAGATACAAAGAAACCCAGCAGAAAGTGTGAGAAAAAAGGCAAACATGACTAAAGAGATGCGTGGAGTCTTCAGCAAACTCACAGTGCTAGGAAGACCAAAATCAAGTTTCAAGACCTCCAAGGAGAAGTGGCACTAGCAAATACTCCAGGATCTAACTGACACTCCTGGAGGAATATACTTAGGTGTAGAAGCAAACCAAAGGTAGACTGAACCTCGCCAAAATTGCAAACTAGCATCAAGTTAATTCAAGATATGATTGGCTATAGTGATATGTCTCTTTTTGGCCTGTCAGAGGATAGAGTAAATCATTGCTAAAATTTTTTATACACAAGATTAGCTGTGAAACCAAATTTTTTTGGAATATTAATAGAACCAGAAGAAAAAGCAGGCAAACACAAAGTGACACAAATAAGAAAGTTATCAACTAAAATTTTAAAATAACTGTGATTAATATCTTTAGGCAAATGGATGACCAGGTAGAGAATTTGAATAGAAAATAAGAAAAGAATAAATGGAAAATTTTTAATTAAAAAATATAAAAACTGAAATTATAGCATGATAATAGGACATCGCTGAAGAACGAATGGATGACATGGAAGATAGATCAATACAAAATATCTAGACTATAACACCAAAAGTAAAACAGATGGAAAGTACAGAGAGAAGCGTGAGAGACCTATTATATGCAACAGAGAGGCATATGTATGTTCATATGTATGTTAGTTATATAGTTCCAAACTCTTCATCAATAGCGGAATGGATAACTATATTTTAGTATGTTTATAAAATGGAAAACTATTTAGTATTGAAAAATAATATATTATCACTACACAAAATATAATGATGAATAATTCAAACATAATATTATACAAAAGAAGTCATATACAAAAGAGTACATGCTTCATGATGCCATTTATATACAACTCAGAAATAGGTAGACTCAGTCATTATCATTAGACAGGAATTAATTACTGGGGCCACTGGGGGTGCTATTAATATTGTACTTCTTGACTTGATGGTGGTTACAGAGTATATTTGATTTATGAAAATTCACTGAATTGTAAACATGGTTTGTGTGATTTTGTGCCTATAAGCTAAACTTCAAAAAAAGAATTAAAAAAAGAATTAAAAAAATTAAAGCCTGAGTATGTTAGAGTTACAGTTAAAATTAAAGTTTTGTATGATAATATACATCACTTTTATCCTCCCACAGCTAATAAAGTCCCTTTGGACATTAATGGCTTTTGGCTTTCAAGGAATGTGATGAATTAATGAGGAGAGAGAATGTCAAAAATTTTTTTTAAAAAGTAATAAGCTGAATAGGGGATGTGTGTATATCTGAAAGACTACTCAATAGTCCTGTACATCCTTAAAGAAATGAGCAGAATGGAGGTTGCTTAAGAACAAGCAAATTGTCCCACCAATTCTTTCCTGCTTTAGGAATTCAGCAGAGCCAGGGATGGCTGATTTGGCCACCAAGCAAGAATCAGAAATCATAATAATGTCACTACTATGGAACTTATAAAAAATAATAGATCAATGTGCTTCTGGTCTGCTTATTTGTTTATCTGTTTCTTTTTATCATTTCAGGAGGCAAGATGTCCCCAACTTATTTGGAGCCTCTTTCACAACTTTATACTATTTTGATTAGAATCTCTTAATTCTAGACTCAGCTCCTAGAGAGCATGGTCTGTTTCTTATTAGTTGTTTATCTACATTCCCTAATAAGGTAGCTGTCAAAGAGTGAATATTAACAAATGCGTGTTTCTTATTACTTGCATGGTCTAAACCCAGGGCTAATATTGTAGCATTTTAGGTATTGTACATGTTTTGACTTTGCTTCTTTTTTCCCCTCTGGAAAGAAAAAGAAAAATAACCCAGGAACTATGCCATCATTGGCAAACATAGATTAGAATTTATTTGTCCTGGTGTGACTGAAGCTCTTGCTAAATTTTCTCTAAGATTAAAAGTTTTGTCTGTGCTCTGACACATATGTTCATGATCAGATTTTGCCTTTGTCTCCAGACCAGACCGAACATTAGTAAAAATGACAATATATCTTTTTATCTGATTACTCTTTGTGACTAAAAGGCATTTCCATTAATTATGTATATGGATGGCTCCCCACAAATGTAGTCAGTAAGAACATCACAAATTGGCAAATTGACACTTTAAAAAGTATTTCTGGGGATTAAGTGTAGATGGCATGTGAAAGCCATCTTAAATGTTCAGTATTACCACAAATGTTTCCTGCATACCTGACCTCAATTCTATAAAAATATTCACAAATGTACCCTAGAAGAGTATAAAATCCATTAAGAAGCAAAACACATTTGCTTCATGGTAATATCAAAATCAGAACTTTGGGTTTAAAAGTTTATTTGCTCCGGATCCAGCTTCCAAGAATCGAGGGTCACTGGTTCCTATAGC
Organism: Pteropus vampyrus; assembly: GCF_000151845.1. Classification (NCBI taxonomy): domain Eukaryota; kingdom Metazoa; phylum Chordata; class Mammalia; order Chiroptera; family Pteropodidae; genus Pteropus; species Pteropus vampyrus. The sequence goes on from NW_011888782.1 coordinate 8,603,034, forward strand.
TTGACATTGAATATGATAACATGGAGAATAAGAGAAAATAGTTGTCACTGTCTCTAGTACACGTCAATCTTCTATTTCAATGGTCACTTTAACCAGATGATATATGGTTGGTGATTCATTTGCCTGGAACATTTTCTGGGCTAGATACTAGTAGGAAAAAAAGAAAAGGATACAAGAGCTATTTTGTTACTGCCCTGTACAACTGCACCCGACAGAAGAAAAAAAATCTATGTTCTTATATCATGTCCATTTTATTCCATACATCACTATTAATAACAACCATATTATGTTTTTACTATTAAATAAAACCTTAGAGGCAATCCTACTATAGAGATAAAGAACACTGAGATCTAGAGATTGAGCTTCTTGCTCATGACTTGACAGTTAATCAGTAATTAAGCTAAAGCACAATTGAGTTACTCTGACCAACAATAAGGAGGTATTCTCATAACTGCTGGGGTAGCTGTTTTCAAATTGTGTGATTTTTGAGGTTTGAAAGAAATAAAGAAGAAATAAAACTCTTGTCCCACTCTAGTAAAATTAGTATTACTTTCTACTCTGGGATGTTCATTAATAATTATCTCTTAGTTCCCTGAAACAACTATTACTTTTCAGATCCTCCATCTCAACAGGAATGCTGAGAAAAGGAAGAGAGAAGAATAAAATCTTTGCAGGAACATCCGAAATGAAGAGGAGGTAAGTATTCAGAGAAAGAAAGTACCGGAGTAGAAAAATATGTCAAGCCTTACGCTATAAAGGACTCGTGTTGAAAATATGTTATATATGTTTGCATGGAGAGTAACAATTGATATTGTGGTTTTAAAATACATCCGTGAATTCTCTGATACTCTTCTCTTCAAATGACAGAAACTAATTTTCCTTTTCGTGATTTTGGGCTAGACTTAGTGATTCACTTCTAATAAATAAACTATGGCAGAAATGATGGCGCCTTACTTCTAAGACTAGGACATAGAAAGTATTGTGACTTCCTTTTCTTCTCTTAGATCTATTGCCCTGTATTAAGCCTGCTGCTATATTGGGGGGACACTAAAGCAGCCTTATAGAGAAGCTCTTATGACAAGGAATTAAGTTTCCTGTCAATAACAAACACTAATTTGCCAGGCATGTGAGTGAGCCATCTTGGAAATGAACTCACCAGCCCCAATCAAGCCTTCAAATAACTGTAGCCCTGGCTGATATCTTGACTGTAAACTCATAAGAGATCTTAAACTAGAACCACTTGAATAAGTCACTTTTGAATTCTTGACTCATATCAACTGTGGCATTAATAAATGCTTATTGTTTTAAAAACCACTAAATATGGAAATAATTTGTTATACAGCAATAGATAACTAATAATGTTGTCATGTCAAATTGAAGAGCAGTGTCATAGTACTTATAAAACACAACTACTATTAGGGTAAACCTATGTCACATATCAGCCATTTTGTATGATTCAATCTACTACACAGGAGCCCTACCCACCTGCTTCATTCCTCATTTGGACTGGACTTTGGTCTCCCAGGATGCCTTTGTTGAATATGTTTGTCATTTTCCTAATTATAATCACATGGCAATATAGTCATAAGTTTCTGACACCATGTTCTGATGCAACAATTGGAAACTAATTACTTGTGGATTACCTCTTGGTTTAGACATGTAAAAGATAATTATTAGCAAATGACGATCATTCTCTTTTACGAAAGGTATTTTGGGTTTGGGGCTTGGGACAAATATTTGAATAAATAATGCTTCAAATATCTTACACAATCCTAAGTACAGAAAACTGTTTTCATCTGACGCTTAGATGTGCTGGGTAGATGTTCTTAGGACATCATGTTTTCTTTGAATTAAAAAAAACTCAAAACAATCAAACAGAAAAATCACACAAACCATCCATTCTGTAAATACATAGTTACCTTTCAATCCTCTCCTAATTTTAATGCCATTAACATGCCTCAGAGGGCCCAGGTAACACAAAATTAGCCTCTTGAAAACTTACTGTCTTTTGGGCAAAAATTTTGCCATTTCCACATTTCAATCGACACTTTTGAGTGAGAATTTATTTCTGCTTCTAGCCTCCCTGGAGCTTTCACTTATGGTTGGTTTTATGCAAAGCTTTAGGTGCAATCTTTCCAGTACCAGATCACAACAATTTTTACCTTTTTCACTTTCAGCTTTAATTGAAGACAAATCTTAAATGAGAACTTACAAAACCTTGGTAATTTTTACCCTGACCTAAAATACAAGATATTGCTGTTATTTTAAAGAGCTTTCATCAATTATCTCTCGTAAGAATTTGTGGGGATATGTCACATATAAGTGTTATGGTGTGCTTATTTTCTTTAAAAAATATCATTAAGCTAAATTTTTTGACTAGCTAATGAAATTACTCTGTCGGCTTAGAGATCTATTGAAACAAATGTACTGACTTTTTCTCATGATTACATCTTAACTAAGATTTGGCCAATACCAAAATTAGTTAAAAGAAATAAAAAACTTTTCACGAATTCAAAGTTAGAAAACATGTTACATTATGTACATTGCCAGAGCATGAACTTACTTAATTTACTAGGGAGAGCTCATAAAGTTCACTGTGCCTTTTTTCAGGTAATAAGATTAGAATTGACCTTTATGTTCATTTCTGCTCATTTCTATCCCTTAACATTAATTTTAAGAGTTCATATGTATTTCTCTTCTATTCTATGATATATTTAATTATTAGTAACCATTTGCACTAATATAATTTGTATATGATAAATTATATATTCGTGTAAACACAGTAATTCTGACTCAGACACTAGTTGATTCAAATGTAGGTACAAAAGTCTTATTTTTTACTGTGTCTTCTCTTTATAGAGCTCAGTCTATCTCTATATCCTCTACAGAGAAAGATTATGAGCTGAAACACCTATTGTTACCCACTGGAGGACATTCTGAACATCTTAAACTATCGAAAACTGTATAGCTCGGACTTCCTTTGAAAACAAAGTGCTACATTAAAGAACAACAAACCAACTGGCACTAACTCAAACTTAATAAGTTGCTGAGCGAATCCATTTTTCAAAATAACCAGTGTGTGATTTGATGACAGTATTAGCAGTGCACTGTATGAGGATGAGAATGTTATGTTAAACCTGCTAATTTGCAGTAGCTTTTATGGAGGTATAATTTCCCATTTAAAATGTAAAATTTCTGTACAAAAACACTTGAATGATTATGAAAATGTAAGTAATCCTTTGCAAAAAGTAATTATGTTGAGGGAGACTTTTCTTTGCCTTCAGTGTTTTTATGCATGTGTTTGGTTCCATAAGCAAACTAATTAAAATGTTGCAAGACACACTGAAATGCTGGCATTTTAGATGGAAAGCAGTTGTATTCCTGGCAAAGATTGTTTTGTTTCTCAGGAATTTTTAAATTGTAGTGATAATAAACTATTCAGTCAAGCAAACCAAAACAAGAGCCAAACTCATGTGCTCAATCGTAGAGATCTGTAGCCACATGTTCATGCTACCACAAAGCCATGAATTTTCTCAGTATAAAGTAGGACAAAAACACATTTGTTTAGTTGGCAAACATTTGGGGCAAAAGGAGATAAAACTGTAGAATTTGTATAGCTAAAAATCTTAAAAATAATAATTTGGTTGACTGTTTCTAGGTTGACTGTTTCTATGATTTAGAAATGACTGGATAACTGGCTCACAAATGTTTCTACCACAAACAGGAATGCTCCAGCCTGACAGTTAATAAGGTGAAAAATTGTATTATGGTACAGCTTCAACAGTAAATACCTGACCTGAGAGTCTAGGAGGTAAAGGCAGCTGCAGAATGACTGTCAGGAGTGCTGCTTGCAACAGATTACATTTGGAATGTGAAATGTCCATCCTCTTCCCTTTTTGGTCAGTCGGTCATGCTTTGAGCAAGACTTATTGAGTTGCTATTTTGTTTCAATCACAGTTATAGGAAGTACAGTTTCAGTGGTCTGAATCTGATATGGTACCTGCCTACATGGATTGTATAGTCCAATATCTCTAGGAGGCAGCTTAGTGTGTTATAGACTCCAGTGAATTGTAGACTCCAGTGCTAGACCATATGGTCTTAAATCCTGGCTTGTCAACTAATTATCTGTGTGATATTGGACATGTAAACTAATATCTCCAGTAGGCCCATCTGTGGAATGAGAATAATAATGGTCTTGGTTAATGTAGCTGCTATGAAAATTAAACGAGTTAACCTATGTGTAAACATATAGTGCCTGGTACTCAGTAGTAAATAGGTTATTTATTATCATTTTTACCTCCAACCCAGCAGTGCTATAAATATTGCCTACTAGATAAGATAATATTTAATTTTATATAAGGTAGATATCCAATAAAAGTCAAAGATCAGAAAACCCCTAGAGGGTAACGAATAGCTATTGGCATTTGAAAGACTACTAATTACTTAGCATGTAAAACATAAGGATACATTCAGACCATTACCCAAATAAATTCATGTTAAACACAATAGAACTCATACAGATAACAGCTGACATCAGCAGAATGGAGTAGAAGAACTATTTCTATAACACAGAAGAAAAATAGCAGTTTGAAATTATACTGTTATCATCCATCATAACTATCATTTATTCAGCCCTTACCATGAAAGCCAAGCACTAATCTCTTTAAATGCCAACCCAAGCAACTCTCACAGAAACCCCGTGGGGCAAGTACTATTATTTTACCCATTGTATAGATGAAAAGGTTGAGGCTCAAATAAGTTGAACAACTTTCTCCAGGCTATCTGCATAATTAGCGATAAGGATGTGACAAGAACTCAAGTCTCTCTGAAGCTAAAGTGCATGTTATTATTCTGTACTGTAACCCATATAATAATATGAGCATGTTGCCACATCTTTAAATGTTCTTAACAAAACAAGTTTTCTAATGGCTGCAAAGTGTCCTAGTCTATGGAAGTAACATAATTTATTTACTTCTTTCTGTTCTGTTGACTATTTAGGTTGTTTCTAGTCCCTTAGCTATTGTAAATTATTTGAAAATAAAAATCTTCATGTATAAGTCTTTGTATACATAGCTGATGTTTCTTAGTATGGACTCCAATAAGTATAGTCACCAGGATGAAGGACTGAAATGTTTACAAAACTGTTAACACAAATTGCCAAATCACCCACCAGGAATGTTATAGCAATTAGCTCTCCCTCTAGCAATTTTTAAGCTTGCTTATTTCTCTGCATCCTTGCTAATCCTGAATATTAGAATCTTTTAAAAAAAATCTTATTAATGTGCCAGACTTAAAAAAATAGTCCCTCATTGATTTAATTTGTATTTTTATTTCCACGAGGGTGCTCAGAGAGAAAAGTATCACATTAAAAAGAAAACATATGGACACTATTTTAACATTAATATCATCTCTATCCCTCAGCCTTTTTACATTCGATCTTTGGTTTTCCCTTAACAGAATTTTCTAAAACTCCAAGTCACAATTTAATTGTCAATGTTTGGAAAGTTTTCCCAACTTGTCTAGACAAAGTTTTACCTTCTCTGATCTGCGCACATGCTGTTATGTTATCCTACATTCCATTGTTGTGAAATTACTGTTTACCTCTCTGTTCTATTCTAGATTATGAACTACTAGAAAACACACGATCTTACGATATCATGGATCCCCAGAACCCAACACGTAATGAAAAGTCTTATAAACAAACTTACTTAGCACTTCCCACAAAAATATATCGACTCTACATTTCAATCAATTTTTCATTTTTTGATTAAATTATGGATTTATTCATCATTCATTGGTAATGTATTTGATAGGTGCTATGAACAATTTTAAAAATAAATAAAGACATGTAATGAAATTGCCTTGTTCTAAAAGAACTATTCTGTGAGAGTAAAAATTAGCCTTTCTGGTCATCAGAATGTGATATTCCTATCAAAATAAAAACAATATTTTCAAAGGGACATTGATAAGGGCACATATACAATGTTTAATGTTTTCCCCAAGGTCATATCACAGCTGCAAAATAACTAACAATTCCTTTTTGGGTAATTTCTGATTTTTACTAATACCTAACACAGCTGCATTTTCATTCATCTTTTCCATGAAGTCTATTCCATGAAGTTACCCAATAATGAGGTACCCAACTGCTGAGCTGCCCTATGTCTTGAAAGAACCCAACCTGTAGTTGGTTGCTGCTTTTCTAGACACTCCTAAGAATCCTTCACAAGCCCACACCTATACAAAGTGCCTCCACATAGCTTCTTACTTTCCCAAGATCTCTTCCTGAGGTGTTTCCCTTGCTGCAGCAAGCTAAATGAACTCAGCCTTCATTGGAGATGTGTTCCAGGTCATCTTCAGCTGGTGAGCTTCAGTATTTGTTAGGTTTGTTAGACTTGTATACTGTTTTCAATACAACAGCATTCGACAACTGATTAGATACTTGATGAAGGAAAATTGATAAATCGAGATTATTCCCAAACTTTAAGCCTGAAAACCTTGTCACAATGCTCATGTTCTTATAAATTGGGAAGTTCAAAAAGAAACAAGCAGAAGAAATACAAAAACTGGTGTACCAATATTTGAAACATGTTAGACATTTCGAAGCTGAAAGCTAATGTTAGACATTTCGAAGCTGAAATCTACACCTATCCACTCCGAAAATGTTTAAAATAGAGAAAATGTTGTATGTACAAATACTCAGAAAAATTCTCACTCAGGGAACTTTAAAAAATAAATATAGTGATATGCGTAAACAAATTCTTAAACAGTCATGTGATGTAGCTGGTTTAATTTTCATTTTATAAACAAGAAAACTATGTTAGAGAGATTAGTTATCAGACTGAAAGTCAAAAGTAATGGTAGAATCTTATTTGAATATTAATCAGGCTGACTCCATAGATTCTGCTCTGTCTTCCAACAATATAACAAAGTTAAAAAATTTGATGAGAATATTAATAGAAGACGGGAGGACTAAAGATGCTGAAGATGACCAATGTTTTCTCTGTTTTGAAGAGTACTCACAAAATGTTGAAATAAACTAGCAATAGTAAATATTCTCATTTCATATATTTAGATTGTATTAAAACTTGTCCATGTTAACTTCAGAAATGACAGGAAGAAGAAAAAAACCAGTTTGTTTTGTCTTAGGAGTCTTTTCAGATGGAAGCAACAATATAGTTAAGATGTCAAGCCAACTTCATAGAAATTGTCAGTGAAAATCTTAGAAACAATCTGTGCTAGGTGGCATTTTAATGCAGCGTAATGCCCTCGGCTTTTTATTGATAAAAATAACAACAAAACCGCAGAGAAAGGCTGCAGCTCAGTGAGCCTGACTGATGTGCATGGCTGGACTTCTATCTTGCTAAAATAAAACTAGAAATGAGTATGTTTGTTAACAGCAGACAGTATTTAGGAGGTATGGCGAGACCTTTTAAAAAACTAAACCCAGGGAACCAATTCTATATCATTTTTATTTTCCAAAGGGTATGCAACACAAAAGAAAATTTCTGCTTTACTAGAATTGTATAAATCAATGCAAGTATTCCTCAGAGTGTGTGTGAGAGTGAGTGCCATAAACCCCTTTGGAAGTTGATTTAAGCTTATGTACTTCTAATAATGATGGTTTTAAATACCTGAAATAAAGTATTGAAATACAAATAGTTACAAAGAAAACTAATTACATTAAAATACCATTGTTGAAATATTTGTAAAATGTGATATGGGCATATATGTTCTTGTTTATTAATACATTAAATATCAGATTTTTTTTGGCAGGCCTAACAACTGTTATTTCAAGGCAGTGAGAAGTATAAGCAATAGGTCAAATTACCTGCAACTTTATGACTGACTGTTATGTCTATTGGTGACAAAGTCACAGGAATTGCCAATAGTACTGTGGTTTGTCCTCTACATTCATAGTGGAAAGAAATACAATATTTCCCTTAGAGGTGCTAAAAATAAAGATATGATTTTTTTCTAATTACACACACGCACACACATACCCCCAAAGCAACAACATCAACAACAACAAAAACATTAAAAAAACAAGTCTATACACAGACCCCTAAGTTAAGAACTAACTCCTATATTAACGTATTTCTACTTTATAATATAATCTGCTAGTTCCTTGAAAACGTAAAGCAAATTAAATTATCATACTATGATTCCAAGTAAATAAAACTCTGAATATTTGAAAGACAGAGAACATGAGAGAGAAATTAACTATGATCTGCAAACACACGAAACATGCTTGTACGTATGAAAACTAATTGAACAAGTTTGGAAGTGAAATAGTTAAGATATATAGTAGATCATTTTTCATTGATATTTTTCCAACATCAGTTCAATGAAGATAGTATTTTTTTTTCTTGTGATGTTTTAAATTTTACAACATTACCAAGAACATAATGTTATTTTCCATTTTGTTCTTTTGCCTGCCAGAGTCACATTCTCTCTCTTCCTCCCTACCACCTCTTCTTTTTATACTATTTCTTCTGCAGTGATAGTTATACTCACAGAAAATCTTTGGATTAACAGCAATCACAGTTTTAAAAAATGCTATCCCTTTGATGGTCTTATTAAGGGATGAGCTTTAAATAACATTGCTTTAATGTCTCAAGAAATCGAAATCTAGATTTGCAGTTTGGCAGTAAACCCTAATGTTATTCATGGACAGTGACGCCAGGGTTAAGATCTTGGTTAATTACTGAGGCAGTGAAGCAATGATGACTCCATCATTTATTTTTTTCAAACAGAGATACATGAGATAGAGAAGCAATGAAGTCATCCTTTTTTTAATCAGAAATACATATGACTCTGTTAACCCTCCTTATTTTAATACTGAATAGACACACTTATAACTAAGGTTAAGATGACATTTAAAATTTTTAGGGAATTTTCTAACCTTGGCAAAGAAAATTACACATTCTAAGATAAAAGGAATACTTTTGAATGAGAAGCAAGTTCCTAAAAATTTGCATAAGATTAATTCTCAACAAAAGGATGGAAGTACCAGGCTATGCTAATATGAGCTAAAAACATTCTTGGGAAATAAATGTGTCAGTGAGTGCCCACTCATTAAAATAATTGCTAAAGATTTGAAAATGATAGCTTATTCTCATAGAATGTGAGTTTCAGAAATTGAAATTCAACATTCAGTGTTCTCCCCCTTTCACCCTCCCTGCTCCTACTTAAGGAATAGTACACCATAAGGCCTCCTCTAAAAATTTAACATAATGAAGGAAGGGCCCATTAGACAATTTTGAACACTAAGTGTGAAATATAAAAGCACTACTATTTTACTGAAAATTCTCATGCCTTTGTTCCAACAGGTATTTGTAGAAATAGAAAAGAGCTTTAGTGTATTTAAAAGCAGAAGCAAGAAATATACAAAAGGCCATTATTTTGGTATCTATTTCTATTTCTAATAACTAGTTCACAGGTATTTAAAGTTTTAAAAGCTTTTACTCATATCGAATGTGATTTTTTGAGCTTTAATTGTAAATGTAAAGGGAAAGAATAGCAGTTTTATGCCGGAGAGACACACCTTTTAATTCCACATGATGGTCTGGGCTTGGATTATTCTTCAATCTACATATGTGCAGAGGCCAAATGAACACATCTTAGAGAAACTTGTGTCAGAGCTGCTTCACGTTTTGAGATGAGTAGGGGAAGAGACCTAATGAACTAGTGTATCTGCGATAAGACAAAATATCATCCTTGTTGATATCCATTAAAAAAATGTCAATGGTGAAGTATTTGGAGGTTTTTTGTTCAAAAAATAATCTGGGTATC
>NW_011888782.1:8612875-8620959 GCF_000151845.1 Pteropus vampyrus
CCATTAGACAATTTTGAACACTAAGTGTGAAATATAAAAGCACTACTATTTTACTGAAAATTCTCATGCCTTTGTTCCAACAGGTATTTGTAGAAATAGAAAAGAGCTTTAGTGTATTTAAAAGCAGAAGCAAGAAATATACAAAAGGCCATTATTTTGGTATCTATTTCTATTTCTAATAACTAGTTCACAGGTATTTAAAGTTTTAAAAGCTTTTACTCATATCGAATGTGATTTTTTGAGCTTTAATTGTAAATGTAAAGGGAAAGAATAGCAGTTTTATGCCGGAGAGACACACCTTTTAATTCCACATGATGGTCTGGGCTTGGATTATTCTTCAATCTACATATGTGCAGAGGCCAAATGAACACATCTTAGAGAAACTTGTGTCAGAGCTGCTTCACGTTTTGAGATGAGTAGGGGAAGAGACCTAATGAACTAGTGTATCTGCGATAAGACAAAATATCATCCTTGTTGATATCCATTAAAAAAATGTCAATGGTGAAGTATTTGGAGGTTTTTTGTTCAAAAAATAATCTGGGTATCGGGGTTGTGTTACTTTTTTTTTTTTTTAATTTAATGAAATTCTTGTAAAGTTAGAAATGTTCGTGACATGCTATTTCAAATGTATTAAAAAAATACAGATATTTTCAGAGATGACTTTTTAAAGTGATTATTCATGATTACATATGAAGTATTTTGGATAGTTATCTTCTTTTGACTGTAGTAACAAATGGAGAATAGGGATAGATGTGAGAGAAAAGAAGTTGAATCCCACATTTAAAAAAGGAGATATAAAGTATCAATAGGAGTAAAAAAGGCACAGAATGGAGAGAGAAGTGGGAAGAGAGGGAAAGAAAATGAAAATAGGAGATAAAACAAGAAAGAATGTGTTTTACTTTTAGCAATACAGCAAATTAATTTTTCCCCTAGTTTGTCATTTATTTTATTTTTGTTTATGAAATTTTCTTTTTGTTCATACAAAAAATTACTTTTTATGATTTTTATAGGTTCAAGTGTATCAATCTTTTCTTTATCACATTTGAATTTTGAGTCTTGTTTAGGTTTTCCTATATCCATATTGTAAAGGAACTAAGCCATTTTTTTCTTCTAGTCCCTTTTTATCTCTTTAAATTTGGATGTTTGATCCATTTGGACTTTATTCTTGTGTTTGCTGAGAAGTAGGGTCCAATTTATTTTTTAAGTGACTATTCAGTTTACTTATTATTTTTGTAAAATATCTTTAATTAGATGGACATTAGAACTCAGACTCCTCACAAAATTCAGATCTTCAAAGTCTTATACTTTCAAAATTAGGTAGACTGGAAATATATTCAATTGGAAGCAAAAGGAGATGACAAGGAAACCCTTTTATTGTCCCAGGTTTTAGGGAAAATACTTTCCAGAACATAAGGAAAAGTTCAACAAATAAAATCGCTTTCATACAGACTATTTTTTCTAACCACAATGCAATCACATTGGAAAGCAAGAACAAAACACAAGTAAAAATTCAAAACAAAAAAATACAAAAAAAACCCTAAAAGGTGTGTGGAAACTTTATACACTCTTTAAGTAACATGAATTAAAATCAGGAAGTGCTTAAAACCAATTACAAAATCACTATAAATCAAGACAAGCAATAATTAGCTAAATCAGTGTATATAAAAAATGATAGATTTAAATCTTATATTAGAAAAGAAGTTCTGAAATTAATGACATGCCTGCCTAACATTGAAAGAATTAAAAACGCAGAATAAATCGAAAAAAATTGAAAAGAAAGACATGATAATTTTAAAAAATAAGACAAAGAAATCAACACATTACAAAATTGCATTAGAAAAGATGTGGAGGGATGGAATTCTCATAAACTGAGAATAGGAGGGCAACTTGGTCAAATCACTTTAGAGAGTACACTGTAATATTTAGTTCATTAAAAAATGCAATATACCCTAAACCAAGCAATCTCAAGAATCCTATTGTTAGGTGCACAGTCTGTTAAAATATGTGTGAAAACGTTGATTCCAGTAATATTTGGAAAAGGGAAAAATTGTAAATAATATCCACATTTATCACCATGAGAATAAACAAGTAAACTGTGGTAAATCCATGCTATGGCACTTCATACACTATAAATGAATCTGTAAAAAATTCAGTGAGCAGTTGCAGAAGAGTATATTCCACATACAATTTTTATAAAGTTTAAAATATACAAATTAAATACTAAAATGTGTAATTTTCAAATGCCCAAATTTGCAGGGTTGTTTCTTCTAGCTGAAGAGGAGTCAGGGAATTTGAAAGTGGTATTCAGGGGTCATCCTCAGCATTGTCATGTTTTATTTCTTAAGTTTGGTTCGTGAGTATATGTATCTTTCTTATAGAAAAATTTACGGTTTTATAAATAATAAAATATTAAAATGTTATAAAACAAAATAAAAGAGAAATAGAAAAAGGAGCAGGATAGAAAGAGAAATAACAGTAGGCTAGAAAGAGCAGAAGGAGATAAAGAGGTATGAAGGAAAAGGAGAAAAATAGATGAACGATTCCCTTCTGAACTGTTAACAAAGTCCTACAGTTAGGCTAATCATATAACTTAGAAACCTATAGCAGGAAAAACAAAAACAAACACAAACACACATACGTACACACAAAAAATGTCTACAAGATTTTAAGATTGGATTACAATTAATAAAATACAAAGAAAATATATTATTTTAAAAAGCAGCTTGTATGAAAAAAAAAAAACACAGTGAACACAGAAGGCAGAGTAATAAAAATTAGAAAGGTCAAAAGTTAATTTAGCAGCCATTGTCATAAATACCTTATCGACCTATGCCAAATGACTCAGAATATTTAGGAAATCGACCTTGGGGATAGAGTAAAATTCATGAGTTCTACACACAAATTCACCAACAGAATCCAATACCAGTTTATTTTTAAAACCAGTCCTTGAGTTGAGGAAGAGGAAAAAAAAAAAGACATTTGTTGAGTTTGCTCTTTTTAGTCTCGGACCAGCATCCTATCCACTACATTTTATGCCTAGAAATCCATAATCTAAGCCTGGTTCTAGGTAGACACAGGCTCCTATTGGACTCAGTACTGCAAAAACGTTTTATGCAAACTGGTTTCTACAAACTCACTTTGTCCCACAAGGCAGAAGAAAACCAGGTAGACTATTTTCTAGGTATATCACTATTTCTTCATAAGAATTTAACAATTTTATTTACTTCTGTATGAATAACTATTTTGACTGATGTTATTTTGGTTGTTTCTATTTTAAACAGGGAAAATAATGTAACAAGAGCTATTTTAATAATTGTATGTGGTTTTTTTTCTCTCTCCCCCTTTTCCTGTCCCTTCAACTCCCAATGAAAATATCATCTATTCTAAACTAAATGTACATGATAGATTCCTGGACAGAATATTTCAGCAGATCATAACTGAATAGATTTTGTTATTAATATAACTTACTGAAGACATGATACATGGATTTCTACAAGTTTTTTAATGAATCATCCCTAGATTATTCTAAGAAGCATAATAAATAATTACTTAGAGCATGATTTATTTTTGCATATATCTGCAGTAATTTATGAGTAAATTCCACTATGTTTATTATTCCTAAAATAAGTATATGTAAGCAAAAAAGTCCTTAATGAGAAAGCTTTTTATGGAAATAAATACAGTGTGGCTAGATTAATTATTTTAATACGTCTAAAATGTTAAAGAACAGTATTATTCTTAGAAAAAAGTCATGTCGATGTATTTCATCAGAACTTACCATCGGCTTACAAATATATCTATCATTAGAACAGAAGCAAACTGCCCAAGAATAAACCCAACACTAGGTTTATTACCCACCTGTCTTCATTTCTTCACACTGGTGAGCTTGTCAGATTTAGTTCAAGACAAGACAAAACAACTCTATTATGGAATTTAATGGACAGACAGAAAAGAAAAACACATAATAATACAGTTTGATATTCTTTAGGAACTTTTTAATTGTGTTGTATAAAATAAAGTTGTGGATAATCAGAAAAAAAACATTTGGAATCTAAATAATTATAAATTTTCAAAGTGGTTTTATTAATAAGTATAGTTGTAAAGATCTATTAATGTAATATTAAAATCTATAATTTATAAAACAATCATTTCTTAATTTCAACAATCCTTTGAAGAAGAAATTATTATTATTCCATTTTAAGGAGAGAAAAATTGAGACACACAGTAACATAGTAATTTACCTAAGATCACTCTTTTGATATGTTCCAGAGCTGAAATACCAAGTATAAAGACTATAATTATGCTACTACAATATGCCTTGTATTTAGCAGCACAAATTACACATTGTTTTAAAAGACCTGAGCAAATAGCAGCTTTTCCTCCTCCTCCCTCACTTCTCTTCTTCTTTTACTTCTTTTAAATATTGTGGTTCTAAATACACATAAAATAATCACTATATAGGCATGGTGTTATCAAACAGGAAATTATATTAACTTTCTTTCTATGAGAGCTCCTAACTTGGGGTCCACAGATGGATTCCAGAGAGTCCACCACCCACCCGGAACCATTTACACAATTTGATTTTCATATTTCTGGGGAGAAATGCCTTGTTTTCAACACCAGATTCTTGACATGCTTCTTCCTTGACATTTTAGGAATCATTGGCCTAAAGTCTTCCCATGTGCAAGCTAACACTGAGATGCATAGAACTTTCTCAACTTTATCCTAACTAACCTAAGTATTGGTTCCACTAGCAATTATTATCAAATGCTTGGTTAATCCTAAGGAGATAACACTAAATATTTTCCACAAGTGTGTTTCACTACTAGAAACCAAGGTACTTTATTTGCATTTGTGCTCTCTCTCTCTCTGTCTCCTCCCCTCTTTGTATCTTTCTATCTCTCTCTCTGCCTCCATTCCTCCTTCCCTCCCTTTCATGTTTCTTCTTCCTCTTTTTCTACCAGAAATGCATGTGCTCCAAAAAATATCCCATAATTGGAAATTATACAGATAAATAAACTACGACCTATATATTATAGTTTAATGAGGACACCAAAGTTATATTCACACAAGTCTTTAAAATATTTACCATAAGATAGGAATATAGATGTGACAACTTGGTACACTTTCCAGAGCTGGCTTCACTTACTTGCATTCTTACTTAGCAAGAAACTATAATGTCTTATTCTGGACTCTGGAATCATTCTGGCTCCTCCAGGAGTGCCCACCCCACCATGTTACAGTAAAGGGTTAAGAACATTCTCCATTAGCTGCTAAAAACAGAATTCTTAGGAACTTAGAATCAGTTGTCTAAATTTAAGTACTGGAAATAGAGTATATTTATTTAAAATGTATGTGGTAAAACTGAGTGTTTCTCAATCAAAAGTGATTGTAGACTACTAGTGAAAAATAGCTGACTTAACTGTATTTAGCTTCTCTATCTCCCCAAATCCCATTAAAATGATAGGAGAAATATAAAATTAAACATAAATCAATATTAGCACTAGAAAGTATAAGATAAGCATTGGCAGAACAAAAATTTGAGGACTTTATGAGAGATTTAAAGTAAGTAAGCTCAAACGAAAGGTAAAATTCTAATCTTAGAAATGTACAACCTACACAGGTTAAAAAGAGGGTCAGTGCTTCAGATCACAAATATGTTTCAATACTGAAAAAAAATATTGGCTCAAAATACAAAAAAGTACCAACGTTAAATAAAATAAATAAAAACTTGTTTGAATGTCCTCTGAACTTAACATTCTCATAATTGTCTTAATTGTTATATATAACATATAAAAAATTTGTTATATTTGCTAATGAAGTTAGATATACTCACTTTGTAAAAATTCCTAAGCATAATAATGATTACAAAGAAACCAGAGTCAACAGTATTAAGTTAGTTACGTTAGGTCAAATAAGTATCAATATATCTTCTTTTCTCACATTCTTAGATAATGAAATCTCCAGAGAGAAAAACGACAGACCTATAATCTGCCAGAGAGAAGAAAGATAATACCTATGAAAAAACATGATGTGAACTCATTCATTAAAAAAAGAATGTTAATAAAACAAAAACGAATAAACAGAAATATAAAATACCAGTGTAGAAATATTTAAAACACACTAAGGTAAGACATTTGAAGTTGAAATTTATACCCACGCATTCTCAAAATGTTTAAAATAGAGAAAATGCTATACATACAAATACTCAGGAAAATTATCACTCATGAAACTTTAAAAAAGAATTATGACTATATATGTAAACAAACTGAAAAATGAAGAGAAAGTGAAGACATACGAGAAATGAGTGAGGAAACAACTGCCTAGGATAATGATTAACTTAATGTATTTGTTAATAATGGAATTTCTATGTAAATATTCACAAAATAGAAATGTAAAATGTAATAAAAATAGAAATTAATAAACGGGTGACAAAAACTATCATTTTGGAAACAGACTTCACACAAATTAAAAATAACTAAAAGTGAAGACTACAAATTAATCTGAAAGTTATTTAAAGTTATTCTTACAAAGGTTTGTGGGGTGGATTAGAGGAAGAAGAAGAGAGAATTTCCATTCTTTATATGTCTTTACTATTTTAATTATTTATAATGAGCATATATCACTATATAATTTTTAACATTAAACATTGCTCTTGCCATAGAATGAGTATTTGCTATTTACCTAAGAAAATAATTTATAGATTAAGATACTAAAGAATTACTTCCTTGCCAATTACAAGATTCAAATTAAAGTAAATAGGTTTAGTGTCAAGCACTAAACAAGATGCCAGTAGGTCCAATTTAAAGCACTGCCTTATCAATTTATTATACCATGAATTAGCACATAAATATTGATAACAGCTAAATAGATTGAAAACACATCCATTGCACTATAATTTTTACTTCCCTATGCTCTGTAATGCATCATGCAAGGACACAAACTCTTTTGTATCATTAATACCTAATGGAACTTAAAATATCTAGGCTTGTCACGACTTTAAACTGATTATCTCCTTCTTCTCTCCTTAGCAATAATGCTGAGGAAATTTATCTCCATCCTTTAAGCAGTCTCACTGCACACCAGAATTCTTTCCCAACCCTTTGGTGTATTAAATTAGTGGTTGGTGACTCAGTCTCATTCCTGTCCATTCATCCAGGGGAGCACCATTGTACCTAGATCGCTCAGCCCCAAAATTTGAGCTATGAACACGCATCTATGAGTGAACACAAAAATCAACACTTCTTGTTTATTTCCAGTAACAATTGCCGGATGAATTTGCAATAGATTTTGTATAATTTTGAAATAATCCTTTGTGTTAAACTGCTGAAGTTTTAAGATTATTTGTTTCTGCATCATAACCTAGTCCATGCCCTGATATTCATCTTTACATTGCAGGTTCCTAGCCTGCCTTCGTGGCTGGAAAATTGTAGGCATTTAACAAGTGTCTGCTGAATACTTATTAATTTATACATCTATAAATATAAATAATATAAATGTGTACACACACAAACATATACAAGTCCACAAAACTCTGGCTTAGTTCAAATGGCTTATTTGAAACAATAGTTTCCCAATTTTTAAGGTGAAATGCCACTCTTTAAACTTTTTAATTGTTATTACAAAATATTTCAAACATAAAATTATAAAAAGAGTAATATAAAAGTATACAGCCTCTCATATTTAATACAAGTTAACATTTTCTTATATATTTTACAGGTATTATTGTCTTAGAAATAATATATTACAGATAAAACTAAAGTTCATTTTTCTTCTGTCAATTTCTGCTTTGTACATTTTTAAGCTATGTTGTTAAGTGCACACCTGTGTGTTATTACATGAAGACAGAGAATAATTCTTTTTTTTCGGAATGAAATAACTTTCTTTATTCTAGGTAATACTTTTTTAAGTCCATTTTGTCTTATTGCTATGCAAGTGTTCTTTGATTAGTAGATCTCTTTCCAGATCTGCTTTCAAATTCTCTATGCCATATTTAGCTGTATCTCTTTTACAGTAATCAGAGATCTATAATATTTTCAAATTCTGTCAATAATTTCTGCACAGCTAGAAAATTCACAAGCTTA
>NW_011888782.1:8621009-8626380 GCF_000151845.1 Pteropus vampyrus
CAAAATGTTTAAAATAGAGAAAATGCTATACATACAAATACTCAGGAAAATTATCACTCATGAAACTTTAAAAAAGAATTATGACTATATATGTAAACAAACTGAAAAATGAAGAGAAAGTGAAGACATACGAGAAATGAGTGAGGAAACAACTGCCTAGGATAATGATTAACTTAATGTATTTGTTAATAATGGAATTTCTATGTAAATATTCACAAAATAGAAATGTAAAATGTAATAAAAATAGAAATTAATAAACGGGTGACAAAAACTATCATTTTGGAAACAGACTTCACACAAATTAAAAATAACTAAAAGTGAAGACTACAAATTAATCTGAAAGTTATTTAAAGTTATTCTTACAAAGGTTTGTGGGGTGGATTAGAGGAAGAAGAAGAGAGAATTTCCATTCTTTATATGTCTTTACTATTTTAATTATTTATAATGAGCATATATCACTATATAATTTTTAACATTAAACATTGCTCTTGCCATAGAATGAGTATTTGCTATTTACCTAAGAAAATAATTTATAGATTAAGATACTAAAGAATTACTTCCTTGCCAATTACAAGATTCAAATTAAAGTAAATAGGTTTAGTGTCAAGCACTAAACAAGATGCCAGTAGGTCCAATTTAAAGCACTGCCTTATCAATTTATTATACCATGAATTAGCACATAAATATTGATAACAGCTAAATAGATTGAAAACACATCCATTGCACTATAATTTTTACTTCCCTATGCTCTGTAATGCATCATGCAAGGACACAAACTCTTTTGTATCATTAATACCTAATGGAACTTAAAATATCTAGGCTTGTCACGACTTTAAACTGATTATCTCCTTCTTCTCTCCTTAGCAATAATGCTGAGGAAATTTATCTCCATCCTTTAAGCAGTCTCACTGCACACCAGAATTCTTTCCCAACCCTTTGGTGTATTAAATTAGTGGTTGGTGACTCAGTCTCATTCCTGTCCATTCATCCAGGGGAGCACCATTGTACCTAGATCGCTCAGCCCCAAAATTTGAGCTATGAACACGCATCTATGAGTGAACACAAAAATCAACACTTCTTGTTTATTTCCAGTAACAATTGCCGGATGAATTTGCAATAGATTTTGTATAATTTTGAAATAATCCTTTGTGTTAAACTGCTGAAGTTTTAAGATTATTTGTTTCTGCATCATAACCTAGTCCATGCCCTGATATTCATCTTTACATTGCAGGTTCCTAGCCTGCCTTCGTGGCTGGAAAATTGTAGGCATTTAACAAGTGTCTGCTGAATACTTATTAATTTATACATCTATAAATATAAATAATATAAATGTGTACACACACAAACATATACAAGTCCACAAAACTCTGGCTTAGTTCAAATGGCTTATTTGAAACAATAGTTTCCCAATTTTTAAGGTGAAATGCCACTCTTTAAACTTTTTAATTGTTATTACAAAATATTTCAAACATAAAATTATAAAAAGAGTAATATAAAAGTATACAGCCTCTCATATTTAATACAAGTTAACATTTTCTTATATATTTTACAGGTATTATTGTCTTAGAAATAATATATTACAGATAAAACTAAAGTTCATTTTTCTTCTGTCAATTTCTGCTTTGTACATTTTTAAGCTATGTTGTTAAGTGCACACCTGTGTGTTATTACATGAAGACAGAGAATAATTCTTTTTTTTCGGAATGAAATAACTTTCTTTATTCTAGGTAATACTTTTTTAAGTCCATTTTGTCTTATTGCTATGCAAGTGTTCTTTGATTAGTAGATCTCTTTCCAGATCTGCTTTCAAATTCTCTATGCCATATTTAGCTGTATCTCTTTTACAGTAATCAGAGATCTATAATATTTTCAAATTCTGTCAATAATTTCTGCACAGCTAGAAAATTCACAAGCTTAGATTTACTCTGAGATTTATGTCTACCATATATTTTTGTGTTACCATAACTTCCATCCTTATTCCTCCTTCTTCTGATAATCTATCAGATTTATAGATTTTAATTTATTCACCCTCTCTTCTGACACATTTGCAATAAATGAATAAATTCACTATTTAAATGTTTTTTGCAATTAATTTGTTGTTACATACATGACAACAAAATCTAAAGTTAAAAATGTATTTATCCTCCTATTTTCATTTTTATGTTTTTTTTTTAATATTTGATCATGCCTTGTTTTTAACACCCTGCTCAAGTGAATATTTTGTTATTATTTTTTACCCATCTGTACTTCTTTGGATTTATTAATATGTTTATCTATGTATTTAAGCTGAATTGTTCCTTGCATCTTACTCATCTATTACAAATTCAATTTATTTCTTACTAAACTAAAACTGTAGTGTTTCTTTCAGTAGAATTCTCTGAGTGGAAAACAGACTTTATTTTGCCTTCATTTCATACTCAGTACTGGATAATATCTAGCTGGATATTAGATTTCACAATATTTGTTTCCTATTAACATTCCGAAGATAATATCTTATCAACTTCTCTGATTTTAAGATATTTTTTAAAATGTTTTGCAGTATCAGTTACTCCACTTAGAACTACATGTAGTTATTGTCTGTGAAGGATGTTTGCCTGTCTTTAAACAATTTCAGAAAATCATTAGTTAACTTCTTTTTTCTTTATTATCTATTCTTTATTCCTTTTTATTCTGGATATTCTATTAACATATAATGTCTTATCATTCTAAACTCCATTTCTATTAAACTCTCTTTTATAATTATCTTATTTTTACATCTTTGTAATGTTTTCTGGTAAATTTCTCATGTATACCTTCCAATACACAAATAATTCAAAATTATCAAGTCTGCCTATTAATTTACCTATTGAGTTTTAAATATCTCTACTAAATTTCTCATTTAGAATTATATTTGATTAGTTTCTAATTCTCTAATTTTTTGCTTTCATCTTCCATTATATACCCTAGTTCTTTTCCACCACTTCATTAATTTTAGAAATTATTACTTAGAGTTTCTTTGAGAGCATCCATTTTATCCAGCTATCAAGTGTGAATCGTTGTTTCCCGCATTTGCTTTCTCTCCCAAATTATGATCTATTTACATTTGTTGATCATGTTAATCTTTAGTTTCTATTGCATTATACTAGAGGAACCTGTATACTGGGTTTTGGAAGCATCCCCACAAAGACATTTGACCTTTGCTTTTGTAGGGTGACCCACAGGTTTCATAGAATTTGGTGGAGTTTAAATGTTAATTTTTGAGTTTACATTCACAACACACAGCTGTGTTAATTTGGACTCTACACCTGTAGAATGCAGGTTTGGAGGGATTATTTCTGATACCCACCCTCTTCGTTCCCTTCTCTACGCGCGCACGCACACACACACACACCACACACACACACACACACACACACAAACACACACACACTTACAGCCCTGATAGCTATGTAACTTCCTTACCACTTCCAGTTTCATGGGCAGAGTTATGAAGGGGTTATCTCTAAAGGGTGCTGGCTTCACACAGGCATCTCTATTCCAGTCTCTTGTCTCCTACACACCAGTTGATACTAAACTGAGGCCCTGAGGCACAGGACCCGTATGTGTTCTGAAATCCTCCAGAGCAAGGCATTCTCACCTTGTTTCTAGAATGTGCAAATTTCTTTAAGCTCAAATATGTATTCTTTTAAAATCATTATTACATTTTCATATACATTTATCTCTATAGGCAAAGATGGTAAAGTTCATTTTAATTCATTCAGATAGGTTCAGAACAGAATATCAATTACATGAGGGACACCTTTAACGTCAGAATATACGTTTAACTCCTTCACAAAATGATAGCTAAACTTTTAGTATTTATAAATTCAGTAATACTAAATGAAGTTTTATTAATTACAAATATAGACATGAAAAATGTGAGCATGTATATATGAAACATGATAATTCAATCTAATTCTAAAGAAAATTCTTTATTATGCATTAATTTGTACATTATTACCATAACAAAAAGATTCCTTAGGCATCTCTGACCAACATGCTCAATGCTAGGAGTCTAAATACACCCCAAAGTTCTGCTTAACTATTTTGGAGACTCTAACTTTATGCTTAGATATACAGCCTTTATGCAGAACCAGCTATGTGAGCCTATGCTCCTATACATAATTTGTAGGAACTGGTGAAAAATGAAAATGTAGAGTGTTTCTTCACAAGTTATTAAGAATTTCAAAATAAAACAACAGAGCATTAAGCTGCTTTCTGAGCATGGAGACCTATATGACTACACATCACAGGCCCATGTAGCAGGCTTTGCTTCTATGTATACTATCATGTCTACTACTTCTAGATCCAGTAAACTCAATTCATTCATTTATTCAATGTGTTTTTATTAATTTCCTACGTTCCCAATGCTGTGATATAAAATGAACCAAAGAAAATAGCAACTGATAATTTACTGTATAAATATTTTATTACTAATTAAATTAAAATTGCAACTCTTGATTGTAAAAGCAAAATTCGTAAAATTTCTAAACTATAATAAATACTTATTTTGTATTCTTCTCTAGTAAAAATTTTTCAATAATGGATGCCTAGGAAATTCTGAATTCTATGTAACAATTCCATGATTTGTCATAAAAGATATGATAAGGAATTCTTAAAGTGGTGTGGAATTACAGAGATAAGAGTGGAAGATAAGAACATAACAAAAGTGACAGCCAGCAAGGTATCCCCTGAAAGAGGAAACAGGTGGCAGGGGTGAAGCTGGATACACAGATTTTAAAGGATATTGTGGAAGTGCTCTCTGTCTCTCTTTGTCTCTGTCTCTCTGTCTCTCTGTCTCTGTGTCTCTGTGTCTCTGTCTCTCTGTCTCTCCCTGTCTCTCTCTCTCTCTCTCTCTGCCTGTCTGTCTGTCTCTCTCTCTCTCCAACCATGTGGGGAACACAAAATGGAGAGTGTTTCTGTGCTCCAGAAGTTTCATCAGCAAGAACAGCTGGAACCTAAATATAGATAAGGCTCTAAACACAGCAGCTAGT
This sequence comes from Pteropus vampyrus, assembly GCF_000151845.1. Taxonomy (NCBI): domain Eukaryota; kingdom Metazoa; phylum Chordata; class Mammalia; order Chiroptera; family Pteropodidae; genus Pteropus; species Pteropus vampyrus. The sequence continues at coordinate 8,626,022 of NW_011888782.1, forward strand.
GTGATTAAGACTCTTAACATGGGAAGCAGAATTATGCTAAACATGGATGCTCCAAGTCTCAAAGCTTCAGGGGGAGTCAGGGTCAGCAAATAGAAATGTCAGAAATCCACAACACCATCAGGCTCCCAGGCATTATAAGAATAGAAACAAAGAAAAGTGACCTCAAAATAGAGACAATCGGTATGATTCTCAGAGTCCTGACTTCTGAGTTCTGAGTCAAGTCCACTTGAGTTTTGAATGCTGGCCTCACCACTAACTAAGTGTGTGGCTTTGAGAAAGTTGCTTTAATTCTCTCAGCATCAGTTTTTTTTCAGATACTTTATGGGAAGACTCAACTTGGGGTTATTCTATGAACTTTG
>NW_011888782.1:8626430-8635335 GCF_000151845.1 Pteropus vampyrus
TAATGGATGCCTAGGAAATTCTGAATTCTATGTAACAATTCCATGATTTGTCATAAAAGATATGATAAGGAATTCTTAAAGTGGTGTGGAATTACAGAGATAAGAGTGGAAGATAAGAACATAACAAAAGTGACAGCCAGCAAGATATCCCCTGAAAGAGGAAACAGGTGGCAGGGGTGAAGCTGGATACACAGATTTTAAAGGATATTGTGGAAGTGCTCTCTGTCTCTCTTTGTCTCTGTCTCTCTGTCTCTCTGTCTCTGTGTCTCTGTGTCTCTGTCTCTCTGTCTCTCCCTGTCTCTCTCTCTCTCTCTCTCTGCCTGTCTGTCTGTCTCTCTCTCTCTCCAACCATGTGGGGAACACAAAATGGAGAGTGTTTCTGTGCTCCAGAAGTTTCATCAGCAAGAACAGCTGGAACCTAAATATAGATAAGGCTCTAAACACAGCAGCTAGTGTGATTAAGACTCTTAACATGGGAAGCAGAATTATGCTAAACATGGATGCTCCAAGTCTCAAAGCTTCAGGGGGAGTCAGGGTCAGCAAATAGAAATGTCAGAAATCCACAACACCATCAGGCTCCCAGGCATTATAAGAATAGAAACAAAGAAAAGTGACCTCAAAATAGAGACAATCGGTATGATTCTCAGAGTCCTGACTTCTGAGTTCTGAGTCAAGTCCACTTGAGTTTTGAATGCTGGCCTCACCACTAACTAAGTGTGTGGCTTTGAGAAAGTTGCTTTAATTCTCTCAGCATCAGTTTTTTTTCAGATACTTTATGGGAAGACTCAACTTGGGGTTATTCTATGAACTTTGTACTCTTGGCTCCTCAAAACTTAAGAAAACTAATAGTATCCAGGTGAAGTTCTCAGTTCAGTGCCAAGTCCTTAATAAGTGCTTAATACCAGTTGAAGCACAAAGGATCTTTTGGAAATCCTTAACCAACTCAGGGTGCCTAACATTACAAAAAATGACTTAGAAATGAGGACAGTTTGACTCTTTCAAAGCCTTTCCTCTAACTTGGTGGTTCCCAAACTTGTCTGCACATTGGCATTCCATGAGGATTTTCAGAAATTAGTACTTATGTCTCCTCTGAGACTGTGATTTAATTACTGTAGGGTGTGGCTTGAGTTTGGAATAGTGAAAAGAATTCTCAGTTGGTTCTAATGCATAGACAAGTCCAGGCCCCCTGCTCTAACTTATTCTCATGAAATCTCATGAAATCTCATTGAGCCTCAGTTTCCCTATGATATATGTGAGGGAAAACAGATGTATAAAATAAAGTCTGTTTGGTTAAAAGCACCAGATTGGAAACCAGAACCAACTGAATATGAATAGGTTTTAATCACTGATTAGCTCTGCGATGGTAGGCAACTTAATTTCTCTGCACTTCAGTTTTCTCATATAAATAAGGCAACTACATCTTTAAACCTCAGAGGATTATTATAAAAACTAAGTGATGTAATCTATAATAAAGTACGTAAAGTACAGTGACTAACATTAGTCAACTTCTAAAGAATGTTAGCTATTATTATTATCATCATTCATAACTCATGAGCATTTCACTCATTAATTATTGAATTGCCAATTCTGCACTCCCATTTCTATATTGATTGATTGACTTCAACATTGATTTTATAAAAAGTACCTTCCTCAAACTCTGGCCTTCTCAACTTGGGGTTACTCTATGACCTTTCTACTCGTGGCTCCTCAAAACTTCAGAAAACTAATAGCATCAAGAAATAACACCACACTACGATCCTAGTTCAGCTTTTCGTTCGTATAGCAAATTCACCCCAAAGGAAAACAATGAAAAAGAAATGACACAACAAAAATGCCTAAGATTGGCAAATAAACAGCATATACACTGTGATATCATACCTTGGCTCTTATCAGAAATCTATATAGTTCTAGAAAGGAAATGTCTGTCTTAAGCAAACTCAACATGTTCTACGTTATATAGATTTACTTTTTAAAAATAAAAAGTGAATTAAAAAACAAATCAGAGAAGAAAAACTTCAAGGAGAACATTTCAATTTCATTTAAAAAATTTTGTTTAGAAACAGCATTTATTATCTCAAATGACATATGCAAAATAATTACCTGGAAAAAAATGGATTTTTTTTTTTTAAGAGTCAAGGCCCCGTATCTTGTTTATTTATTTATTTAACATGGAATGTAGTGAAGGCTCACACTGTAGGGATCCTAGGTGAGGCAACAGACTGAAGATAAAAATGGGGAGTCTGGAGGAAGCAAATAAAAAGTGAAAGTGCACAGTTCTTTGTACCACAAAAAAATAGCATATATCTTAGTCTGCTCTTTATAAGTGTTTCTTCACCTACTAAAGCCTTTTCTCATTTTTATCTTCCCTACCCATCCCTTGTCTAGGGCATGGTGCCATGAAATTTTTATTAATATGGTAAAATTGAAATAATGATGGTAGAGGAGTAGCAGAAAGAGATTGTGAGGTATAACACAAAAGTGAGAATGGGGGGAAGCAGTATGCAACTGAGCCTGGGCAGAAATCATCTTAACTCTCATTTATGCTTAGTGTCACCAATTAGCTCAGGCTGTTTGGAGACCAGGACTGAGAGAAGTACTCATAATGTTATTATCATGCACATATCACTTTTATATTAACATTTGAAAACCCAGTGGCATAGAACACTGAAAAAGATCACACTGAGAAACTAAATCTGATCTCTCCTTTCAAATTAAAGGTTTACATCAAAACCCATCTTCACTGAGAATAAAATGGAGTCATTTTGACAATGTTTCTTCCCTCTGCACATTTAAATAAATTACAAAGCTCATTCAGGCTGAGAGCAAATCAAGAGAAGTTTACCAAAACAAACAAAAAGACATTCTAAGCATGGTTTGAAAACAAAGAAATACATTTTATATCAAAATGATGATTCAGTGAATTTCAACAGAAATTACTTGATTCTATTATGGATTCTAATACACCGCAGGTTGAGTCATGTGCATCCCACATTGCTAAAAGGTGCAATTTATTATAGACAAGACTGAAAGTAAGAACTTCGAAGAGTGCCCTGTACCTGGCGTGGTGCTATAGGACGAGGCCAGTGATTTTGGGCTCATGAAGGGACTCCATTTATATAAGGTCCAAGCACTGTTTAGGATTAATAATAAAGGTGACTTTCTTTATTCTAGATGCTTAGATTTTAAAAGATCTTCCAAATTAACTTACTGGCAAATGCTAACCAATTAGGTAAAATTAGAGTGTGAGGTAGTAGTGACATTACAATAGTCATATAAAAATAATCAAGATGAATAACGTTAATGCTTACCAAATACTTACTGTATGCTATGGACTGATTTAAGTGCTTTAGATGCATCGATTTTAATCTTCACAATATCACCTAAGATCCTATTGTTGCCGTAATTAAGCAATTGAAGTACTGAGACAAAGAAAGTTGAAGTAATTTGCCAAGTTTTTTAGCTGGCAAATAGTAGTGCTAAAGTTTGAGTGACACCATCTAATTCCAAAGTTATTGGTCTTAGCTACCATACCCTACCCTACTGCAGGCCAAGAGGAAAAAGACTGAGCTGAAATTCAGAGATTGAGTTCTTATCCAAAACATTTAAATTGTATGGTGTGAAGGTCCAAGAATAGAGGATGAACAGTATGATGAGTTGAAAATAGAAGTGGATGGAACCTGAGAAATCCTGGGAGAAAAGGGAATGGCATATTTTTAAAAGACCTCAGGTTTCACTAAAGTCACATCTACACACCAGAAGCAGATGCCATCTGTTAGTGTAAAGAGTGAAGCTGACTCCACTAGGAGGAATGCAAAAGGCAAACTGAAATCATTCCGTGGGCTATTATTATAGAAATTAAGGTGATTATGACAAAAGAAAAGTCCACAACACTTCCTTGAACAATTATAATAAAACAAGAAAAAAATTAAAAACATTAAAAACATTTCCAGTGAAAACATTCGAACAGTCTGAGTGTATTAGGTCATATCAAATTTTCTTTAATATTCACTTCAATACCAAGCACCATGACTAAAAGTGCTCTAAGTTAAAAGTATTACAATAATAATTAGGATGTAGGGTCACTAATCATCCTGGTTCACCTAGAGCTTTTGTCATTTTAACAATAAACATCCTGCAAACTGGAATGGTTTTTCCAGGATAGTTCCAATTTTAAAATGGAAGTCCTGCTCCCAGACAACCCTGTCAATCCTGGGCAAACCAGGTAGCTGGTCATCTTATCAGGATAATATACTACGTTAAAGTCCCAGCATAATCATCATAAATGGGATCTCAAAACGTGAAGTTTACATAGCTATAATTAATGATAGAGAGACATCTAAAATGAGGAAGAAACAAAATTGAATATAGCAAATTTTAAAAATAAATTTCATAAATTTAAAATATTGTGCAATAAAAATAAATAGATATTGGAGCCAGCAAATTCTCTCATAAGTGGTATCATGAGATGCTATTTTACACCAGCTTTCCTACTGACAGATTATTTTCAAGAATCTTCTAATTATCACTAACATTTGAATTCAAGAATAACTCAATAAATATTAAAAATAACTACCATTAAATGTGGTAAAAGCAATCATCAAGGAAATAAAATATTGTACGTTTTAAAGCTGTCCTTGGTATTCTAGCAAAATAAATATATATGATAAGTGAACAAAAACATCTAAAATCAGCCCAGAGATGCATTGAATATATTCTTTAGTATGATAGTATTTCAAGATTTAGATATAAAATACTTTTAAACATATGTTTAATAGAAAAATCCATAAAATGGCACCACTTAATCATTTTATATTGCTTTCAGCTTACCCAAAAGATTTGCACATAAAGTCAACACTGCAGATTTATATACTGCTGTCTGTGCAAAAAAATCACTGAACGTTGAATAGTCTAATGTTATTCTACATCTGGGTATCAATGAACTGTACAGTGAACATAAAATTTTCTGGATGAAGTGTGTTAAATTACTTATATCATTTAGTTTGATTTCCATTAAAAAGCAGTCTGGTTCAAAACAACTAGTGGAGTATGAATAAATACTAGAAGAACAGACAAAACTTTCTAACCCTGTCCTCACAGGTCCTAATAATGCCATTTAAATGATCGTGAGACATAGAGCTAGACAGCCTTGTTCCCACTGCTCATCTAGCAAAATCCCTGTCCCCCTTTTTAAAAAATATTTTGAATGTTAAGCAAAATGCTACCCTATAACCAACATGATAGCCTATCAATTAAAAACAAAACCTGTATTATTTAAACTGAGAGCACATCAGAACTTGCACACAAAAAAGGTGGTTTCTTGTAAACAACATTTTAAACATAGTAAAGAATTATGAGAATTATGAGAATTAAGGTCTTAATTAGATTTTAGGAGAACTGTCATTTGATATTCTGAATTTTTGTCAACAACTTAAGAAAACATAGAGAAGACAGACATTAAATTCGATGATGATACAAAACTGAGATAAAAGACTAATAGAAAAAGGATTTTTAAAAGTTATGAGACTGTGGGCAATTCCCTTATCCTCTGAAAACTTCATTTCTCCATCTGTAGGATGAGGATAAAAGTCTATCCCTTTTGGAGATGCTATATTAAATTATTAAACCCATATGGTACTTAGCATATGGCCCACATTGTGTTCAATATTCATTATTATTAATATATAGTTGATTACAGATACCTAACTTTCTTTGCTATACAGTGAGTTGCTATATCTAATTTTGATAGATTTTTTTAAAAGAGAAAGTTTTTCTTTTGTGTTACTAAAATGGTGAGTTGAAGATCTTAAATTATTGTTATACAGCAAAAGAGACTATAAGGTACTCATCTAATTCTTTTGTAACAAGACATTTCTTTGAGCTTGTAGTCATTCAGTCCAATGCTCAGCAGCGATATGAAGCCCTGGTGATGTATTTCTCTGCTGGGAAAGCCCATAAAAGAAACATAGCCTGTCTTCCCACATTTCACTCCTTTAAAGAATTTAAAGTCTAAATCTCACTAAAAAAGACATTGGCCAGGAGTCAATAAATACATCCTCAGAAGTTACTGGGAAGACCCAATTTAAGAAAGAACATATAGATTGTTACATAGCTTCTGCATCAAAACAAACTCCATGTCCAAGACTTGACTTGTTTGGTTATCTTTAGAAGGTCACAGACTTGTGTCAAATACTAACCATACAACCTCTTTTTGTTTTGTTTGGTGATTTCAAAGTGTGAGCTTTAAAATCACCAAATCAAGAGACTAAATTAAAATTCAATTCTCACAATTGGAATCAGTCATGGTCCTCTAATTTCATGGACCCAACTAATGAAGCTATAGTTTGCAATGTTCCAGAGCTGAACAAGGCTCCAAACTGAGAAGTCCCTTATGGCCGGCTTTGCAATGACCTCCATACATCTTTGCCACTAAGAAAACAGAAGCCACAGTTCCTCAGTTTACAAGGAACAAAGCAAAAATTTGGGGGGATTATATAGGCCAAATGCACAGATAGGGTCAGGGAGTATATGGGAAACCTCTGTAACTTCCACTTAATTTTGCTATGAACATAAAACAGCTGTAAAAATTTGTCTTTTAAAATAAAAAAAATAAAAGACAAGGACTTAAGCTGAATGTGAGGAATGACAGTAAAAGAGGAAATGAATTAGTCCTCTCGGTGACAGAAAGAGACGATGGATGTACAAAGTTCCATGTAATGACTTACTGTACAGTCATAGCTTGGAGATATTACGGATTCAATTCCAAACCACTTCAATAAAGTGAATATCACAGTAAAACAAATCACACAAATTTACATCCTCACAGTGACTAAAAACATTATGTTTACACAATACTGTAGCTGTAAAGTTGGCAATAGCAACATGTCTAAAAATATACATATCTTAATTGTTTTATTGCTAAAAATGCTAACCATTATCTGAGTTTTCGGTGAGTTGTAATCTTTTTTTTTGCTAGTGGAGAGTTTTGCTTCATTGTTGATGGCTGTTGACTGATCGCAGTGGTAGCTGCTGCAGGTTCAGGTGGCTGTGGCAATTTCTTATGACAGCGGTGAAGTTTGCTCCACTGGTTGATTCTTCCTTTCACAAATGATTTCTCTGTACCATGCAATGTTGTTTGATAGCATTTTACACACAGTAGAACTTTTTTCAAAACTGGAGCCAAAACTCTCAAACCCTGCTACTGCTTTATCAACTAAATTTATGTAGTATCCTAAGTCCTTTGTTGTCCTTTCAGCAATCTTTCCAGCATCTTCACCAGGAGTAGTTTCCATTTCAAGAAACCACTTTTCTTTGCTCATCCATAAGAGGCGACTCTTCATTCATTAAGGTTTTATCATGAGATTGCAGCAATTCAGTCTCATCTTCGGGATCCCCTTCTAATTCTAGTTCTCTTGCTATTTTTACCACATCTATAGTTACTTCCTCCACTAAAGTCTTGATTAAACTCCTCAAAGTCATCTAAGAGGATTGGAATCAGCTTCTTCCAAACTCCTCTTATGTTGACATTTTGACTTATTCCAAAAAATCACACTTGTTCTTAATGGCATTTAGAATGGTAAATCCTTTCCAAAAGCCTTTAGCTTGACTATGCCCAGATCTGTCAGAGCAATAACTATCTATGGAAGCTATAGCCTTATGAAATATATTTCTTAAATAATGACTTGAAAGTCAAAATTACTACTTGGTCCATGAGCTGCAGAATGGATGTTGTGCTAGGAGGCATCGAAACAACATTGATCATTGTACACCTCCATCAGAGCTCCAGGTGGCCGGGTACATTGTCAATAAACAGTCACATTTTGAAAAGAATCTTTTTTTCTGAGCAATAGGTCTCAATAGTGGGCTTAAAATATTCAGTAAACCATATTGTAAACAGATATGCTATCATCCAGGCTTTGTTGTTCCACATATAGAGCACAGGCAGAGTAGACTGCATAATCCTTAAGAACCCTAGGATTCTCAGAATGGTAAGTGACAACTAGCTTCAACTTAGAGTCACCAGATGCATTAGCCTCCAACTAGAGAGTCAGCCTGTCATTTGAATCTTTGAAGCCAGGCACAGACTTCTCTCTAGCTATGAAAGTCCTAGATAGCATCTTCTTCCAATATAAGGCTGTTTTGTCTACAGTGAAAATCAGTTGTTGAGTGTAGCCACCTCCATGAATTACCTTAGCTAGATCTTCTGGATAACTTGCTATAGCTTCTACACTAGCACTGGCTGCTTCACCTTGTCTTTTATGTTATGTTATCTCCTAGAGATGGCTTCTTTCCTTAAACTTCATGAACCAACCTCTGCTAGCTTCAAACTTTTCTGCAGCTTCATAATCTCTCTCAGCATTCATAGAATTAAAGAGAGTTATGTCCTTGCTCGGGGTTAGGCTTTGGCATAGGGAATGTTGTGGCTGGTTTGATCTTCTATCCAGACCACTAAAACTTTCTCTGTATTAGCAATAACGCATATTGCTTTCTTATCATTTGTGTGTTCACTGAAGTTGCACTTTTAATTTCCTTTGAGAACTTTTCCTTTGCATTCACAACTTGGTTAACTGGTGCAAGAGGCCTAACTTTCGGCCTACTCAGCTTTCCACACTAAGCTTAATCATTTCCAGCTTCTGATTTAAAATTAGAGACATGTGACTTTTTTTTTTCAGTTGAACACTTAGAGGCCTTTTGTAAGGTTATTAATTGGCCTAATTTCAATATTGCTGTTTCTCAGGGAATAAGGAGGCCAGAGGAGAGGGAGAGAGATGGGGAACCAGCTGGTCTATAGAACAGTCAGAACACACACAGCATATATTTATTAAATTTGCTGTCTCATATGGGAATGGTTTGTGATACCCCAAACAATTATTTAAGTACCATCGAAGATCATTAATCACAGATCGCC
>NW_011888782.1:8636455-8659985 GCF_000151845.1 Pteropus vampyrus
ACTCCGGGGTCAAGACCAGCCTGCCTATATGTGGCTATTTGGCACCCTAGTACTCCTAAAAAATGAGACTCAAATCTCCTTGCCATTAACCAAAAATACAATTATAACTGAGATCTAAGCAAATTTCTCTATCTCTAAGCCCCAGGTGAAGAGCTAGGGACTGTTCATATCAATTGCCTCCAGGGAAGAAAAATAATGAGGGAGGCAATCTGAATGACTGAACATTACTGAACAAGCACTTGTTAGTATGATAATTGTCAGTCTTGGCAGATTCAACTGGTAGGAAAATTGATGATAGTGGCTCAGCACAACTGTTCCAACCAAGATGACAGCGGACTGGGCAGCAGGGATCTGCTAAGTGTAATAAACAAATGGCCACTGAGAGGAAAAAAAGTCAAAGGAAAATATTCACTTAGGGTTTCAATTCAAAGTACCAATACAAAATTTTGCACATCAGATAAAATTCTCTTTTCTAAAACTGCCCACTTTTGCTGCAATTTCATTAACCATATATTTTCATACCTATTATTCTTCTCTATTTCAGAATATTCAATAGAGATGGTCTCTAAAAGAAGACAATGCCTTGGCAGCCCACTACATCCTATGTTCATGTGAAATAGACATTGTAATTGACTAAAATTTATTTTAAGGTTTTTTTTTGAAATTTATTCAAAATGGACAATCTCTTAGCTGCTTTCCACCCATGTTTGCTATCTGAAATGTTTAGGGAACTGCCACTGAAGAAAATTTCCTTCTCTTCTTCCATTGATGTTTTCTTCTTTCATTTCCATTCAAATAAGCAATTGCAAATACACTGAGATTTATTGAAAGAGTTACCTATGAAATTCAATATCTGTGCATTAATTCATCCAAAACAAGTTATACTCCAGCTGTTGATGGGTAGAGTTGAATATCTTCTTGTCCTCAGCTCAATATTTATTCAGGGAAGATTATGAGTCAACAAAAGGTTCTTTTCTAAATCAAATTGTATTGGGAGATATAATTTATAAAATAATTTTAATTCTAGAAAGAACAAGGAAAAAGCTAAAGCCAGAAAAACTTTAAAACAGATTATACTGCATAAGATTCAACAGGTAACTGAGAAATAGATGTCAATGTACGAAATATCTACTTTGAATAAACAAAGAATAGTTCCTAAAATTTATATTAATTTTCAAATGATCAACACTGAAGAATTCAGACGATAAGTTATACTAACTGCACTGTAAATTAACAGCTCACCTGACTTCCCTAGCCAACAGTGAAAGTTTCTGACTTTGATTAAATCATTAAATACATATAAACCATATCATTTTTCCATGGAAACTAAGTAATTTTAATGAGTTAATTTCTCAGGTCTGAAGAATTCTAAAATTCTATTAATCCATTTTATTATATGACATATTTGTGTAAAAATTATATGTTTATAGAAACTAAACTAAGTAAAAACAACCCAAAAGAGTGAATATTTCTTCCTGAATTTCACACTCTATTCCTATATTAGTAAGACTAAAAATTCAATATGTGGCATAGATCTCTAGAGAGCAAATTTAAACGAGAGGAAGTAAATCAAGGTCTCTCCATTATAGGCTATCTCAAAGATAATATGCCAAAATTCCATTAGGTGACAGGTAGGTGGGAATGTAACTGAGTGAAAGGTCTGACTTGAGTTGTGGGAACCGTGGCACATGAGAGGGTACATCTCCTCCTGAAGCCATTCAAATCAGTGAGAAAAAAATGTTTAAAAATGATTCTGGCCAAAACCAACAAACAGTAATAATAATAAAAAGGTCTATAGACAAAATTTAACTGGTGCATTTTATCAGTCTTAATTTAAAAATCTGTTCTCCAGCATGTGTCACCTATTGCCGTACTAATTCTGTGTAACGACCTATGATGGATTGAAACAACTCTCCTCTGTTCTCATGCTCACAGATATGAGGATTGAAATTAGTTGATCTCAATTGAGTTTGGCTCGGGGAGGCTGCAGACAGCATGTTCCATTCAAACCTCATGGCGGAGACCAGACATTACAGTCAATGGTCACTCAGAACAAGAAGACAACCAGAAGCTAATTACGTAAGCACATAAGTCTCTGTTCTCATCAATTTTGCCAAATTATATTAACCAAAGTAAGTCACATGACTAAGTCTGAAATCAGGAGATTGGGATACATACTTTTCTATCTACCATGAAGTTGTGGCAGAGATGTGAAGTGAAACACAAAGAAATGAAATAGTACAAACAATAATTTAACTAACCACATATGATGACTTGCTGGGCCATTTGTGCTAAAACTCAGTTTTTAGAGACATGTAGGCTTGATTTGAATTCTAGCCGTGTCATTCACTAGCTGTGTGACCTTGGGTAAGTTCATTAAATTCTCTCAACCTTGGTTTATTCATTTATAAAATAGAAATAACAATATTAATAATACCTTCCTTGTAGGCTCTAAGCATTAAATTAGATAATCATTTTAAAGTGATTAGCACTGTTCTTAAAACATAGTAAAACATTCAAAAATGACATATTAGATCACATCATTATTAACTGCTTTGGAAAATGACTTGAAATAGAGAAATGAATAGTCTCTTATTATATCAACTAATATTGTAATACCATTACTTAAACAGAAATGCAAATTACTCAGAAGCATTTTTTAAGCCCAATTTACTTTTTCTGGACCTCTACACCCTGGAAACACCAAACTGGCAGATAATTAGATCAGTCAAAATAAAGATCGGTGGATAAAATCATTACAGTTCATGGTTTCACTCTGTAAAGCCTGGCATTTAGGCCATATTCTTGTTTATCCCAATCAAGCAGTGTAATTGAAAATTAAGAAAGGAAAGAAAGAAGAAAGGAAGGAAAGCAAACTCGTAATAATTCCAGTTGCTCATGTGGGACCCCCTAGGCAATCTACAAGGCTGACAGAAAACAGAAAGGAATTTTACACTGGTAGAAAGGAAGATGGTTTCTTAAAATATCTGTACTTCGTAGTTTTATAATTCAATTTTACTACGATGGTATCATTCAATTTCTGGTTGGATATAACAAACTCTATTTGTCAGAACCCTTTTAGCTTCAAATAAGAAAGACATGACTCAATGTTGCTTAACTGAATAATAAAAAATGAGGAAGAGAATGTGATATGAGCTCCCTCTAATAGGTGCCTCCCATTATCAACAGCTGCCTGGGACTCAGGCCCAGGATTCAAGCCAAGGTAGCAACTCTCCTGAACGCCATTGTTTACAAGACAACTTAACAAAATGGGATTGCCCATTCAGACTCTCCCCACTTCTCACACGACCCATGGCCTCTTCACGGAATTGGATAATGGAATGCACCATAAAGTGAGGCTGCAGTTCCAACCCTTAACTGGTCATGAGCTTTTTCACAGAGGCAGGCAAATGAGTGCTGCTGAAGAGTATTTCAGGACTATGAGCAAATCTGAGAGCTTTTATATTTAATTTAGTGGTCCCAAAAAGAAAAATAGGACCTTACCATGTATTTTCTTCATATTTTTAAATATTTTAAATTATTTAAAAATATTTTCATTGTAAATCTACACTATTTCAAATTTATGATGTGTTCAATGAGCTTTTGAAAGCCAATCTTAAATTTTAACCTTAATTTATAATTTAATTGGTGTATTTGGTTAAGGCCCTGTAACATAAATGACTGGTGTTTAGGTAGACCACCGCCCATCCCCATAGCAAGAAGTTTGCTATCTCTCCTTAACTTAAGCCTTTTCTTCTTAACATTATTTCGAGGGATACTACTAGCTGAGAATGTAATTGAGCTCACAGGAGTTTTATTTTAATCATTCTTAAACCTTCTACTAGCTCTGATTTGAGGAAAAAGAAAAAGACAACCACGTGACACAGTTCTTTGTGGACAGCCAAGCAGCCAGGAAATCACTGCTGACCTGTCTCAAAAACTAACCTATTACGAGTTGTCTCTTCAAAATGGCGCTATGTAATCACAGGAGGTGACTGCCGTTCTGATCAGCACTGAGGTTAAAAAATAATAATTATTCTTATTTAAGTGAAAGGTGTGTGAGTGTAAGTGTGTATGTGTGCGAGGGGGGGAATGGAGGGAAAGGGACACAGAATGTGACTGTGTGTGTGCGGAGGTGTGAGCAAGAACTAGTAGATGAGGGTTATTCGCTTTCTTAACATCAACGCCAACCTATTTTCTTCCATGAAATAATGCAGCAAATAAGACAAGTAAGGTAAAGAGATGGGTCACAGGTCTCCCTTTCTTTTGCAAAGTTAGAGAATGTCCATTGTGATAGGGTTGGTGGTGGAGGTGGGATGGGCAGGAATCATTTGCCAGGAGCTTTCTCAGGTACCTTCATTTTAGAAAAGAGTATGCACAGAGTTGAAAATCTGGGATTGTATTCCCTTAAAACTCTTCATCAGCTTCTTAGAATGTCTTTGGGTCCTCCAGTGGGTATGTGGACAACATTTTGAAGACCATATGTAAGTTCTTAAGGGCAGGAATTATGTCAATTTTGTTCACAGCTATATCTCTGGGCCTAAGCACCTATAATAGGCTTTCAATAATTATTTATTATAAATTAATTATAGTGACTAAATTCAAATGGACTTTCTATCAATGATCAATATATACTCTTTTGTCCATAATTAAGCGAACAGAGTAGCATTAATAAAGGGACAAGGGTAGGCAAGCCTTTTTCTAAAGGAGAAAAGAAACCATTACATGGTCATTTTTTAATGTAGTGCATTATATTTCCTCTTTGGAAACTGAAAATGCACATTTTTATACTAAATGCTCTAGAAAATTCTGAGGAATTTTTTTGTTTGTTTTACTTTGCTCATATTTCCAAAACTTATTTGAACAATAAATCTCTTCTAATTCTCATTTAAATCCTGTTAATATCTATGGAAACTAATGATCTTAGAGCATTAGGAAATAAAGTTTGGATTAAAATTAAAGACTGATACATAACAACATAACATAACATAACATAACATACATAATATAGTAGATTATTATTAGGTTAGTACAGCTCAATTAGAAAATAAGCGAAAAACCTAACAAGAAAAGCCATCCACTTAAGTGTTTTTATGAAAACAGTGACTATTAATTAAATAAGAGAGTGTTGAGCTCTAGTTTTAATGGCTTCATTATTCAATTACCAGAAGGACTATTTTGGCTCTTACAGTAAAATATTTTTTAAAATGTTATCAGAAGAAAGAGTAAATTGATAATACAGTTAATTTCATATCAAATTAAGTAATGACATTTTTACTAAGTAACCTTTATAAATGTATAATGAACTGATAATCATGGATATTTAACATTTTGATTGATTTGCTCATTTCTGAGGACAGTATTAACGTGGCTATAGCTTGGATAATAAGGAAAATGTTAATCACTTCACAGTTGTTGAAACTAAAAATAGATCACTTAGTATATTAATGTGCATTATTAAACAGGACTCCACAGTTTTGTTTCCACAGTTTTAAGGGGGAAAACAAAGCCTAAAAGCATTTCAGCAGTGAGCATAAAGTATTCAGAAGAGTAGTCATTTATAGATGAACTGAATGACATTTTAAAGCCTTTGGGTTACCCTTTACCCTCTTTTTATTTTATTTTTTTTTATCTCCTGTTCAAATGTATCTGAGTCTAACCATTTCCTTCCCCTTTTCTGCTTCCTCCTATTCTTAGACACTGTCATCTGCAGACTACTGCAGTCATCTCCCAGCTGGGAGTTCTGCTCAAACAACTTTTACCCCACTAGAATTTATTCTCCAAAGAACAGTTAGCATCTTGCTTTTAAACTCAGTACATCAGGTCATGTCACTCTCATGTTTTCAAACCTTCTTCGGCTTATATAACGCTTGAAGTAGAGTCCAAAGCCTTGAATTCCTATAGCCCCTAAAACTCTTGGGTTCCGGTTCCTGGCTCCATTTCTAACCTTATTTCTTTTCACTCCCTTCCAATATTTCAGCCATACTAGCCTCCATCTTGTTCACGAACACATCAAAGGTTATCTTGTCAGAGAGGTCTTCCACGACTTTTGTGTCAAAAATATGCCCTCCTTTCCTCTCTCCCAGCACACCTGCTCCTCCACCACTTCCTTGCACACCTACACTTCAATTGCTATTGCCTTATCCTGATGCCTATCGCAATCTATATTACTTTATTTTACCCAGCTGGTTATTGTTTATTATCTGTCTCTGCCACTAAAATGTAAGGTGGATGAAGGCATACCCAAATTTTTATCCCCAGCACCTGGTAAATAGCATGCACTCAATAAAAGTCACTGGATAAATTTGTAAGTAAAATAGTTTAAAACCTGAAAATATCTATTGTGCATTAAAACAATATTTAGAATATTCAAAATTGCAAAAAAGAATTAACATTCATTCCACTTCATAACACTTTCCATCATCGAATCTGTATTCTTAACTAAGTATACAAATGCCATATAAAAAAAGCTTCTTATAGTAATAAAGTTGGTTCGATTATAATGGGTCTAACTTGTGATGGAAATTTTGAAAATTAAACATACATGTTATTTTAATATATTGAATATTGTAATGCTTTTAAAATATGTGCACGAATTCTTTTATGACTCATCTAGCTCCCCACCCCAAAAGTGCTACCTTTGTCCTCCTCACCCCCAAAAGTATGAGCCAGACTATGTGACTCAATTTGCAGGAAGAAAATGTGGCAGAATTGACAGTCTGTGACTTGTGAGATGAGGTTATTAAAGACATTGCAGTTTCCTCCTTGCTCTATCTCTGGGGGACAGCAACTGCCGTGTTGCAAGGATAAGCAGCCATGTGGAATCATCTATGTGTCAAGTAATGGAGGCCTTCTACCAATAGCCTTTTGAGTGAGTCAGCGTGGAAGCAGATCCTCCAGCCTTAGTCAAGCCTTTCAAGAACTGCATCCCAGGCTAACATCTCCACCACAACTTACCAAGAAACCACGAGCCAGAATTACCCTACCAAGCCACTCCCATGACCCACAGAAATTACGCTAGATAATAACCATTATTATTTAACAACCAATTTTGGGGTAATTGTTATTCAGTCATGTATAACTAATACAGACATATAAAGTACGATTTTCACTAAGAATTCCTGAAGCAGCCCCTTGATCTGTAATTTTGGACAATTTAACCTTTCTTAGCTTCAGTGTCTTCATCTGAATAATGGGAATATTATTTATTACACTGGTTTACCGTGCAGATTAAATAATTTTTATGCATACGATGCCAGAACATTGACTAATTAATTTCAAAGTACTAATGTTTTCATCAATGAGGAGCCAGCAAACATATTATCTTAAAAGATTAATTACAAATGGAGTGATGCCTTGGAGTTATAGAGAGACTAATTTCTAAAAGTAACATGATGCAAAATTTAGTGTATAAACAGTATATTTGAAATAAATTTTCTCAATAAAACTTCTAGGTAAAAAGAGTATAAAAAATGGAAAGCCCACTAAAATCTATTAAAATTGATAAAGTCCTCAAAGTAGTTAAATTGAAAATAACAATGGAATGATAACATAGAGCATTCTGTGCTCAGATGCCCCTTTGGGACTGAAGGATTTATGTCCTGCTGCTGGGATGCTGCCTGCTGACAGTCCTTAGCTCCCAGGCTTCTCCAGGAATTATACTCTGCAGAAGATAGCTGCCTTACCCAGAGTCGCACCCCTTTCTCCAGGCAGCCAGCGTCCAAGGATTGGTTCATGTTCGGCTGTAAATGTCCAGCTCCCTTGCTTCAACTCAGTACAACTTTGAAGAGCATCCCAACTCCAGAGCTCTCTTGGGACTGTCTGAGCTCTTTGTGGTGACCGTAGGACAGCCTCATTTTTCCTTCTGCCCAAACTTTCTTCCTTTCCTGTAACCAGCAGTTCTCAATTCGGAGATCATGCCCCAATAAACTTCTGCAGGCAAATCTTCTTCTCAGAATCTGCTTCCTGGGGAACTCAAATTGTGACATTTGGAGTGTAGTGCCTCTCCTCCTACTTGACCTTGCCTTTAGGGTCCTGCTGGGACTTGAGTCTAGTTGCAGGTGTGGAAGCACAGAGGGGCGTGGGAGCAGGCCCTGAGGAAACTCAGCATTGTCTTGCCTGGTAACTATATTACAGAGCCCATTACAGAGTCCCCAGGCAATACAGGGTTAATCTCCTTAGGGGAAAGGAGAGACTGTTCTCTAACCTAGTCGCTATTGTTTAACAAATAGGAAATTTAATTAGAAGAGCACAGAGGGGCAGACATTTTTGTGACAATTTACATGCTAAAGCAAGGACAATTTCAAGAACGATTAAAAAGTAGAGGATTTGTTGCTTATTATAGCTATTTTCTTAAAAAATTTTGTTTCCTTAATGCTAGAGTATAAGTAGTATGATTCACTTAGGTGTGCGCAAATCATGTTTAGACAGTACAGTGTCATAATTAAGATCACAGCCCTTAGAATCTTAGAAATATGAGCTCAAATCCAAGCTACACTATTGACTGGCTCTAAGTCCTTAAATATATTAGTCACTCTTTCTCAGCTTTCCACGTACCTGTATAATGAGGAATATAAGAGTTATATCTCTGGGCATTATTGTGATCACTAAATGAAATACCTATAAAACACTTGGTTGTGTGTCAGGTACGTCATAAAACCTTGACACATGGTGATTATTTTTGGTTTTAGTATAGATGAAGAAAGTGAAAGTGAAAGAGATTTTTCTAATGTTTGCACTGGGTCATCTTAAAAGACAAGAGGAAAGAAGAAATATAACATAATGTTTTATGATGAGACCTTTCCTTATGTCTCAGAAATTTGGCTGAAGAACATGAGAATAGTAGATATAAGCATCTCTGTATTCTAGAGAAACTTCATCTGCCCTTAACCTGAGTTAATTTGATAAATACAAACATAATGGAAACATTCATGTTAACTTAAAAATATACAGAAGAGGAATTTATTTAGCAAGTTATATGGTTAATAAGACTTAGATTCAAAGAGAAATTTGGGGTATTCTCTGCCCCTCCTCGCAGGGCTGCTGTTAGGGAAACACACAGAGCAGCACTGAAGGAGAATGAGGACCTTTAAGAAACTGAGATGAAGATCCTACCTTCAAAGGTACAAGACAATCAAACCAATACCAGAATTCAGATGCCCAAAGAAAGTGCTTGGGAGAGTCTGTCTCTCCACTTGATTGTAAGGACTGGTGCCTGCTTCTCCAGAAAACTGTGAAGGTGGGAAGCAGCTGGAACAGCATCCCACAATGGAAGAATAAAGAATAGGGGCAACAAGAGTTCACACACATGTTGGTATTGCAGGGATAACTGAGTGTTTCCGATGCTGGGTAGGCATTCAACAGCATATAAATGTAAGCCAGCCAGATGGACCCTCAACTCAAAAGGGCTTCTTGCTTGGGCATGGTGAAAAGATTAAGTTGTTGAGGAAAGGAATGGGTGTGAGAGTGCATGAGTGGTAAGTTGGAGTACGCATTGCTCCATTTAGACAAATACACAGGACTAGAAATTTGGGTGTGTGTGAGGAGGGGTGGAAAGGTGGAGTGCCCAAGGAACATAAAACACAAAACACACTGCACGAAAAAACCAGCACACAAAGCAGATGCCTGTCATGACTGAGGGTACCAGTAGCCACAAATTGTACTGGTCATAAAAAAAATGTTTTATCTTTCTTCTAATCTCTACTCTCTCCATATTGATTTTGGAAAAGTCAGAAGGGAAAGGAATATAGAGAATGAAAGCACAGATCACAACCCTATGTAAAATGGTCCAAGCCCGATAGAATGGGGGGGGGGGTGGAAAGAGTCTGAGTAGTGTCTAGGCTCAATTTTGAAATTGAACCACCTAAAAATTGTTTATTCCTGAAAGTGAGAATTATCAAAAATCAGAACGTTCTGATTATTGAAAGTGATAAGAGACCGTTCTGATTATTGAAAGTGATAAGAGATATTGTATCTTCCAGAGATGCCTTCGATGAGCAAGGAAGGAAGAGCCAAGAGAAACGCTGAAAGGAGTAATGGGAGGAAAAACTAAAGTTTTTTTCCTGTGGAATATTATGTTCAGCCCAATCAATAAATGCGTTTAGAGTTAAAAGATATTTCCAAGCAGAAGGAAAAATAGACTGCTTATGAGACAACAAACGTAGTTTTGAAAGAGCAAAGGTAAAGGAAAGGAAAAAAAATATCTACTCTTCCTTGTTGATAAGAAGGGGGAAAAAAAAAACCAGGCAAAACAATATTAGGTGAGATGGTCTCCTATCTGTGCACCAGGAGGCGCCATAAGACCGGGGCAGATTTGTCGTAGGCAGTAACTAGGCCAGGAGAGGAAATGGAGTTAAGGAGCGACTGCTAAAGTTACATGGTGTGCACTTAACTACTAACGTTTAGGTAGTGTTCCCTAGATGATTGTTCTTGCCCTGAGATGTGTCTATTCTAGGACAAAAGTAAGCCACATGAAAAAGAAAAAGAAATTGAAAATATATTTCTTTCGAAACATAATCCCGATTGCTAAACAAGTTTCACCTCTACTGGATGCTTTATCAAAATCAATGGTGCCTGTAATCAGAAGTGCCCCATTCCTATTTAGTTTCTCTGCTTCCTGACATCCATAAATTCAGCGATGGATTATGAAAGTCTAGATCACACTCTGGCACCTAATGTGACTATAAAGAAGGATTCTTTTCCTCAGTGGAATTACTTTCTTAATGTTTCTGCTTTCCAATCTACATCAGTTAGAAGCTGTTAAAGTAATGGCATAGGCATTAGAAAAATAAAGGGAATATAGAAAGGAAGATTGCTCATGTCTGTGTTTTATTCATCACACTGTCTGTTGAATTTATATCACTGGCTTCAAATTTATCCAGTTTCTATTCTTTTATGACTGAAAACATTAAAGGCAACCTGTCAGCTCTATAAAATAACATTTGTAGTACTCTGAATCTTCTCGGCGTAATCTTTAATAACTGTCTTATGTTCAAGTTGACAGCAAGCAAGTAATAAAATGCCTAATACCATTTTATAGGTCACATAATACAACAGTTTATTTTGGTTCAACAGGGCAATAACAGGTACCAGATAATGAAGTCACTATAGATTTGTATAATATAGTTTCTGAGTTAGCAATAGTTTCAGAAAAGACTTAGAAATCTTCCTTTGAGCTATAACAAAACAGAAGTATATTTCTCATTTTCTCCCCTTCTAATGATTCATAATCTCAGAAGTAGTACACTTAAATTTTTGAAACTTGATGTATATTATTATGCAAATAAATCAAATTTCTTTATCTCCGAACTTCAAATTACATACGTGAAAAAAGCAAAGAAGCGATTATTCTATAACCATTTAGAAATACAAAAATACCTAAGACATCTCTGTCCAACACAGCTACCGGTGACTATTGAAATAAAAATAGAAATCAGTTGAAATTAAATAAGATTTAAAATTCAGTAACTTGAACAAGGTCTTTTTTTTTTTATTATGGACTATCTGCCTTGTATCAATTTTATTAGTTTAAACACAGTTGCTTTAGAGGCTCTTTCAAATAGATGTATTATTTCTAGATATTATGGTGCTAATTCTACTCTTTGTTGCACTTGGTAACTGCCTCGGCATAGAAATGGGTACTGGCAGGTTTAGTTCCAACTCAACCCTTTTAGCAACATTACAATTCTTCTCCCCTCTTAGGCATTAAAACTCAAGAAGCCATTCTTAGGGCCTATATCTGTATATAGTGATCTAAGGCGAGGGGGTGGGGAGCAGAATACTTTTTAGGAAAGCAATCAACAGCATCAGTCTCGGGTTGGGGAGGAGGAACAGGATATATTTAAAATGTGGCTAGACCCCAAAGGGGCTGGTTTATATAGAATTTAGATAAAATAAAGGTAAAATAAACAACAAAAATGGCATACTAAAATTTTGGGAGTTAACTCTTTAGAAAATTGAAGTTACTAGAAGAGTTTGAAACAAACAAACAAAAAAATGGTGCAAATACATCCGTGTTTTAGAATGGTACCTAGTAGAACATTTTGGTCTTTAAGGAGAAATAAAATATATCCACGATGATTCCCTCATTCTATAATTTTTCCCTAAGGAAAAGGAGTGAAGAACAAACTCCAGGATTCTGGACCCCTTTTCTAGGTGTGGACATAGTAGATGTGACACAGTAATAAGTAAACTGGGACTCTTCCAAATGGTCTTCTTCCCCGTTTTGTCCCATGAAACAGCCAGGAGCAAGCCGGCAGCCTAAAGTGTGACTGAAGGCAGCCACCTTCCTTCGCTCCTTTCATATCCCTGTTGCTTTTCTGCTGCTGCCTAGTACACAATGGGCTTGAGGATGCTAAGCTCTCCGCTGCACTTAGAGGAAGAGCAAGCTAGAGTAAATGAGCCTTTTGCTGCTCTACTATTCTTATGGCTTTATTTTTTGTGTCATAAATTAACTGAGCTCCATAGTATGTCCTCACATTGATAACGGTGCTTCCCTAGCTAGAATTGGAAACAGATTGAATTTTTTTTATTTAATAATTTTCCACAAATATTTCACTTAGAACTTTAAAAATAAGCAAGCTTATTTTTTTTATACATTATTCACACATTAAACAAGAAAAAAATCAGTGGTTTCATTCAGTTAAAGCACAATTTAGGTCCCGGATAAAGAAATAAGTCCACTTATTTTTTAAATGGCACTATTTAAAATCAATATATATTTAATATTTAAATAATTATTTAATTTATATATATTTGTATATTTTATTAATACTTAAAATAGCACCAAGACAATATATACTGCAGAGAAATAGATATTTGTAAAGAAACTGCTTCCAGATACACTGTTTCTAAATTTTAAAACTTTATATTAAATGCCATTAAATGGCACACACATTGCTAATTGATTCTGTTATAACTTATAAGGAGATGTGTACTCTGCTCATTATCTCAAATTTACACTTAGAAAAATGAAATTACTTTTTATGAGTTCTTCTCGTTTTGGGGTATATGATGAGAGGACATAAATGAATGAGACTTTTTACAAAAGGACCAACAGCTGTTCTAGTCATAGGAAATCCTATAGTCACTCAAGGATAAAGGGCATTAAAAATACAGAATAAAAATGTTCAAGAAATAAATGAAACTTTCAAATAAAATCAGAATATTTATAATGTTGAAAATACGCTAAGATTCAAAGGAATCTAAATAAATGGTATTGCCAAAGCAAATCTGTGCAGCATCTCCAGATATAGGGGCAAGTTATAAAATTATAAAAAGCATAAAAATTAATGAACGCTTTCAATTATATCATTTGTAACAACTTATAACTTCAACTTTATGCAATTCAATCATTTTTATTAAGCTCTTTTCTTACGTGTCTTTGGAAAGCCTTAACTACATCGAAACATTTAAGAAATAGTTTTATGAACAAGGTAGGTGTAAACCTATATTAAGAAAAAAACATTGAATCTACCAGTTTCTATAGTTGGCCAAAATTGAAACCTTTCTACCTGTATATTTACCAAATCTATGACTAGAATACAAAGTGGATTGAATGAACACTTTGAAACAGAAAGGTAACGTGATATTTGTGAGGTAGGTCAATTGTGGATGCTGAATGGAATGGCTTTCCTGTGCTGGCTTTGCAAAGGGTTAAAAAATGCATAGTCCTGTATTGTAGCTTACCTTCCTCTCTTATTCACACTAAGAACTAAATTCACTATATTTGACAGACAAATAATATTCCAAAGTTCTCATCTTACTCTTGAGAATCTCTTGATCATCTTAATCAAACTTCTACACAATGCAGGAACTGCAATAATATTCATGGTAGATGGCAACTTATCTGAACAATGAGCAGCCTAATATTTCTCTCAAACTATGAAACAGTAGTTTAGACACGAACCTGAGAAAAAAGATTTCATCTACCTTTAATCTAGAGGCCACTGGGTGACTGAAAAGAAAATGTTGGCATTTGCCTCTCAACCGTACCTTTGATTACCAAAATGGCTGCAAATCTGCCATCACTTGTGCTCTCTCCACTCTCTTGGAGCCACCTTTGAAGTTAATTTTACTTATTGCTTTATAGGCCTTTCAACTTCCAGAGAACAAACATTAGCTCTATATTTCAATGTACTTAGAAAATATCCCTGGTTATTTTTGAGTTAGCCTCCATTCTCTTGGGTTGGCAGATGAGGAAGCTGAAGTACAGAACATATCTTTTATCTAAAAACCCAAAGATCAGTAAAAGCCCCAAATCTAGGTTTCCCACTCTAGATGTGTAGCTAAATGCTTAATACACGTGCTCAGGCTGTGTTTTTAATCAGCCATTGATAGGTAGTGCATTTAATCATAGACTCATCACAGACTCCCACGAAGTAAGTCGAAGACCATGAACGCACTTGGCCCTGTGATGTGTTCCTTTAGTAATTAATTCTGTTTTTCAGGGTATCTGTGGGAAGCAAGTAAATTCAGAAGAAAATCTGATATAAAATTTTTTTCTTGAGGACAATAATTTATACCTGTAATGCCTATGGTAGGTAAATTATTAAAAAATCTTATTTTCATTTCCCCATCTTAGTGACAATGGTGAATTTAAGCATTGGGGAAACTGAATTATGAGATCATAAATTAAACTCTTTTATTCCAATTTAGTTTCATAGATGGTAACTGAAGCCGTCCTGTGGTAAGTTCTGAGAAAGGTTAGAATTTCTTTATTGAATATGGAAAATTCCTTTATTAGATATTAGAAAAAGCCATGCGCAACAGACTATTGTGACTAAATTTTGGCTCTGTATACTCCCTGGAAGTTACTTGGTGATTGAAAAATAAAAAGATGTGTGACCATCATATTAAACCACTCAAGATTTTGGTCCTATAAGAGGCTTCTTCTGTTCCTTCAAGCAGAATCTAGTGTTCTCTAAAGAATGTCATCAAGGATCGCTAGAATTCCAGAATAACAGCTGCTTGCTGAAGAGCTGGTACAAAAAGAAGTATACTTATTAAATTTTCTTCTATAGATTAGGTTACAGAGTTAAAAAAATTTTTTTAAGCAAAATAATTTTAAAATCTATGATATGTTGTTATATAAAGTGAGCAAAATTGAATGAAAGAAGGAAAGGGATGGAAGTTAGATCCAAAGGAAAAGGGAGGGAAGGAAGGAGGAAGGAAAGGAAGGATGGAGGGAGGGAAGAGAAGGAAGAGGAAGGGTGACCAAGATAAGTCTGATGAAGAAAATAGTACAGAGAAAGTAGTAAAGGTTGGGAGAGAGGTGGAATGGAGGAGGGGAACTAAGGAAACTAAGAATAAAAGAAAATGTCTAAATTTGATTCCTAGTGCCCTGGAATACACATGCTTCCCTGAAGCTGTGGCTGTTTGGTTGTAATTTTGGGTCCCCAGAAGACTCGGGCCAAGTTAAAAGTCCCTGCTCAGACTGTCTGTAGAAGAGAGGTCATGACTCTCAGATGGTTTCCAGGCACTTTCATTCTTTTCAGAAGTTCAGATTTCTCGCTCCAATCACTGCAAATCACCATTGAACTAGGAGATCTTCATTCATAAAAAAGCAGCTTTCCTCAGGGCAGAGACAAGCAGACTCCGTAAGGCTGAACGTGCCCTCAGAATACACCCGCTGGAATTGAAGCTAGGTTTTGGTCAAAATTCAGACCTTTAAATCCCAAATTGTTAACTAGAATCGTAATTTGGAGACAAATCCAATAATATTTCCCTTTCAGGTCTCTGCTTTTCATTTTCTAAATTACTTTAAGTTAAAATTAGTTTTATCTAAGGAAGAAGAATTGGCGATGAGAGAAAAGGAAATGAGAATAATTTCCTTTAAAGGAGATTGGGGTGAGAAGGGTAAAAGGCCATGATTTCCCCATTGTTAATGCTCTATTCCTTAGGGTAAAAGTAGTTTAAATTTCAAGAAACTCAACCTTTCCTGAATTTTAATAATTGCTTTATTTTTTAAAAAAGTATACAAAGCTACACAACAACTTTTCTTAGGGAGATAAACATTGGCAAGAAATCAAAAAGCATGAGTCTTAGTCCTACTGCTGGCACCAACTACAAGATTATACAAATAATTTAGGCTCTATTTTTCTTCACTTGTAAAAGAAACATAATATTAGCTTTCCTATCTTACAACTTTGTAGTGGAAATTAAAGGAAAAGGGAGCTTGCACAGTAGGAATTAAGAACTGTTTGCTGAGTTGAAGAATACATTTGGAAACTCTCTGAACAGTAAAAGCACACTATTTTTAGTATCATTAAAACATATGCAGAAAGAGGTTAACTGTCAATCCTATACACTTTTCCAAGGCAATATGCTCACTTATACGAAGATAAACATTTCTCTTTTATAAAACAACTTTTTACAATCAAGATTGTTTTATATAATCCATGAAAAGTTTTGCATCCTTTAAAGTATTGTTTATTCTCACCTATTTAAAAAAACAGCATTAAATAAAAATCTGTTACGTAAAATTTTCTTTTGTTTGTACTTAAGTAGACTAATTTAATGTCCCCTGTACATTTCCAGGGATCTTCAAATTTAGTTCCTGAATATTCTGGTACCTTAAGTAACTCTCGGTAGACATTAACATTTTCCTAGGATTTTTTTTTTTTCTGTGACTGTGTACCTGTAAGATGAAGACATCTGGAGTGACATTCCCAAAGGGTTTTCAAGAACAAGCGTCAACAGCTGTATGATTTGCTTGCCTGTGCCAGCTCATTTGCTCTGAAGAGAAAAGGCAATGACAAGCTGATCCCACAATGATCAGCTGGAATGAAGGCATTGATTATGTCAATGCAAGAATAATTAGATACATAGTTACCATAAACAGCTTTTGCAGTGTTTCAATGGCTATAATACTCTCCATTGCTATCATCTAGCTCTTGGCAGAGAAGCCAGCTCTCAATTTTTCTATGTACAAATCTAAGCAAAGCATCTTATCCACTACCTATTACTAGAAGATTACTAATAAATGGTAGTTGAACAAGAATCCTACATGTTGGTCACTTCTGATTGTTGTAAGAGAAAATTATATAAGCAGCTGACTGTCTCTTCTTTTACATTTTCTGTTTCAAACCTCAAATGGGGACTACCTTGTATTCCTACTATACTTCCATAGTTTGCTTAATACCTACAATATAAGAAAACAACTGTCCTATTTTTCCAAACTTAGATGCTCCAGTTTGCCACCCAACCCTCATTTGATTACCTCACATATCCTTCACTGAAATGGCCATATCCTTGGCTTCCTATCACAGATCAATATTATATTTCCCCTCATCTCTTTACCTTCCTGTGATATTGGAGGAAGTGAAGCTCTGTCTGTCAAGGGTGCATACTTCCTCTAGGACTCTGGACCACTGCCCTTTCATACATTTATATATGGAGGTACCTTCATTCTATTCAGTGGTTTTCAAAAGGCGGGCCTCAGAACAGCAACATCAGCATCACTTAGGTAAGAAATTGGAAACTCTGGAGGCTGATTCTTGGAAGTTTGAGAAATCTTTGAGGTAGTTCAATGGTTCTCAACACTAACTACATATTTTTATTGTGTAGAGAAATTTTTTAAATGCCATTTCCAAGGCCTCAGTCCCAGAGATTCTGGTTCACTGGTCTGGAATGGGCCCAACCATTCATATTTTTTAAATCTTCCCAAATCATTCTAATATGACATTAGGGTTGAACCACGGATGCCAGTAATCCTTCTCTCTCTTATATTGTTAATCTCATTCCTAGCTCTGGATGAGTCCCATAAACAGTCATGTACATCCTAATCATTTAACTTAAAAAAAATTTCCCTCCAGATTCCCCTCAAGATGCTATGGATCTGAAACCACACACAATCACCTCCTCATCCTTACTCTTTCACTCCTCAACATATTCCAATCCGAATTCTGTTTTTCAACATTTCATTGAAAGTGCTCTTGCAAAAGTTGCCAAGGAACTCCATGTTGCCAAACCTAGATCGTGCTCCTCTCCTTCATCATCCCCTGCGACTTTTTCTCCTTCCCCTTAACAGATCTTCTGGCTGGATTTCATAGCACTCTGTGCCCTTGGAACTCCTCCTCCAGTATAACTACTCTGTTACAGTATCGTTTGTGGGACTGTCCTTCTCTGTCCAACTGCTGAAGTTTGGAGATCCTCAGGGATTATTCCTGGTCCTCTTTTCTTTCTTGGATACTCTTCCAAAGAAATTTTTACCCATTCCCTTGGCTTTAACTATTATCTGAGTAAAAAAGTCAAATCTATCCCCGATTTTTCTCTGAGCTTCAGATTCAAATGCCTAAATGTATTTTCTTTTGCAAGTATCACAGCTATCTCTATTTTCACATGCACAAAACAGAGTTCTTATTACTCTCCTCGTCTTCCTCAGCTGACTTAATATCATCATTATCCACCCAAGTCCTTGAGCTGAATGTCAATCTCTGAATGTTTAAAGAAAATTCTTTCCTTCTTTAATTCTCCATGATCGAAAATCAGCAAGTCTTACAGATTCAAACTGCAAAATATATCTAAAATGTGTCCACCTTTTATCTCTATTATTATTACTTGACTCGAAACAATTATGATTTCTTTATATCCATAACAAATGAAAAAAACAGGCAAATAAAACAACATATGGGAAGAAAATCACTCCTGTCTACCTCTGAGTAAAATGAGTTTAATATATGAGCCACACTCTAAGTTCTAAGAAATCTTTGGTTAGAGGCCCTGGTTTAAAAACATATGTACATTTTCTTCAGGAAAGCACAGGTCTTCAATATTTATAATAACCATATTTAATAGTAAATCAAAAAAAACAAATGTAAAAACATTAACATTAGCAAACAATTATGCAGCGCGGGATGCTGCTATAGTTTAGTATTAGCGTCTTTTTTTTGTTTTGTAAAGGCTGAATAAGTGTTTTATTTCTTTACTTCATTGTTTTATGCCATACTAAGTATAAATTCACCTAGAGGAGACTCCCTTCCCATAAAGAATTTTGCTTATATTCTGCTCTTTCCTGCCTATTTCTGCTACCTTCAAAAGAGCATCTTTTGGTATTAGAAGTGAAATAATTTAAAAAAGTATCCTAGACTCGACAGAGAAGATAAAATTGAAATTGTGTAGTATTAGTTTAAAAAACTGAATACATCATCCATGCTGAATGTGATTATGTCCCTTCATACACTAATTCTTCTCAGCAGAGGTTTCAAAGGGCAGAGGTTTCAAAGGGCAGTTCAAAGTTTCTGCCTTAGCTCCCGTCTATAATAACAGCAAAAATGAAAAAAAAAAAAAATAGGCAAAATACAATATTATTCCAAAGATCATCTTAATTAACAGATGCATTAATGATAGATTACTATTTATTCATTTATCAAGTGAAAAAGCCTTTTTACAGAAAATGTTCATGAATTCCACTTCTGATAAATATATGCTCAGAGGAAGAATATTAAAGCCAATATACTTACACGGCAGACATCCTACCCATACCCGTGTAAATGAAGACAGTTCACAAAACATTATTGCCATTATAATTTGTCGTGTAATTACTTAGGAAGTTATAAAATGTTCCTTGTCTACCTTACGGGTCCTAAAAACCGTTCTGCTTATCATACAGATTAGAGTGCTATTGACATAGTACGTCCTAACAATTCAGAGTCGTGATGATCATGGCAATGACGTGGGGGTCTTTAATGTAGTAAAATGACATAGTTATCCGTGCAGCTGATATGTTTGCTTTAAACTCACATGCTGAGAACTCTGATTCCACTTTTGTCTTTAGAGAAGCCAATGTCCATGACCAATAAATAACAAGTAAAGAAATAAAGAATCTTCTTTTATTCCATATCTTGATAGAAACTCATAAGCTTAAAAAATAACTAAGATTCATCATGTAATTCAAAGCTAAAAAAGTTATTTGCCACTCACTATACATTATAACACTTATCTTTATATGTTTCTATACATATACTTACACAGCTATAATAGCTATAGATTTTATATAAAATAGATCAATAAGTATACAATATATATTTATAATATATATTTTATTTTATTTATATTATATACTATATCATATTAAACATATTCATTTATATCTTATAAGTATATTAAAATATTATATTTACATTGTTAATAATATATTGTGTATTATTAATATACTTTGTTATAATTATACTAGCACATTATGTGATATTATATTATATGTGCATATATAGTGTTACATATCATATATATAATGTATATTGAACTAATTTGCAAATCTCTGAAGGTTAATAAGCATATCTTATACCTGTTTACATCTTTTATGTACCACATTACTATATAAACTGTCAGATGCACATTTAATGATTTTCGTTAAATGCTTGTGGTTAATTCAGGGTAGCTTATTAACTTCTTTACACAAAATTCTCCCTACCTTCTTCCTATATTCCATCCACCTGTGTATTCCAATTTAAAATGGTGGAAGTAATGTGCTATTAGACCAGTTTGAGAACATGAGTTTAAATCCTTGTTTTCACATTCAATAGCCCCATTCTTTTGAGCAATTTACTTAACCTTCTACAAAATATTGCATCAAAATATCATATCCTACAAAATACTGTATCAAAATTCAAATTTTCTAATTTATAGTATAATGGTGAAACATACATATATGTGAAAGGGCTTTTAGAACTGTGAAATAATATGAAAGTTAAGATATTGTAAAAATAATGCTGACGCAGAAATGAATTAACTTCAAAGCCGTTTCCTCTTTTTCCTGAGCCTACCCTTTCCTAGGAGACCAGTATTCTAGAAGATTGAGCATTTAGTCACCTGTTGGCCAGAAATATTCACATTAAGCAAAGGCCGAATCCTGCCAGCTGTCTGTTTTTAATAGTAGAAATGTATTGGAACATAAACATACTCCTTTATGTACATATCAGCCATGGCTGCTTCTGTGCTAAAATGGTAGAGCTAAGTAGTTATGACAGAGACTCTATGCCATAAAACCCTAAAATATTTACTATTTGGCCCTTTACAGAAAAGTTGTTAACCCCTACTTTAGCAAAAAAATAATCCATTATTGTGTTGATGCACTAAATTTGTTTGATTTGCTTGATACAACATACAGTATTATTTTAGCTAACAAAATGATCTGACATTCTCCTAAAAATTATGTTCGTTTCTTCTCTAATTGTTCCAATGGTAATTACTTGTTTCATGGTTACTTTTTTGTTTCCTTTTATAATTTTAATTTAACAATAAAAATAAATGGCTTGGAATTAATGTTAGGAGTTTTCTGATCGAAGGATATTAATTAGCAGAAGGTGTGATTGTGAGATCTCTGCACAGCATTGATTATTTGATATCACCAATTATTTCTGAAAATTGCAAGTCCTGTATTTCAAACAATATAGTAAAATTAAATGATATAATATTTTCTCACTCTGGCCACCATGTATAAAATATGCATGTGATAGAGACTGCTTATTGCCAACATTCATTTCCTTTGAGCCCTGCATGTATTTTTTAAACACACAGTTGTCCAGAAGAAAAAAAAAATTGCATTACTCAGTTTCCTTTGCAAATATTTATCTTATGTGACTAAG
The DNA here is from genome assembly GCF_000151845.1 of Pteropus vampyrus. Taxonomy (NCBI): domain Eukaryota; kingdom Metazoa; phylum Chordata; class Mammalia; order Chiroptera; family Pteropodidae; genus Pteropus; species Pteropus vampyrus. Next base: position 8,658,040 of record NW_011888782.1, read on the forward strand.
TTCTGGTCAAGGAAAGTAAGTGAAAATGAGATACGCAAATTCCAAGAGTGGAAGAAGATGCTTTATCCTTCCTTTGTCTCTATTCTATTTGCTAAAAGATAATGTAATGGCTGGATCTCAGGAATTTTTCTTGGACATTGAGGTGGAAAGTAGTTAATGAGAATGATTCTTCAACAAGAAACAAAGAGCCTGAATCCCTGGTGATTTTTGAGCCACTAAACCTCCCTAGGATTGTCTACTTTTATAGGAAAAAGAAGCAAACTTCAACTTTTAAAACTATTTTTATTTTGAGTCTTGTCACTTGAGGCCAAACTTAATTCTATTTGATGGACTAGATAAGTGAGTTAGAAATTAGTGATTTTTTAATAATAAGCAATATTAAATAGAACTGTAAGAATAATTTTAAAAACAACAAAAAGCAAACAGCAGAGTAGAGGAGTGACTATCCAAAAGCCTGTGTAAGCAGGATAATATTTTTGAACTATATTAATGACTCTTGACTTATTTCCTTTTATGAAAATCCTTGCACCACTTGACCAGAAAAGGTTTAGGGTTGTTACAGAAGAAATGCAAAGAGAAAACATGTTAATACTCAGCTTCCAATGCCCAAGATAAGATCCTGTAGCTAGTACTGAAGGAGGGCTTTGTCTAGAACAAGAGGATTTTACAAATTTAATCAACTTACATAGACTTTCTCCCATGCAGTTCGAGATACCCTTTTACCCAGAATGATAGGCCACGGCATGTAAGCATAGGTATGATGTACATATACTACAGAGAAAGAGAAAATTCAAAATCTGCCTCTCCCGGCTCAACAGATTGTGAGAAAAAGAAAACAAAATATGAACTAACACATGAGAGGGCCTGACAACACAGTCTGTTGAACACTGTCCTTTGTTAAAACATTGGATAACCTTCAGGTCAGATTCCACTTGGAATCATCCAACATCCTGTGAGAGCAAAGGGGTGTATCAGTGAATCTGAGTCAGTGACCCGAAATGGATGGGAACCGCAGGTGGGGTTTCCTCTGGAATCATGGGCTCCAGTGATGGAAGCCACTGCCCCACCCATAATAACCCAAGATGGAACATTAGTAGTAAAAGGAGAAAACCAGACAACATTGAAGCAAGATCCAATGAGAATTCAGAAAACAGTGAGCAGTGGGAATTGAGATTCATCTTTCCCTACTGCAACTAAGCTGCCTTGCATAAACCTACAGACTATCCAGAGAAAACCACAGGAAGTGAGGAGGGATCAATAAGACTATGCATTGTATTTAAAAGGACTGTTTATCAAAAAGAATATTTTTAAAAAATTTCACTGAAGTTTGTAAATTGTAAAATTTACATTGTATCATTTTTTTCCCTTACCCAGTGGGTAGGGATCATAAGAAAAGTTAGATAAGCTAGAAAAACCAATATACATTTTCTTTATACATCTAACTGTTGGGTGAGTTAATTAGCTAGATCACTATATTTACAACGTTCAAAGTGAAGGCATGCCAGACACTGCTTTTTAAAAATGTGTGCCAAAGAGCTTTAGAACAGAAAACTTTCTTAAAAGACTAAAATAATTTATGTTATATCTCTGATTATTTCTGAGTTGTGGAAAAGAGTAAAAGAGCTATATCAACATGAAACAGAATGAGGCTGAATAAATTATTGGAAACTTCCTTTAGGCAACTTCAGAGATAAATTTATCAATTTATTCCAAGTTCAGATTATCCAGAGCTTCCTTTTATTCTTATAAACATTTGTTAAAATGTCATGTTGGCTGGGCCACAAATGCATTGAATAGGCTGCTTTCCTTGAAGATTCTTCTGTTTCTTTCGTTTTTTTTTTTTTATTAATTACTATAATTATTTTTATAATCATCTTGATCCTACATGGATCCAATACTATTATATAGATTTCTTCACCTATTTATCATCAGAAAAAGGAAAAAAA
>NW_011888782.1:8660035-8671436 GCF_000151845.1 Pteropus vampyrus
TTTTTTATTAATTACTATAATTATTTTTATAATCATCGTGATCCTACATGGATCCAATACTATTATATAGATTTCTTCACCTATTTATCATCAGAAAAAGGAAAAAAACAACCATGGCTCACTTACTCCTACATTTTCCACATTATATTAGAGCATATCTTCATAGTTGCTGGGTAAATTTATATGAAAACATAATGTTAATTATGTGATAGCCATTAATTTTTAACTTTTTAGGCTAAATCTAAATCCACCTTTCATTGCTTATTCTGTTATATTGTTGATGGACTCTAAATATTTCTAATTTGTTACCTGGCGTGATGTTAAGTTTTGTTAGTAGAGGGTGCTAATGGGACACTGGGGGAGGAAAGGGTTTTTTTTCCTGGTTCTGATGAGCTCTGGAGCCGGGCTTCTGCAGGACTAGCAGTTTGTACAACACCTAGCTCCCACAGTCTGCATGGTTTCTGCAGGTATGCTTCCAATGGTGGCTAGTAGTACACAGCAGTTCCCTGGTAGCAACCTCCTTGGCACTCCCCCAGATGACTTGTGACTTCAGTGAACATTTGCTATTCAGTGTGCCATGAATGCATCCTCTGCAATGAGGTTTAGATCCCAGCCCTGGGAAAGGGATGTCTTCCAACTCCTAATGATTCCTTGGCTACACTATCTCAGCCAAAGTAATAATAGAGGCTCCCTGTATGTGCTCTTCTTGTATTATTTAGAGTCCTCATTGGTCATTATTAGCTTGCCTCCCATAACCTTAATTCCCTGTTGTAAGTAATAATTCTTTATATTAAACTTTTTCTGTTCAAATTACTGTGAGGTTTCTGCTCTGGATGTGTTCCCAGTTGGTAGACCCATAAAGATGAGAGTAGTTTGGTTGTACCCTCAGGCTTGATTGAAGTACTGAGCACCTTGCTATGGCAAATGGGATTCTAGAAATCCATGGCATGCAATAACATCACAATTAAAACTATCACCTGTAGTGTATTGTGATAAAGTGACAACTGAGGCAAGTGTCTTGCTGCACTTGACCATTACAGCAGTAATGAGGACTATAAGGACAGTGCTGTAGCACAGATTTTTCTGAGTGCACTTGAGCACAACAACCTCTCAGCTCAAGTCATAGCCTGAGAACCAGCAAGCTACCATGACCACCATGAAAGAATATATTTTTTTTATCATAGCCACAGGGTTGATATTGCTGAAAGTCAAACACAATATTTAATTGTGTGAGTTGCTAAATAACAGCAACAGTTGCAAATCCACAATTCGTTGTCTTTTCTATGACAATGGAGCTGGACCTGTAAACATTTCTCCCTTGACAATGTTAAGCTTTGTCAGTAGAAAGTACTAAAGAGAAACTGAAGGAGAGATGGGTTTCTTCTCTGGATTCTGGAATGCTCCTCGAGGCAATTCCTGAAGTACACCTAATCTCTGCAGTGTCTGGCTTCAGTCACATTCACAGCTTTTACAGGGCCCCAGCTCCAGACATTCACAGAATAGTTACTGTGGAGCCTCTCAGATGCTCATGGCAGAGCACCGCTGCCATGACATCTCCTTGCAGATAGCTTCTACTGGCATTCCCTTGAGCAGCTCTGCAGCCTCAGAAAACTCTGCCCTTCTCCAATGAAGTCTGGATCTCAGTATGGGGTTGGGAGCCTCTTCAAGATCCTGTTCTATCTACTGTATACTATTTAAGACCTAGGGATAGTGGCCCTGTTCCAATATCTGCTATTACTATATTCTTTATGGTTCTGTTTATTCATTGCTAGCCAGTAAATAATTTTTGATGTTCAGATTTCTGTGTGGGTTAATCTTCTCCTGAATCCTGACTGATACACCTCTTAAAATTTTAATAATTTAGTTGGGCAAAAGGAAAGCATTAAAATTAAGAACTGATTTAAGCAGAATCCCTCAGGAATCACTCATTTTCAGTACTTTATCATTTATCAGTCATGTATTCTTAATATTATCTAAAGTACATTAGATGTAATAATTATTTTGAATGTTAGTTAAGTAAAATTGAAATTAGTAAATCTATCAAAATTTAGATTTACAAAATAAAACTTGTATAAGAAGAATGTCCAAGATTCAATTTCGTCCTACTTATTGATAAAATATTGAATATATTAAGAATTTAGTAAAGCTAAAATCTTGGAAAGGTCTGTTAAAATTAAGAGTAAATGTTTTATGTATGTAATTCTAATGGAAATATTAAATAAACATATAAAATGGAATATAATTAAAATATAACTTTCGCTTTGTGTATCAATATTCTTTTAAAATCTAGGGGAAGCCTATTTTTCTCTTAATCCAGGATGAAATCTTGGAATTCAGTAGGCCCCTTTGCTTATTGGCTGATTTTTTTTAAATAGAAAGTTTTCTCATCACTTTAATTATAAATACCATGTGAATTGATAATTCTCCAAGAATTAATGCTTTATTTACTACACCTAAAGTAGGGAAAGAGAGGGCCCTCTACTCCATTTAGAAAGAAGATAAGATCTTCTTACTTTAGGGGTACAATAGCAGTGAAACTATATATAGTTCGATAACTTTATATTTTGGTCTGATATCTCATTTTGTATATATATCATCTATTTTATCTTGGTACTTTTGTTGAAAGATATTCTACCTGGCTTCTTCCCACTGTAACAAAATGTAAAATAATGGAATGAAGATTTGCTTATGTCTCCACTCTTGTCCCCCAAGAAATAAAAGCCAGTATTATGATTTTATAGGTCCTCATATGGGAAATTATGCAAAATCATCTCTGAGTGGAAAAAGATGTGTGCTTGGAGAATTGAAAGAGGAAGCAGGCACTCTTGAAATAATTTGTACTGTATACCTTGTGACAGAGAAAGAGCTCTGGGCACCAGGAACCTCAATTTCATCTGGAAACCCCTAGAAAGGCAGGCCTTTGATAGGGTGCTTTAGCATAATTATGGTCTTGTCAGGAAAAGTAATACCCCTTGCCCACAATAACACAGAGATAGTGGAATTGCATTACTTTAGGAACTCATGTGGGCTTGGACAAAGAGCATGCCAATGTTGACCATTGAAAAACAGAGGAATTTACCCACAATGTTCTAAATTGCTAGCAACACAGAGCATAGGGAGATACCCAAGGTGTGTATGTAAGAGTGATGGTGAATGTTAAGGGAAAAGATCCACAAAACACGAGTAAAGAAGAATTTCCTCCTAGCTAGGAGGAAACAGAGTTCAAAGTGTACTAAACTGTTGTGAGCAATAAAATATGTTATTACTTGCAGTCTTACGTCATGGACAAAAATGTGTATCCACGACGACTCCCAAAAAACACTGTTGTATGAGAAGCGTTGACTATTCACATTGACTCAGTTGTTCTGGAAGGAGTGAGACCAAGTCAAACACTTTAGGAAAGCACAAGAACTTTAAGCGCATGGATTGCCACCATTCAACTTACAGAGAATGGTTTTTCAAACACTTTATCAACTCAGTGTTTAAGAGAAGGCAGTATTGGAGACAGGGGAAGATTTTCTTCCACTTCAGTGAAAGAAAACACACTAAATGTTTGAGGGTTACTTGAAATTGATTTAAGTCTTGGATGTCTCTTTGACAATGGTCATCTTATCAACACCAAATGGAAAGCTTCAAGGCTTCTGTTTTTGAATTAGATAGTCCTCATTTGAAGTTCCTACCTGGGAAGCAGGGACTTGTCATGTAGTCTTGGGTGCAAATGACATGAAGGGTCTATTCTAAGAGAGGAAATGTCATATGTTGAGTAAGCTTAGGAAAAGTTGTTTAATCTCCTTAATAATCAAGAAAATAACACCTAAATAGAGATTATATTTCTGACTAGCAAATAAGCAAAGATAAACATAAAAGAATCACGTACAATGTTAGTAACAGAGTAAAAAAAAAAAAAAGAATACTAAGAATTCAGTTAGGCAAAAATTCCTGGAAGAAAATTTGGCACCATTTATCAAAAGTTTTAACACTTCCATGCTATTTAAGCCAGAAATTTCAATTCGAATACTTTATACTAAAGACATAATTAGAGTTTTGCACAACTTATTTATTCATGTTTATCACAAGGCTATTTGTAATAGAAAAAAACTTGTTCAAAATTGGAGGACTGCTTCAATAAAGTACGATATTCCTAAACAATAAAATGCTTAGTAGACAATGAAAATCAACTGTGTCAATTGATGTGGGAAAATAATCTTTTAAGTGAAGCAGCAAACTACAAAATAGTAGGCACAATGTTACACTATTGTTTTCACTGCATGTATATATACATATATAATACATCTATATGAATATAATCTGTGAAAGTGGAGTAGATGACTTGAGTAAAGTGCTGAACGTATGGAATAGATACGTAGGAAAGAAAACACAACAGGCATAAATAATGTAAAGAACTTCTCGATATACTTAAAAATGAGAGTTGTAATTAATGATCAGAATGTTACAGTGATAGCAGTCAACCAAAATAAACAATATTCTTCAGCTTGTCTCAAAGTCTTAATATATGAATTGAGAATGGAGATAACTGCATTTATCTAGAGAGACTGGGATTTATAGGAAAAGTGTGAGTGAATGACAAATGCTTAAAAGGACCAAAAAAATAATTTCAGTGATAAACCTAATTGAGTGGAAATGGAAATAATCCCTCATGTGTCCACATGAAATAAATACAAAGGTAAAGCAGTCATCCTGAGTTTTATGAAGACATTGAACTTTTGGACTTTGGAGCATAGGAGGGATATTGACAGATGGACTGAATGTTAAGGAGACCCAGTACCAGCAAAGATGGGTATATCCTGGGTCCCTGGGAAGGCCAGAGTCCAATGGTTACACTAGCAATGAGTGGGACCTACTACCACAAGAATAAGTAGATTGGGGTCTGGTTGTAGAATCTTTAAAATGCTAGGTCAAAGAACAGAGATTCTAAGTGCTCTTTATAAAAAATGTTCAATATCAAGTGTCAGTTTTAAAGATATTTTCAAAAATAGTTGAGTGTTGTGCTAGAGATTTTAGGAATAAATAAAATTGTAAATGTGAAATCAGGAAACATTTTATTGACTACAAATATTCAGGTCTACAATGCAATACAAGGGGCTATTATAAATGAGCTATCCAAAAAGCTTTCAATGCTATGGTATCTGATGTGGGAAATGATATGGTTTCTTCTATTAATTAATAGAAGCTTAGTGAAAATGAGATTTTGTTGAATCTTAGTGCTGATAAATAATGTTCTATTTGGACTAAAATTTTTTATAAAAATCAATAATCTACTGTCTCCTCTAGCAGTATTCAAAATGCATTTGGGAGTTTAAAAAGCACCAAAATTTACGATAAAGCAATGAATAAAAATGCTTAACTTATAGCAGAGTACAAAACAATAAGATATATAAAGAGATCTATCTACCTATCTAGACTTCCACGAATGTGTATATAAGATGCTGGCAGAAAGGCATAAACAAAGAAATGTCAGTTCATTGAGCAGGTACCATGTACCAACCTACATACTAGATGTCTTCAAAGAGATGAAATGACATGTTTACAGTCATCCTGGTAGTAAAGAGTAGAAATGGGATTTAAACATTAAATTAAATGACTGAAAAATAGTAGAGTACTACTCCCACACTGAACCATTTCCCTATAAGCTCTATTTATACTGTGCTAATAGTGGAAATACCAGAGAAGAAACACATTTGATTTTGCCAACTATAGCTTCTGAAAAAAACAATAGGGGTATAAAAGTTTTGAAAAGTATCAGTTGAGCTACAAACCACAGAAATAATTCTCTGGCAAAAATGATACCAAGTCAGCAGTGCTCTTGTGCCTATAAATTCCTGAAAGAAGATCAAATCAATTATCAAAAAATGTGAACTTGGAAATCTTAGAATGAATCCACAGACACATTTTAAATCAAATGTTGAGTATAGACCTCTTTTTACAAATGAGTAAGCAAAAGCTCAGAGAGGCAATATGATTTACTCCAAGTAGTAATGAGTTAGTGGACAAATTGGACTTCTATGAGATAAAGTTTTATGGAATGTATTATGACATTACCTTTCCATTAAACTACATTAGGTTTTTTCTTAATAGGATAAAAATAAAAGTATTTACATGGCAAAGTGTAGATCTGATATGAAAGAAAAGCATTAACCATGGTAAGTTCTCCTTTAGAACTCAAAATGCCCCAGGATTGATAGTCAGGAGTTGATTTGTCTCTGTTTTTTCCCTTCATTAGGAATACTTTTTATCCATTGTATCACTGAGGGCTGGCAGTCCTTCTCACATTAGCCAATATTTAGTGAGGCACTGGATATGTGCTACATGCTGTGCTCATTGCTTTGCATTCATGATTTCATTTCATTCTTCTAGTTACAATATGAATAGGTAGTTATTTTTATTCCCATTTGAAAAGTGAAGAAACCAAACTAGAAGCAATGAGGCCAAGGTTGCTCAGACAGTAAGAGTTGAAATCTGAATCTCTTCAGTTTGAGCCAAGAGTCCCTGTACTTTATGGTTATGCTAAACCAGTTCCTTATCTTCCACATTCCTGAGCATCAATGTATAATTTTTTTACTCAAAATATATTTTAAAAACACAAGAGGACGGCTCTTGAGAATTAAGAACTTCCTAGGAAAGTTAGCAATTTCTTTGGTGTCGTTGACTAAACAAAGTATAAGCAAAGATGAGAAAAATATACATTGACAATAAGACAACTGAGATAGAGAGAAAAGAAAGAGAAGGCCTTAACTAGGGGTTAAATAATGTATGATGACAGAAGGAAATTTAACTTTGAGTGGTGAACACACAATGCAATATACATATGATGTATTATTGATTTGTATACTTGAAACTTTATAATTTTATTAATCAATGTCACCTCAATAAATTTGATTGAAAAAAGACCTTAACTTATCTTTAAACTACGAGGGTATTTAGATTGATCTCCAAGTTCTTGCTAGCTAAAGAAATATCACCTAACTTTCTATGTTTGCTCATAGCACTTTGTACTTACTTCTGTGGTCATTGTAGTAGAAATTATTATTTTCAGTGGGGCCATGTTTCAAAATATGTGTTTGTTTCTCCTGATAAACTTTAGGGGAAGAACCATATGTAAATTATCCTTAGCTCACCAGTGTCTATCATTTTGCCTTGAACAGTAGATATTCAGTAAATGTTTGGGGAGAAGTAAGAATGAAATCACAGTGTTACAAAGTAAATATTTGACCCATAGGCTACCCAAGATTCCCAGGCTGCCCAGGGCTGCCCTACAGTTGTTATTAATGATGTGGCTATTTTGATAAGCTAAAGTTCTCAGTCTACCTCTTTGTTACTCAAATTGAGTCTGAAGACATAATCTCAGCATATCAAAAATTCTATTCAATAATTTATTTTTAAATTGTTTGCACTTTGATGATCTGGAAAACCAACACATAATGTTATTGATCATCTGAGTGAGCCACAAAAATAAAACTGAATCCTGTTTTGTAACTGCAGTGCTCATGTTTGGGTGGATGCTTGTGGTCACACTAATACCATGTGCAAGTCAAGCGATATCGCTGGTGAAATAAAAATCTTATGATAGTACAACCAGAAACAAGTGGTAGAAATATTAAGTTCTCATATGGTTCATGTCAGAATAGTAAACTATGCGTTAGCATAGTCATGAGGGCTATTTTCACATGGAAAGTGATAATCTCTTCTTGAGAGAACACTAACATCTATCCTATTAACATAATTAACTTAAATTGTATCACTTTAAAATTTTATTTGAATTTAATAGGTAAATCAGTTTTGACTTTAGTCATATAAAAGCTATTAGAATTAAGAATTTATTCTTCACTTATAATTAACATAGGTCATATATTATGTATAATACATATGCGATATACACATATACATTATATAGTATGTAAAATCATATTATAAAAATAATTTGCCCACTGTGGGAAGGGAAGGAGGTCTGTGAGAGCCTTTCCTTTTTTTTCTTTCAAAGGTGTCCATACATTATTCAAGTTGGAAACAAACTGGTCCAGCTCTTAAGGAAAACGCATTCTGCCAATGCAATTGCCATCACATCCATGATGGATTCCAGCTGATGAATCTAAGGAAAACTTCTCTCTTCCTACACATGGCATCCTCTGTAGAGTGTTATCACTCTCAGCTTTCATGTGCACTAAAATTCACCAAGTATGCCTCCTGCTATCAAAGACTGCTTGACAAAAAGAGAATGTTTTATTACTTGTCCACTATAATCTACTTTGTTGATTTTTGTCATTGCCCTGCTTTAGAAGAAGAAGAATGCTATTCTTCTGCAGGTAATATTATGATGCTTCAACTCGTTTTTTTAATACATCAATTTCTTCTATTTCACTGACTATAAATGTTTCATTCCATACTTTACAACTCCCTGACTTTGGTAGGCAGTTCCTTTTGGGATATGTACTTCTTAGTGATTTTTCTATTTTTTTCCATTTTTTAGAACTGTAAATTTCTAGTGCATTCTCCTTAAAAATTACATGAAACAGTGGCATAAAAATGAGCCCAAAGTGGTTAGTTTCTCTCTACCCACACTAGAAAGAAATAAAAATTGTTCCAATCAAAAGCACTAGAAAATAAAGAATTGTTATGGGAGATAAACTGAACCATCTATCAAGTATGAATTGTATTCTGCGCCACGAGGCATACTGCCTGAAAGTATATTGTCTGAAATCACAAAAAGAGATTCTAAACTTGAGTGAATTTACTAGAAGGGGATTTTTTTTTTCCCAGGGAATCAGGTGACTGCTGCTGTTACTGAAGAGAATTCTGAGTAGCTGATATTTTACTAAAACCTGTTCCTTCTTCCCATGACACCTTTACACTGACCCAGTATTATTAGAGGATCAAAGGGGCCAGAAGATTAAAAATTGCTGATATATTTGAAATGGAACTGTTTCAACAATGAAAAGAAATGAAATTCCTTTATGAAGAGACTTGAGAACTAGGGTAAGTATTCATTTTTGCAGTCCATTCTTAGACATTTTTCATTCACTTATTAATTCATTCATTTGTATGTGGAAGGGCTGTGAGAGATAGGCAGAAGGAATTACTATTCCTGTATATAAAAATTATGAAAGAGTATCAGTAGCATGATACGTTTCTCTATTGTGAATACAAGTAGCAAATAGTACATTTAACACACATAAGAGAATTAATCTCAGTGTTTATTACACAGATTGCTCTTTTCTTTTTTTTTAGAGACTGGTTTAGTAGTTATTTCAGTTAGCCTGTAACATGATTTAATTCAATAGTATACATCTGTTACTTTTGTTACTTTAAGTAATCATAAACAATTTTTGTGTTACTTTAAATAATCATAATTAATTTTAATAATTAATAAATTAATAGATTAATGAAGCAGTGTCACTACTATATGCTTAGTCATCTTTACAGGATAAACCAGCCCTGCAACTCTCTGAATATTAGAGATCCTTAGACATGAGCCTGAGAAATTCTAATTCAATTGGACTGAAGTGAAGCTCAAAAATTTGCAGCTGCAAAAAGCTTCACAGGCTATTCTCACTTGCTACCTGAGTTGAAAACCACTGGTATAAACATTAGGTTATATAGGAACTGGTCATCAAAAATAACCAAGTTTTCTCAATAATAAACCTAAGCACTTGACACACATTAGTTATTCCACACAACACTTATGTGAGGTGGGGACAATTATTTCTCTCATTTGATAGTTGAGGAAACTGAAAAATGGTCAACTGTTTAGTGACTGTTCTCTTGGGTACAGCTGCATAGACTAAAAACCTGCATCTTGCAGGCTCATTCTCATATATTAGAATGAACCCGGAAAGAGCAGCATATTAGGACTCCCTGCTTTAACGTCTGTGAGTATCCAGAAAGTGTCTGCTGTCCTCTCTCTTGGTGTGACTTCAGTTTGTCTGTTCTGAGGCTCCTATTAGTCAGCTGGAGTCTCTCTCCCACCAGTGCCTACTTCTTTAGTTTGATACCCATTCCTACAAGCCCAGCCCTGAACCTGAGGCTGGCTGGCTGAAGGCCTGACCACTTGTACGAAACTTGTTGGTCCTCACCCTTACAATTAGACCTGTCTTCCTGAGTCCCCTCGAATTGTCTCACATGACTCATCTTCAAATAGAACTCTCTCTTACCTGATGCTGAGAAGCCTGACCATTTTGGATCAGTATCAACAGAGTAAACTGAGTCACTATGAAGACTTAGCTTGGTGATTTGGACACTCAGTCTTCATTGGAGGGGTCAGCTAACTTTTCTTCCACTCTCACCGGTCCCTGCTTGTTGCTGTTCTCTCTAAAGTTCTATAATAGAAGCTCAATGAGTCCTCATCTATCCGATACAGCACCTTACCTAACTATGCAAAAAATCTGCAATTATAGTTTTTAAAAAGCAGGCTCCCTTTTGACAGAAAGTTACGTTAAACTTTCTAGATTCTTTCTGAGAGTAAAGACTGTAAAGGAGCTGATATATTTTTTTCAAAGGATAAAAAGAAAGCAGAGGTTATACATGGAAATATATTTTAGAAACTACCAAACTTTTAAAAAAATCTATAATTTTCTGAAATAAAATGGGATCAGTTAACAATTAAAAGTTTTATATGCACATAGAAATCTACTATGAATTGACTTATTCAATGACCATAATTCAATAACTTTATTTAAATCATAAAAACAGTGTATAGTTACTATAAAATACATATGTAAAATTGTATGTAAATTTAATGTAAAATTGTAATTTTGTAAATAGCTAATTATGAATGGTTAGTATAATTCCTTCTAGATATTTTTTCTGTGCATATGATGTTTGATGCCAACTATATGAATACATGTTATTTAATATACATGTAGTATAATTTTAATAATGCTGATTAATGTAGATATTTACATACAGAATAAACAGAAATATTTGTATGTTCACATACATATACAAACTTAATTTCATCTTTTTACCTTGCTTTATTTTCAATAGCAATTTCCCTTTCATTTAAAACCACAGTTTTGATTGGAACAGCTATCAAGAGTGTGGTTTTCTCCCAAGAGGTGATTCTCAACACAAAAGCTGAGTAAGTATGATAGAGGTTCTTTTGCATGGTCTGTTAAGGCATAAAATTCCTTAAGAAGGAAGAGTAAGGGTGTGAAATGATGCTATAGCTTGACAGGGACAAAGATAGGATACTTTGAATTCATTTCTGATGCATTTCTGATCCCAATCACCGTGAAATGATTGCTAAATTAGTGCATTGTGTATGAGCTAAGGTTTTTGCAGTTGGACAAATTGGAGTTCAAATTCAGGCTTTACAACTCATTATCAGAGTTGCCTTACAAATGTTACTTAACTTCTTTGAGTTTAGTTCTCTCATTTGCAAAATGGA
>NW_011888782.1:8671486-8680452 GCF_000151845.1 Pteropus vampyrus
ATCTTCAAATAGAACTCTCTCTTACCTGATGCTGAGAAGCCTGACCATTTTGGATCAGTATCAACAGAGTAAACTGAGTCACTATGAAGACTTAGCTTGGTGATTTGGACACTCAGTCTTCATTGGAGGGGTCAGCTAACTTTTCTTCCACTCTCACCGGTCCCTGCTTATTGCTGTTCTCTCTAAAGTTCTATAATAGAAGCTCAATGAGTCCTCATCTATCCGATACAGCACCTTACCTAACTATGCAAAAAATCTGCAATTATAGTTTTTAAAAAGCAGGCTCCCTTTTGACAGAAAGTTACGTTAAACTTTCTAGATTCTTTCTGAGAGTAAAGACTGTAAAGGAGCTGATATATTTTTTTCAAAGGATAAAAAGAAAGCAGAGGTTATACATGGAAATATATTTTAGAAACTACCAAACTTTTAAAAAAATCTATAATTTTCTGAAATAAAATGGGATCAGTTAACAATTAAAAGTTTTATATGCACATAGAAATCTACTATGAATTGACTTATTCAATGACCATAATTCAATAACTTTATTTAAATCATAAAAACAGTGTATAGTTACTATAAAATACATATGTAAAATTGTATGTAAATTTAATGTAAAATTGTAATTTTGTAAATAGCTAATTATGAATGGTTAGTATAATTCCTTCTAGATATTTTTTCTGTGCATATGATGTTTGATGCCAACTATATGAATACATGTTATTTAATATACATGTAGTATAATTTTAATAATGCTGATTAATGTAGATATTTACATACAGAATAAACAGAAATATTTGTATGTTCACATACATATACAAACTTAATTTCATCTTTTTACCTTGCTTTATTTTCAATAGCAATTTCCCTTTCATTTAAAACCACAGTTTTGATTGGAACAGCTATCAAGAGTGTGGTTTTCTCCCAAGAGGTGATTCTCAACACAAAAGCTGAGTAAGTATGATAGAGGTTCTTTTGCATGGTCTGTTAAGGCATAAAATTCCTTAAGAAGGAAGAGTAAGGGTGTGAAATGATGCTATAGCTTGACAGGGACAAAGATAGGATACTTTGAATTCATTTCTGATGCATTTCTGATCCCAATCACCGTGAAATGATTGCTAAATTAGTGCATTGTGTATGAGCTAAGGTTTTTGCAGTTGGACAAATTGGAGTTCAAATTCAGGCTTTACAACTCATTATCAGAGTTGCCTTACAAATGTTACTTAACTTCTTTGAGTTTAGTTCTCTCATTTGCAAAATGGAAATCATTTGTAATTATTTCATAGAGTCGTTATATAGTCTAAATAAGATTAATATGAAAAACACTAAGCGAAGATGATTGCATAGGGAAAAACATTGTAATTTGTCTCCTACCTTAATACCACTATGACCTTGAAGTATACCCCTAAGGGAAAGAAACTCTACTTGACTTCTCCTCCTTGAATCTACGGATAACCAAAATTAATTCTTACTGATGGCAGGCCATTTTAGGAGTATGACTCAGCCAGAGGCCCAATCCTCTACATTCATTCATTCATTCAGTCAGTCAGTCAGTCAGTCATTTATATTCATTCTCTCACTAATAATTTATTGATCCTCGAGGATGTGCCAGGTATTACAAAGCTATGGACATATAAGAATAATCAGTCTACGGCCATGCCACCCTGAAGACACCCGATCTCATCTGATCTCGGAAGCTAAGCAGGTTGGGCCTGGTTAGTACTTGGATAGGAGACCACCTAGGAAGACCAGGTGCTGTAGGTGATAAAAATAAATAAATAAACAGACACTAAAAAAAAAAAAAAAAGAAGAATCATAAGATATTGCCCTATGTACAGATATGTGATATAAGCTTATAATGTGCCATAAATGTCATAACTGAAGTATGTACATAGCTTGAGCTGTTTGAAGAAGACTTCTTATTGGGCAGTGGAGAGAAAGCTTTTTAGAGCAAATGATTTTTTAAACAAGTTTTGGTAATGCATAGGTATTTGCCAAAAAAAATGGGGCTGTTGGCAGAATAATAGTTTCTTTTTCCCTAATGGAACAAGCAAAGGTGAAGGAAATAATTTTAAAAATGTCAAGGGACCTACAGGTACAGCAAAGAGTATAAGGTATGGCTTTGTTGTTAGACTTAGACGATGTTAGTAGATGGTAAGCTTAAACTTATAAAAAGCAGACTAAGGCATAAGATCAAACTTTTATTTTCTCTTTTATTTCTTCTAACCATTTTCCAGATGCTTTTGCTCAGGACTCTCATGAAAATCTGAACAATAAAACATGGAGTTAACTCACTGTTCTATTGGTTTTATAAAGCACAGAGACACAGACCGTGTTTATAGGATAAAGAACAAACAACTGATCAATGAAAAAGCTTTGGAGATGTTTTAATGCTGGCTTGTCAACTTCCGCCATATGTACTCTAGTCATTAGAAAGTAGAAAAGCTGGCTGCAATAATATACTAAATTAATCAGATAATTTTTACCCACATTTACCCTAGTCTCAAGAGCTTGCAACCAAATTTACTTCAGTTTACACTAATTTTGCTGCAGCAAAAGCCAATAAATAGACCATAAATTAACATGTAAATGCAACTAGAGTAGCAGTTTCCTGAACTCAGAAACTGTTAAGGCAATTATTTAATAGAGTATTATTTATTATCCTTATATCTGATTAGCTTTAGATGCAAAGTTAAGTCTCTTTTTTGCATAAATTATAAATAGAATAATTTTTGAATTTTATAGTCTTGGAAATTAAAATAATGAATGAGTAACCATAAAAAATATTTTCAATAATTAATAATTTTAGATTTACCATTTTCCTCTAAACATCAGAAACCAAAAAAAATAGCACAGAACAATTACCTAGTATAGAGTTTTTAGAACAAAACTAGAATGATAGTGGGTGATGACTTTACTAATCATATTATTAATTCTTTATTTCTTGATAAAATTATATTTATTGATATTATCAATTTACACATATATAATCAAGTAATATATTTTATAATTATCTATTTATACCAATTTCATAATTATTAGGACTTAGAACTATTTTATGACTTAGCTTTATTTTTACTGTATATAAATAAATGAGGGCTGGATATATGCAGATGCAATTTGAAACGATGAATCTAGGTGGTAAACTAAGAAAGGTGTGCACAGAGGATCAAGAGACATGAGTTCCACTCTTGGAAAAGGAAAAAATTTGAATGAAGTATCAAGAAATACAGGTTCTATTCTTGGTTAAGCTTCTGTTTTCTCAGGGGCTGAACTGTCACTTTTCCCAAGGGAGAAAAATAAAGAAGCATTTTTTCTACCCAGTTCATGTTCTCTTTAGTCAATCCAGAGATGAAAACATGATAGCGATAAAACATACATGGGTAATGAAAGTGAACGTTTCCTGGAAGTATAGGCTTTTTATTCTGTTCTTCATCTAACTAGCTGTGCTGCTTTGGTCACCTCCATTAATCTCTCTGGATCTCATGTGTAAAAATAAGGAAGTAGATTAGGTCCAGAATGACAAATCATTTCATGTTAGCAACAATAATGGTAGGTTAGAAGAAGCTACTTGGTGTTCTCTGTTGAAATAGATTGTGAGCTAGTGTCCCAGCTCAGTGAGTAAGAACTGGGGGTGGGGTAGATAGAGGCTTTGGCAGTTCAAGTGCTGCTTATCTGCTACTCCTGAATTGGTTTATCGTTGGGTAATTTCTAGTTCTAAATTTCTATGACTCTATAATTTAATATCAAGATAATAGGTGATGCTGAAACACATAGAAGAAACAGGCAATCTTTTAACAGACTTTAGGGAAGTTCCCAGTGCTTAAAAATTTATTACCTTCAATTGCATTGCCTTACACTGTGTTTAAATTTTTCTAGTTCATATTCCTTTGGTTAGGTGATAAAGGCAGCTATTGTCAGATTGACCTATTACTAATCATTAACACCTTGGTTTAAGTTAATTGATTAATATAGTTAACCTATGATGATAGAGGATCTTAGAAAAAGTGAGATCTGTGATAAATATGTTTTTATAAGTAAAAATGAGAAAGGTCTTATGTGTGGGACATCACTGTCAGTAAGAGTAGTGCCGACTGAAATAGACAGTAGGCAATTCAGAAACTAGGAGATCATGGGACTGGTCTTATTGCCAAACACTATGGATGTGTCTAGAAGTCATGGATGTGGGTGGTGGGAAATAGACAAAATGACACCCAGATACAAAAGAAACCCATCTGTTTCTACAATGTTACTCGGCACCTGTTTCATTAAAGGAAGAAAGAAAATTTGTCTTTTTTTCAAGAATAAATATATCAAAAGATCATTTCTACTACCCAAGATTAAAGTGCATGTGTTTACTTTGCTAATCTAGATTAGAAAAATTAAATGAAAATACTAAAGTCTATTCATCAGATCTCAAGTCACCAATCCTAGCCATGGTGGTAGTTGATTGTTTTTATTTTCCTTAACATAATCAAATCGAGAAGAGCAGTAAATCTGATTACATAAGCATTATAGGTATTAACAGTCTTAAAAATGCATTAGTAAATATTTAATAAGGAAAACAAGAAAATATAAATCACATTCTTTATAACCATTTAAAATTAGATGTTTATAGTAATTGAATGAACATATAAATGTCTAAATTTCAAATCACTATTAGAGGCTAAATGAAAGTAATTATTTCTGTTTGTTGTATATTTCTCTATAAAAATCATCTATAGGTAAGGATTTATGTAATACTAAATATTTATATTGGCAAAAGTATAAGTATTAATACATATACGCTTTCATACAGATAATGTGAGTAGTTAGATAGGCTGTATAGATATGTATGTATATGTATGTGGATATACAATTTACATATATATGCACATAAATACACAGTTTTAACAAATTATATTTGGTTACTTCTATGTTCGAAATGACAAACTGAACTAATCTATTTTGTCAGCTTCGTTTCATTGGTTGGAGCTTCCAGGAGACATATACTGAGAAAGATTTGAAGAATATTTATGCTCTCAGTAGGAATGAATGCTCTGATTGATTATTGATGTCTACTAAAAGCATAGCAGTACAGTATTAATACTCATTTCATGTATTTCTATGCTGTACTAAAGTACAGGGTAAGAATTACTGAAAAAACATTTTCAGTCTTTCAAATTATCTTTTAATACTAAGATCCATGATAAGTAGATTAATGATTTGTTGAAAGAGGCAAAAATATGAGAGGGTAAAAAAATCCCTCACATAACTAAGGAAAAACTTCAATAATAATCACTAGAATAATTACACAAGATTAAATAATTTTAAAAAAATCACAAAAGCTCTACCTTTTCTAGAACTCTATATTACAGTTATGAGAATTGTAGTATTTGAGAGATTAAGAAATAACATGTACATAACAATTTTTTTTCTAGAAATACAAACTATTGATAAATGCTTGGAAAGATAGCTTTTAAATTGTTCAATTTTATGTTGTTCATAATGTTCAAGACTATTCAGCAATTATGATGATTAATAATTTAATGCTAAAATGTTATTTTAGAGTACATCAGAGTATGTAATGTTTATTTTACAGTAAAATGTTCTTTTTCATTTTTTTACAGTGAACATGTAATACTTGGAATTTTCATATAAAATTATTATATAGACTTTCTGAGGATATTGATTAAATAATAGTAATGTTTTCCATGATCTACAGACCATGAAGCACATGACTATAAATAGCAAAATCACAATGTGTGCCTTTTAAACAGAAAACTTTCATAAATAACGCCATTCCAATTTTTTCTTTAATAAAACTCAGCATATATGTAAATAACAGAAGCACCTTTTTTCCTCATCTATATCTGATTTCTCTTCTCAACATAGCAATTACATAGGATATATTGTACTTATAGTTTAAAGTGACAATATCTTGATAGATTTTTTTTTTTGCATTGAATTCAACTCAGAATGCAATATCAGTCTCAGTAAATACCTGTGTAAAAAAAGCTTAAGTGGTCTTTCTGCATATGAAGGACAATGCAAATTTTTACTCTTCTCAGTTATTGTGACAAAGGACTGTATCTAGGTATTAAATTATCTTATGCTGATATTACATGAAGCAAGTAGATAACTGAGAAAACAAAAATAAAAGTTTATACTATTTCCTTTGCCTTTTCTCTTAAATCTATTATATATATGCTCTTATATATCTACATTTAGTATTTGATATTATATAATATTACTTATAATTTTATAAGTAAAAATGAGAAAGGTCTTATGTGTGGGACATGATATTATATAATATTTACTATTGAGGTCATAATTACTATAACTCGCAGAGTGAAATTTTCAGTGGTTAATATATACCACCTTCCTTTCCAATAAATTAGAAAGTTTGCTCCTCAGGAATCATTTAGATTAATTTTGTTCTTTTGCCTGCATGGATGTACAAACTTCATAACTAGTCCGAGGAAGAACATAAAGCCTCTTGCAAAAATATATACAATAAAATTTAACAAAAGGGAATTAATAAAACAGAAAAGGGAAAAATGCATATAAAGAAGATATAAATAAATATGAGAGAGTAAATTATGCAAAATTTCCTTGCAATGAGGTGACATTTTGAATATTAGTTTTCTAAAAACTGATGGAAAGACAGAATAATGACAGATAGTTAATTCAAAGTGATTATCAAATAAAGCCAAATAAATTGCCAACATAATCTAAGGTGTATCAGTGATAAAAATTAGAGACACAATTCTTCCATGGGGCTCAGTAATATAGTGACATTGTCCTCAAAAATATTTTTAGACCATAGGATTTATAAAGCTATTTCTAATAGTCTCTTTAGAAAGACTATATGAAACACTAAAACTAATAATATAAACATTTATTAAGTTGTTCCTACACACTAGTCAATTTATTGAGTGTTAGATCATTTACCCATCATAACTACCTTACAATAAGCAACATTATTACCTTTTCCAACAGATCAAGGAAATGGCTTCGGACAGTTACATAAATTGTCCAGGATCACTTATCCATAGGGGGTGTGGACAGGATTCAAACTGATGACTCCAAACTCAGGCTCTAAGATGCTCGGCTCTAGGATTTCCACTAGTTAGGTCAAATGTCATGATATCTAGGTAGTTACAAACAGAAAAGACCAGCAATATGGAGCTTACAGAAATACCTTAAAATGTTACAAGTAGAAGCATGTTTTGGATATCCTGAGATTTGTCCTCTCTGAGAGATTAGAGTAAATAGGAACTCAGTAAACCACTCATAAGCCTTCCTTTGAGCAATATAATTTCATAATGTTCCCTCTAAGATAAGCAGGTTGCAGAATGGGTTTCTTGTAGTTGAGTTAACTTGCTGTGTGGGAATGCTAGCTTTGAGTGAACTTAAATATGGGGGGATGATTATATGAATGATGATTTTGTAAGTAAGAAAATGCTTATTTCTCTGGCTTCAGGAGGAAAAGACGAGGCATAGACATCTTACTAAAGCATAACTAGTATTAAACAATTAAATAACAGGTTAAATAGAAAAGCCATCTGAATTCACACTAATTCACACCACTGATTTTTTTTTAACAAACACTTAATATTTTATCAATTTTTAAAAAAGACTCAAATTGAATATTTTGGTATTTACTTTTAAATAACCTTAATGGTTATAAAGCTCTAACTTGATGAATATTGCTGGTAATATTATCGGTGATTATTATTAATGAATAAAATATATTTACATGAGAGAATTTCACATAAAAGAAGAAATTAAGAAAAATATTCACCTTTGTATATCACAGCATTTAGCTGACAAAGGTCTCAATCTCTTTACTCTAACATGATCATAATAGTCACTCAAAGGTTGCAATTTTTTAAAAAAAAGAATTTCATGTGGCACAATTTCTTAACATCTGAATCAGGTACTCTACTGCCCTCTCCTGGATATTATACAAGTAGCATAAAGAATAAATTCATCGCCTCAAGAAAAATTAACAAAAGGGATTTTGTTTAAATGAAGCCTGTGATAAGTAACAGT
This sequence comes from Pteropus vampyrus, assembly GCF_000151845.1. Classification (NCBI taxonomy): domain Eukaryota; kingdom Metazoa; phylum Chordata; class Mammalia; order Chiroptera; family Pteropodidae; genus Pteropus; species Pteropus vampyrus. Next base: position 8,679,521 of record NW_011888782.1, read on the forward strand.
ACCACCATAAAATAAAAAAGCAGTGCCATTTTCTTCATGAAAAATGTTATATTTACAGTAAATATCACAAAATGTTTAGACACAGACACTCACAATAATTGTAAATTTAAAAAAAATGTGGTACTACGGAATTACTACGCCCCTTTCACTTCTGAAATCCTATGATTCTAAAGCATGCTATTATTTCCCTGAGTTTGGCAATCTGGGATGACTGGCAGAGAACAAATGACTTCAAGTTGGTAATCACTCTAAATGATAAATTGTACTGTCATATTGATAAATTCCTTCATTGAGCAAGAAGTAAGAAATCTTAGGAAATAGCAGTATAAGTAGAAATAGAAGCATGGTGTTCAGAGTAAAAGATTTTGGTTATAAGGGTGGAGGGAAGGAATGAGAGGAAGTTTGCTGCATACAGTTGTACAGATTAGAGACTACCTCTCCCAAGGGTGTTGTATACATAAGATATTTTTAAAAGATATCACACATGCAAATTATGCCGTTAGGACTTCTAATACTTTGAATTAAGAAATAAAATTTTTTTCTCAATGATATCATTGGGAGGTTAAAAAATTCATTGGTACTGGTGTGTAAGTGAAGCCTATGCATAGTTAAGATGAGCAAAGAGCTGATAGGTATAATATCTCTGCAGCATAACATTCTTGACCCAATTTAGCACATCCTCAGCTAACAGTAGCAATTCCAGGTTTAGAATGTCACAGGCCTTAGGAACATGATGGAAGCACGATTTTAACACTAGCTCATTCCAATCATAGAAATACAAGCATTCCACATATATTTTCTACTACAACTTTTTTGATTAAAATTTGTAGAAACAGTTATAAGCCTTAAAATATTGTCGACTGAATTGAAAACACTTTTAGTTGTTGAACATAGAATATGACCCAAAACATGGGACACTGTCACATGCTATT
>NW_011888782.1:8680722-8682963 GCF_000151845.1 Pteropus vampyrus
TGTCATAACAAATTGCCACAGACTGGCTGGCTTAAACAATAGAAATTTTTTTCTCATAGTTCTGGAGGCTGGAAGGCCAAGATCAAGGTGTTACAGGTTTGGTTTCTCCTGGGGTAACTCTCTTTGGTTTGCAGGTGGCTGCCTTCTCATTATGTCTTGCATGGCCATTTCTCTGCATCTCTGATATCTCTTCCTCTTCTTATAAAGGCACCAGTCACGTTAGATTAGGGCCCACCCTTATGATCTCATTTAACCTTAATTATCTTTTTAAAGATCCTATCTCCAAATATAGTAACATTAGGGGTTAGGGTTTCAACATGTGAATTGGGTGGGGGGTGGGGACACAATTTAGTCCATAGTATACAACATAGCATATAAATGTTCCACCTTTGGATTCAGGCCAACATAGTTTGAATTCCACGTCCACTTCTTACTAGCTCTATAACACTGCACAAATCATTTAAAGGAAAAGAAAGCTGTCTTAACTTCTTCTTCTATATTTTGTGAATACATAACAACATAATCTAGTTCATAGTACTATTGCTTATCTTATTTAATACTCGTAACACCCGTATAAAGTAGTTCCTAAAGAAAAATATGTTTTAAAATGCTTATTTACTTCTTGTATTCCTAGGACATTACATAGGACTTGAAACAAACAACTTGTAAAAGTATTGTACAAAACGTGTACAGTATTAGAAGCGCGATTCTTAATGGTAGAAAGGAGCTTTTAGACCATCTATTTTTAAACCCATAAACCAAAATCAGTCAAAAAGTTCATATTTTTCCTTCGACTGGGCCATATTTAATATATGGAAGCCCACTGAAAACAACACATAGAAATGCAGGGTTCTTTATATACAAATTGTTTTTATTTAGAGGCCCTAATTAAGCCACCTGGTTGTTACCCTCTGTGATATATGTTTCTTTAAAATAGTGTGTTTCCATTTTATCAACCTCATCTTTAACGCCAAACACTAGGCACAGAAAATTCAGTCTCCTTCTCTCACCTGCTGCTGAACAATCATTGTCTCAGTGATCTGTAAATAATTGACCAGGCAAGCACTGAGGCACAAAGGCAAATAGATCAATACTCCTCCTGCAAGTGCTTACAGCACAGAGAGAAATCATGCTTCCCTTCATTTCCTACCATGGAGGACCTCATATAGGAATCAATCCACAGTCAGAAGCCCCCGGATTTAATTCAGCATGCATAATCAACAACAATTGCTGAAGTCTTTGATTAAACTTTTAAATTGCCTCTTAATATGATGTAAATGGAAAAAGGTATTGATTAAAGAATCTTAAAATGGTAACCTGTTCAGATGAGAAAAGAAAATGCTTTGAGTTGGCGAGCCTGCTGGGCAACATAAACAGTGTGAACAATGCTCAAAGGGTTTCCAACACACAAATGCAAAACAAGACAGAAAAAATGCCTACTGGTCATCATGTTCATGAACTTAAAAAAACACTTAAAGTTATTAAATGATGTGGCCTTTATTTATAATAAAAACAAGATAGATAACCTGCAAAACATAGTCCCTTAAGACCTAAAAGTGATTCGATTTTTACCCTAGAAATTCTTTGTTTTTTCTACTAAAATTGATTCTGGGTTTTGCAGAGATACTAGTTGTAGCTGGCATTTCCCAATAGTATTCTCTCAAATAAAGCTATAACAATTACATCGAATAGATTCCTTTCCTGTATGAAGTATTCATTTATTCTAATCTCTCTACAAATATTATTGAGCATACAATATAAGCCAGAGTCTTTTCTAGGTACTGGAGATATAGCAATGAACAAAACTAATAAAATGCTTTGCCTTCATGGAGCTTAGTTTCAAGTATAGAGAGAAAAATAAATGAAATAAACAAATAAGTATAGTTTGTTGAATGATGATAAGTCCTATGGAGAGAAATAAAAAAAAAAGTATGCGTATGAAAGAGTCACATTTGGATATAGAAAGTGCCAAGAAAGGTCTGAGATGATGACATTTCAGTAAAAATTTAATTTGGTAAGGAAAAGAGTCATGCAATTTTCTGGGTAAAAAATTATTTAAACAGAGGTGTAAACAAGTACAAAGGCCCTGACGTGAAATCAAGCTTGGTTTGCATCAGCAAAAGAAATTGCCTAGTATGGCTGGTATGCTATAACCGAAAGGGGTAAAAATCAAGGAATGAAGAAAGGTAGGAATCAAATTACATAGATAGGGCTTTGGAGGTCACTATAAGGATTTGCTTT
>NW_011888782.1:8683013-8692468 GCF_000151845.1 Pteropus vampyrus
GTCTTTTCTAGGTACTGGAGATATAGCAATGAACAAAACTAATAAAATGCTTTGCCTTCATGGAGCTTAGTTTCAAGTATAGAGAGAAAAATAAATGAAATAAACAAATAAGTATAGTTTGTTGAATGATGATAAGTCCTATGGAGAGAAATAAAAAAAAAAGTATGCGTATGAAAGAGTCACATTTGGATATAGAAAGTGCCAAGAAAGGTCTGAGATGATGACATTTCAGTAAAAATTTAATTTGGTAAGGAAAAGAGTCATGCAATTTTCTGGGTAAAAAATTATTTAAACAGAGGCGTAAACAAGTACAAAGGCCCTGACGTGAAATCAAGCTTGGTTTGCATCAGCAAAAGAAATTGCCTAGTATGGCTGGTATGCTATAACCGAAAGGGGTAAAAATCAAGGAATGAAGAAAGGTAGGAATCAAATTACATAGATAGGGCTTTGGAGGTCACTATAAGGATTTGCTTTTATTCCAAGTGCAATGGAAAGCCACTGGAGGATTTTAAGCAAAAGAAAGAAAGGAAAAAAACATAAACTGACTTTTGTTTTTAAAGAAACACTCTGGATGATATATTGAGGATAGATTATTGGGAGTTATTGGAGTAGTATAGGATGGGGTGAGATGGAATGGAATGGGGGGGATAGCATAGAACGGAACAGAACAGAAAAGAATATCACATTGTCAAGAAGTTAGGAGGGACAGATATTAAAGAAGGAAGATCAGGAACTCAGTTTTATACATTCTAAGTTTGAGAGAATGATTTGTTGATTACATGTTAATACAGAAATTAACTAGCAATTGGCTATATTGATCCTATGTGGCTATCTGAGTTCAGAGGAGAGATGCAAACTAGAAATACAATTTGTGAATCACTAATGTTTAGGGAACACTTAAAGCCATGACATTGGATGAAATTACCAAGGAAACAATATGTATAGCATAAAGAAAATTTCAAAGTACTGAGTACTGAGGTACTCCAACATTCAGAGGTCAGGGAGGTGAGGAACCAGCAAGAGATAGAGAAGAGGTAGTCAGGAAGATAAGAGGAAAGCCAGAAGATTAGAGACATAAAAAGATCATCTTTCAAAGAGAAGGGAATAATCTGCTTCTAATAAATCAGGTAAAATGAGGATTGAGAATTGACCTTTGGATTATGAGCATGAAGTCATTGGTGACCTTGAAAAGAATAGTTTAACTAAATAAGTGAAGGAAGGAATGCCTGTTTGGAGTAGATTCAAAAAAGAAATTGTAAGGCAGAAATTGGAGATAGCTGATATAAATAAGTCTTCCAAGGAGTTTTTCTATAAAGGGAAAGATAAGTGGAGTTGAAGGTAAAGGGAAAAATGAAGAGAATAATTTTAAAATGGAAGAATAAATAGGATGTTTGAATAGTGATAGGGAATACCCACGAGAGAATAAAAAAAATGATGTGTCAGAGGAGAATGGGGAAGACTGCTGCAGGTCTGACTGGGACTGTGAAAGAGGACAGGATCTAGGGCACGAGGGAGGGGAAGGCCATTGCCAAGAGTATGAATGCTTATCCAGAGTAAGAGGAGTGATAGAACACTTTGTATGGGCACAGAGACAAGTAAATAGGAAGATGCCACCGAGGAAGCTCATGCAAGTTCCTTGCTGATCTCTTCTATTTTTATAATGAAACAGGCAGCAAATTCATCAGCTGAGAATAAAGATGGGAAGAAGGCTATCAAGGTTTGAGGAATGAGGAAAACATAAAACAGTCATCTAGTGGATTAGGAGAAAAAAATAAACCAAGAAAATATAGTATGATTATTCAGCACCATTGAGAGCCCACTGGAAGTAAATGGTCATTAATTTAAAATGAAACATTAATTTTAAATGTGCATGAATCAGATATGTTTGCCTGCGTGAATGTAGACATGAAGTAGAAAAAGAGTTGCATGATTGAACTAGTAGATGTGTTGTCCACCAATTGAGAAGGAAGGAAAGAATTTTAGGGTATATGCACAGGAGTGATTATGATGATAAAATGTGTAATTTAAGCTAGATAAGGAGAGAACTAAGAACAAGATAAAGGTAACTTTTAGTGGATAGATGGTAAAAGCAATGCAAGGAATTGTTTAACCCAAATGTATTTCAACATACACCTCAAAGTACTATACAACCAGTGTTCCATTAAATACATTTTGTAAAAACAATCCTGTAGAAAAATTGTAGAAGCATTAGTGAATAATAATAACTAATGGTCTTTAATTAATATTGCAGAAATTTACTGCAATGATTTAGTGCCCAGGATACATTAATACTTAAAAATTTTAATAATGTAACCACATGTGTTTAGCAGTAACTGATTTAAAAGGCACTCGAAGTATATTTATTATATATATATATATCATGTATTAGTAGTTATTTCTTCCTATTCTGAAATTCCAGAAAATATACCTTGTATAAAATGTTAATGGTATTTCAACATTTAAGAAAGAGATTAACTAGTATAAGTAGTTCATTGAAAATTCTGTTAACTTATGAAAATACAATAGAGTCAGACTATAAATATTATAAAGTTAGCTCAAATTGTTCCTTTTTAAAATAAAAGAATCAGAATAGAAAACCACAATGGAACCTCCGGGGACTAAAAATCCAGATGTGTATGAAACCTCTTAAATGGCTTATTAGCTTGAAGTACAGTTAATTTATCTCTTTTAATAAAATTGTAGTTAATTTTATATAAATGATCTTTTGTAAAAACCTTCAAATATTCCCTTCCTTGCAGGGATAAACAAGGGATATGGATTCTTAAATTAAATATTTTTTGGCTTTGGGAAATACTTCATATCTTCAACATCTTTTTTCTTCTTCATCTCCACAAATAAAGTTTCCTTAATATCTTACTCAATAACATAAAGACTCTAAGGTTTAAAAAGCAATTTAGTTAGACTATGGAGTAGAATACTGAACACAGACTATCTATGTGTCCTGTGGCTATGAGGAAGTGTGTGTGCACGTGTGCATGTGTGTGTGTGTGTGTGTGTGTGAGAGAGAGAGAGAGAGAGAGAGAGAAAGAGAGAGAGAGAGAGTATGACTATATAAAAAATAGACTAAAAAAAAAAACTGCTACAATTTTACTTTATGCTATCCTAGACCAAAGTACAATGGCCATATTAAAATAAGAACGATTAAGAAATTTGATACAGATCACATTTCTGGTTTGAGGCAAGATAAAGTAAACACATTCTACCTTATTTCTCCTACTAAGTACAACTAAAACCCTGGGGAAAAGAAACCTAAAGCAACCATCAGGAGATTGAAAGAAGGCTGACTGGATAGAGATCTCAGTACTCAAGGTATGATCTTTCAGCCCTCCCTACCCTGCACTAACACAGGAGAAGCCAGCATCCTTCCCTTCTCCAGAGACACAGGAATTGTAGAGACTGTGAGGAGGAACCTGGTTGATCATTCTCTCCATGGTCATAAACTAAGTAAATGATAGTAGAGAGTAGCACCTCTCCCCACCCCTAAGGAGAGAAGGGAGAATTATGGGAGATGACATTACTGGTGAAAGAGATTCTTTAAACTGTGTATAATCTTCTGAGCAGAGCCATGAGGGGGCCATATTAAAAAAAAAAAAAAAAAAAACGAACAGAATATTCAGTAATTTACAGGAAGGCAGGAAAGATGAAACAAAAATTAGAGAGAATAGAAAACACAATCAAATGACAGACTTAAATGCTAATATATCAATAACTGTATTAAATGTAAATGGTTTAAACAGACCAATAAAAACATTATCAGAATGGATTAAAAGATTCAATTATATACAATCTACAAAAAACATACTTCAAATATAATGATATAGGTAGGTTAAATAATCAATGAATGAACAGGTAAAGAAAATGTTAAGAGGATAAATCTTTGATGTTTCTTACCACAAAAAAAAGGGTAATCATGTGAGACAATGGACATGTTAAATAACCTTTTTGTGGCAATCATTTTGATATATATATGTATATACATACATATATATACATATATATATCAAATCATCATATTGTACACCTTAAACTTACATAATATTATATGTTCATTATATATGAATCAAGCTGGAAAAAATTAGAGGGTAAAATTATATATAAACATTGATCAAAGAGAGTTGGAGTACAATATTAATATTAGACAAAGTAAAATTCAGAACAAAGAAAATCACCAAGGGTCAATTCACAAAGAAGATTTTACAACACTAAATGGATATGCATGCAATAATAGAGCTTCAGAATATATGAAGCAAACTGACAGAACTAGAAGGAGAAATGTTGTTAGGAACTTTAAAACCTTTCGGTAATCACTAAAACTACTAGACTGAAAATTAGCGAGTAAAGAGAAGATCTAAATAACATCATCAACCCACAAAATCTGATAGAAATGATAGAACACTCCACCAAATGGCAGCAGAATACACATTCTTTTCAAGTGAACATAGAACTTTCATCAAGAGAGTCCATATCTTGGCGAATAGAACAAATCTCAGCAAACAGAAAATATTTAAAAATTATATAAAGTATTTCTCTGATCATAAGAAGATCATGTTTAAAAATCTTATAAAGAAAATAGAAAAATCTCCAATTATTTGGACAATTAATCTTCCCACTCCTATTCAAAATTATACTGAAAATTTAGCCAGTACAATAAAGCAAGAAAAACAAATGAAAGACACAGATTTAAAAGGAGGAAATAAAACCTTGCCTATTTGCAGACAACATAATTAGCTACATAGAAATCTGCAAGAAAAATACAAAAAAATTCCTACAACTAATAAGAGAGTTTACTAAGGTATACATACACACACACGTCAATCTTTATGTAAGCAATGAACAATTGAAAACAGAAATTAAGAATGTAGTTTATAATAGTTCCAAAACTATAAAACTAAAGTAGGAGCTTAAGAAAGTATATACAGAATTTGTATGCTGGAACTACAAAGATCTAAATAAATGGAGAGATACAGTATGTTCATGGATTGGAAAACTCACATAATAATAAAGTCAAATCTCCAAACTACCCAATAAGTTTAATATAATTCTATCAAAATCCCAGCAAGATTTTTTCATATATAGATAAGCTGAATCTACTGTTTAAAGTAACTAAGACTCATTTAAAGAAAATGGAGCAAAGGAGATATAATTACTAAAATTATTTTGAAAAAGAATAAATAAATGAGTCATTACATTACCCAATATTAACATAAGATAGAGCAACAATAATTGGGACATTGTGCTATTGGCCAAAGCATGCGTAGATCAACAGAACAAAGTAGAGTCCAAAACGATACCCACACAAGTGCAGCCAATTGATACTGGACAAAGGTTCAAAAACAATTAAATTAAGAAAGGTTAGCTTCTCAACAAATGGTATTGACACAGTGGACATTCACAGGCAAAGCAATAACAACAATAACAATAACCTCAACCTAAACTAACACCTTATACAAAATTTAACTAGAAATAAATCAAAACTCTTAATGCAAAATATAACACTATAAAACTAATAGAAGGAAAAATGGGAGAAAATCTTATTGACCTAGGGTCAAGAATTTTTAGGCATAGCACCAAAAACCCAATCAATAAAGAAAAAAAAAATCAATTACCTGGACATCATCAGATTAAAAACTTTTTCTCAATGAAACACCCTCTTAAGATAATGAAAATATAAGTCACAGATTGGGAGAAAATATTACTAAATGACATCCAACAAAAGATCTGTTTTCAGAATATATAAAGAACTCTGTAAAATCAAGAATAAGGAAAGAAATCCAATTAATAAAGGGGCAAAAGTCTTAAACAGACATTTGACCAACAAGAGTACATAAATAATAGGCATGTGAAAAGATACTGAGTATTATTCGTTACTTTGGAAATGCAAATTAAAGCCACAATGAAATACTTCTATACTCCTATTTGAACGAACAAAATTGAAAAAAAAAAAAATACTAATAAGTTAAATCAAGTGCTGATGAGGAAGCAGAAAAACTGTATCTCTCCTGTGTTGCTAGTTGGAACCCATAATGGCAGTAACTATGAAAACTGATGTAGCAGTTTCTTATAGAGTTAAATATATATCGCCGTACAACTGACTAATTGCACTTCTGGGTATTTATCCTGCAGACATAAAACTTATGTCCACACGAAAACCTATGCATCAATAATTATAGCAGCTTTTTTTATAACAGCCAAATGTCTTCAGATGGTGAATGAATAAATCAAATTTCAGTATACCTATACAATAGAATACTACTCACCAATAAAAAAGAATGGATTACTGAAACATATAACTTGGATGATCTCAAATTCATTATGCTGCATTAAAAAAAAGCCATCTGAAAAAGTTATATACTGTATTGTTCCATTTATATAACATTCTTGAAATGAAAAAATTATAGTAATGAAGAATATATCTGTGGATGGGGACAGGAAGTTAAAGATCAGCATTGGGAGTTTCTTTATGGTGATTGAACAATTCTGTATGTGACTTGTGGTAGATATTATACAAATCTATCAATGTGATAGATGTACAGAACTATACAAAGCCAAATAAAAAAAGTATGTAAAAACTGGTACAATCCAAATAATTCTATAGTTTAATGGTATTATCCCGTGCCAATTTCCTGGTTTGATAAAGTACTATTGTTATAGAAGATGTTATCATTGGAGAAAGCTAGGTAAAAGGTACATAAAATAAAATTTAAAAAAAAAAAAACTATACTTTTTTGCATCACTTTAACAGTCAAATTATTTCAAAACAAAAAAATTAAAATGCATCCAGAAAAATAAAATAAAGTTGATAAATTTGTAGGAAATATGAGTCAACATATACCCTTAGGATGCTGCCATTTCTAAAATTATTTTCTTGAAGGCCAAGGGCAGGACAAGTTTGTGCTAGAGTTGGTTACATTTTTATCCAAGGATAAATGGACAATACCTTATTTCTTTAATCACTTATATTTTGGGGTTGCTGACCCTTGGTTTACATAAAATAAGGTATATTGAAGCTCATATAATCGTTAAACACAAATTGTACATAAAGGCTCCTGGAATTTAATTCCTAAGCAATTTTTAATGCAATAAATACTCAGAGATTAAAAGATTTACTGTAACACATTTGGAAGCCAAATATTTAAAAAGCAATATATTTCATTATTTAAAAATACAAGAGAGATTTGTACAGCTCATAAAGAAATTAAAAAACACGAGAAATTTAAACATTTCCTTGGATGCTTTATACACAAATAGAGTCACTAGTTCTTCATGGGATGGTAAGATAAGAATTCCAAAACAACGATTCTTGTTAAAAAAGTAATAATTCTCTGGCGAGACTCATTCTCAAACAATATATTTCTTTTCTCTTGAAATCATCTCAGTAAAAGAGCAAAAAGATAACAAAAAAAGAGTAACTTTATTATTATAAAATACACACTTCAAAAGTATATGAATTAGTTCCCCATCCGCCTTGTTCTAAATTTGGATTTGTTTATATTTTGAGAAAAGACAGCAGGATGTCTAATCAATGTATACTTGAAACTAATTTAAATAAATAAATTTACTTTTTTTTAAAAAAAGAATCAGATTAAGAACTGAAAGCACTGCCCTAGGGAAGCAGGTGGAGGGCAGCACATCAAGGGAAATTACCTGTGTTGAATAAACATGCACCAATACTTATTCTGTGTTATCTCAGGGAATTTACACGGTCCCAAGAAATTGTTATTCATTTCTCAGTTTTATAGGTGAGGAAACTAAGTCTTAAAGATAGTAAATACTTTGACCAAAGACACACAATTAGCTAAGTCAAATTTAGATCTCTTTATCTTTAAAGGCCGTACTCTTTGCCTTGGGGTATTTTATAGCCTCTTGAACATGTATGGATTGTAAGACATTGACTGACTTCATTTCAATATTTGTCCACATAATTCATGGTTAAATAATAGTCAATTTTAGAGACAGTTAAAAAGCATCATCAGGTTGACAGCTTATTCCAAGTAACAGAAACATGAGAACGTACAATTCTCAGACATAAAAAGACTTAGGGATTGAAGGAACACTGGAAAACATCCAAGCCTACCCTAGGAACTATCTCTATTTTGGGTATGTTTAGTCCACAGTATTATTGTGGTTTTTTGTTTCTTTTTTCCTCTCATCATTGGTTTGTTTTTTCACACTGTTATTTTCAGTATTTTTTTTTTTTTACTAAACAAAACTGTTTTTTTTTAAAATTTATTTATTTAAATTAGTTTCAAGTATACAGTACATTGGTTAGATATCTATATTGTTCATAAAACGCTCCCCCTGATTGTTTCCTCCCTCCCTGGCCCTCCACCTAGCCATCATATTAATGCTAGCTGCATTCCCTCTGCCGTGCTCCTCCTCCCTGTAACCAACTATCAACTACTAATTTGTGCTTCTTTAACCCTTCACCCCATTATTCCAGCCCCCACACTCCTCTCCCCTCTGTTTTCTTTTTTATTAGGAGTTTTTACTAGTTTTGTTTTTACTAGTTTTTTATTGGGAGTTTATACCTATAATGAGTCTGCTCCTCTGAGTTTCATTTTAAATTCAACTGCTGTTCTTCCTTTCTTTCGTTTTTTTCTTTTTAATCTTCAGATCTATTTTCCTTAAAGTCTGAGAAAGGTCAAATTTAAATTAATGATGTATGATAAAGTTCAATGTGGAAAACCAAATGAAATCACAAAATGGGGTAGTTGTCCCAAACTTATGAACAAAATACACTGATGAAATCAATTTAATTATGTATCTATGTATATATAAATATTTATTTGTTTAAATTTTTATATCATTTTGATCCTGCAGCTATTCTATCTTTCTCTACCCTCATCTGCAAGCTGACAAACTTATCTGTATAGACTATATCAATGAGTGTCCTTGCTTTCTGGCAGCCTTCAGTCAATGGAGCCCCAGCAAGAGATGGGGGCCAGGGAAAATGAATGAGGTCAGTGAGTTCAGTGGTTTTGTGGTGTTTTACTTCCTGGTTCCCTCCCTGCAGGTCACATGGGTCTAGCTGTGTCTTCATGCCTAAGAACACAACACTCTCAAAACAGCCTTCTCCAAAGACTTTTCTCTTCATTTTGGGGGGGTTTCAAAAGTTCTCTGCGCTCAATCCTTCACAAATAGTAGTGATAGCTGCTCACTATTAATAGCCTAGGTTTCTCTTTATACTGCTCACCCCTTTGAGTGTGTCATTTGCTTCTCCTGGGGATGTGAAAGATGATTGATAATAAAATACATATGGTGAAAGATTAATTTGATGTATTCTACCAAATCATGCGCATGTTTTATGCATTAAAATTAAAACAATAAAGACAAAGTAAGGTGAGAGACCTCTTACCCCAAACCTCTGTGCTCCCCAGAAGGAGCAATTACAACTAGTTCTTATATATACATCACATATGTTTGTATCCATTTAC
>NW_011888782.1:8694668-8705792 GCF_000151845.1 Pteropus vampyrus
TTCTGATTATTTCCTCCTACCCTTAGCTCTCTTCTCATGAGGCATCCCAAGATTTATATCTAAAGGAAGAGATAGTTCAATAGGACAAAAAGAAAAAATCAATACAATTTCTGGGTTTCGAGTTTCAAAAACTAGCCTTGATTGGGTCAAGGAGGCAGCAGAGAAGAACTCAGACATAAAGAGCTTATTTATAAAAATAAAGAGTCAGCTGTTGTACATTTAGAACAAATAATAATGCTTTGGAGTGGTAGAGAGCCTAAAAATGGAGTTTACAGGCCAGTGGTTCCCCAACAAGGTACCCTTTTGTCTCAGACATTGACCATACTGGCCAGTAGTCCAAGTCAAAATGGGAGTTAGAGAGGCATAAATCTCCAGGTAGTCGGAGATCAGCAAGAAGGGAACATTCTTCCCCAATAAAGCAATAGGATCAAGGTTTTCCCCATCCCAGCTGAGATAAACAACAGATTTACTGCGTGCCTTAGAGCAAAAGGAATGCAATGATGAAAGCCTGTGCTTGAAGAGTGTGACTAATCATTGAATGGATAATGAAAGAGTGACCTGCAGGACTAATGACAATAACACATGCACCTAACTCTGAAACACAGCAAACTGTGGACTGCAACGAGCACAGTGTAAATGTGTTTACGAAGTCCTGCGAGCATCCAAGGAAAGCATTAATTAACCCAAGGGAGAATCATCCGGTCTAATAAAAACATAAAGATCCATTTTTATTTATAGGATTTGACCTAACATTTCTACAATGTTTCATGTAATAGAAATATACAGTAATATTAGATAAATAACTCCAGTTAGAATTATTTTATTTCCTATTACTTAATTAAGCATGCCAAAAGTACAAGCATTCTCTAGGTGATCTCCATTAATATCATTAACTGCTATAATGCAAAAGACTAAAGTGATAGGTTGGACAGAATATAATTTTTTGTACATCTTTCCCCTTTGACTTAAAGCTAGAAGCTGAAATAAATCACATTCAGTACCTAAAATAAAATCTACATAGTCCCCATTCTAGTTTATGCTACAATGGCTCTATATTATTACAATATAATTTACTTTTTATGGTGTCCATTTTTATTTTCTATCTCTACTTGCTAAATTATAAACTCTATGAAGGCAGTTTTTTGCCTGATTAAAAGAGGTTCTCTATAATATTTGTTGAATGAATGAATAAGCACATTACATAAAATACTTTTGCTTCTGATTACATTTACATCATGTTCAGTCTGACATTTTGTAAACCTGAAAATCTGTGCATCATTGAAAATATCTTCAAAGAAAAATTTGGATGAATAAAACACTAAATTATGGAGCAGACTAAAATAATACACTTTAATGATAATCTTTAAAATAAAGTAATTTGATCTATAAGCCAATGTTTCTAGAATTTCTTCTAAATCGTGAAGCATATTATGAAGATTTTTGGTTTTGGTTTGTTTGTTTTCAGGAGACTATTTTGTTTTTTGCTACTTAATAGGAGATAAAACAGAAGAACAATAGAGTTAGTTCTTTAAATGTGACAAAAATTTTGGTAACCAAAAGCTCCATGTTAATTGTTAGTGAATTTGATATTACATTTAGGTTTAATGAACTAAAGTTATAGTACTAAATATTCCTATTGCCATTCTATAAATACTTACAATAAAAAAAGACCAAACAACTGAGAACAAGCATAATGATGTAGCCAACGTGTTAGAATCAGGGTTCAAAGAACTTTAAAAAAAAATAGTTGCTGTTATTGTCTGCACAAATCTACGTCCTTTTCTTCTGGTAAGAAGACTTCAGTTTTCCTTGGAAAACTACCTCTCTCCGTTCTGAGACTGTGTGGGATTGATGCCAGGTCCAAGGGTTGGCATGTGACCACATATCCACGGAGACTGGCCATAACTCAACTCAGTGTTTGGTGAACGTCATCCTGAAGCTTTTGCTATAATAACTAGGAAAGAGATATTTTCCTAGCTTTGGGAAAATGGAAGTCTGGACCTGCTAGTAAGGATGGTATCAACACAGAGGGAAGCTCACCTGAGGAATGGAGATTTGGAAATGAAATGTTTATGGTAATACCATAAGCTTTCTATATATGTATCAGGTCTCATTCTAAGTACCTCATGTGTACTAATACACCAACACTGTGAAAAATATAACATTATACACATTACACAGTTGAGGAATCTGAGGCACATGGACCTTAAGTAATGTGCAGTTTTATAGAGCTAGTAAGTAGTGGAACCAGAACAGTCTAACAGAGGGTCATGCCATTAAAAATGGCTGTGCTTAAAGCTAGGTATACCCCAACCTCCGGCCCCCACCTCTGAATTTTCATTAAATAAGTCAAACACCCATTTTAAGTTGTTGGTTGGATTTTTTTCCTTGATATTTACAACTAAAAATTCCGAATAATATAATATCACATTAATAAGAACAATATCAAGTATACTGAAATAACATAAATGTCTACTATATAATTTATCCTCCTAAACAAAAAATTAACAGAGGATAAACTCTATGCGTGTTTGCATTTTAGTAAAAAGAAAACATCTTTAAAATGAGTACTCTGGAGAATGTAATTTCATTTGGAATCTACATTTTCTATCAACTCGTAAAAAAAAAATTTACTTATGATTATTCTTTAAAATGCTTCCATTTCACTGTTAAGATATCTTGTGAAGTAAAATTAACTATATTTTCAAATAATATATGGTTTTTAAAAGTTCCCCTTCTAAGATAAACTTCTATCTATAACAATGAAACTCTAAAAGAAGGCTGTTTCTGAGAACAAACTAAGATGTGCACTCAATAACGGCAAATAAACTAGCTCTTCAAGTGCTCTTAGAGTCCTGGATGGAATTTTTGAAGGGGTTAGGATGTGATAGAAAAGATTTTTCTTTGTGAATGAAAAATACGATATTGTACTAAGTGCTAAATATTAAAACCTAAACTTAGCAAAGCAGGCAACAAAATGTTCCCATGTCCAAAAATTAACATTCTCAGCAAAGATTCAAATTATTTTAAAATTCAAATAATAAACTAAATTATAAATAAGTATATGTATATACTTATATACAAAGTATATAAAACTGAGGCTATGACCTAAGGATTTGAAGAACTCCTAACCTCTTTTACAGACTAACATGTCCCTTTTGAGTTTCCAGAGAACATGTGATCTTTTTCCCATAGAAATTTTCATCAAAGGAGATTTTATTCTTGATCCATACAAGAGCTTGGTTAATGTTCATTATCCTTCAAATGTCTGTAATTACTTAAAAGGGTTTTAAATTTGCAATTTTCCAGATACCTCCATTCAGGAAATATTTTCTCCACAGAGTCAGTGTTGACTCTAGAACTTACTATCCATTTTTCCCTAGTCTTGCATTCACCATAGAACTCCGTGATAAATGAGGCTTTTTGCTGTAATAACTAGGAAAGAGAGTCTCTTTTTCTGAACTTGGGGTTGGAAAAATGGAAGACTAGAACAGTTGTGAATGGTGGTTTCAACACAGAAGGTCGACCGGAGGAATGGAGATTTAAAAACAAAGTTTCTGAGGCCAAAATTAAGTAAATATTGCATTTCTGTGATAACTGTTTTATGATTATTTACTATAAAAATGTAGTTTGATTATGGCTAATCCTTAGTATTCAATAGCACTCTACATTAAGAGCTTCATGAAAATAATTCCAATTATGTAAAATGTGTATAAATAATCTTAATACAAAACAGAATTCAAGGAAATGCAACTGTGTTAGAAATTGTGCTTTATCAATTTATCTTCAGCCATGCGTGATGGAGCGATTGAATTTATGGGACCTAGAAGAGCAGAATCCAGAAGCAATGAAAAGTCTCATGCTTCAATAGATTCTGTTTAAATAAGCTGGGGTATTTCTAGTCTGTCACATCATCACTTGTAAAAACTTACTATGCTAGTTAAAGGACAGAACCACTTAACACCACTAGGCTTCCTCTATTAAAGTGTAGACCATCTTTTCAATCATCTCTTGGTCAACCCTTGAAACTGTCAAAGGATGGGCTGACCACAATTCAATATAATTTAATTATTTTAATATTCCCCTTGTGGGATCCATGTGGCTACCTACCAAGAATCCATGTACATGAGTAAACAATTCAAACTAGATTTAGCTTCAAAAAAGTAAATGTGAAACATTGATTCAGCAAAGCAGAAGCATTGACTCTTCTAGATGGGTTTGCTAAGTAAGATTACTTAATGATAGTTATATATGGCTTGTGTAATGCATCTGTCTCATTTTCTATTTAGTCTATTTAGTCTAGCAGTACTATTTGTCTCCTTCTGAAGTAATGTAATTAATGGGGAATGACCATATAACTTTAGGAATTTATGAATACTTTACAAATTCTCTTTCCTGAAAAGTGTTAAATTGTTTCCTAAGAAAGACAGGCAAAAGTTACAAATCAAAGGAATAAACCACATGAACCCCAGAGAGTTCCAACTTGCTACCCACCTTTTATCCTTTAGTTTTCCTATGAAGATTCAAACTTCTGTTTCAGATGGCTTTGGTGGCTGCAAAGAACTGGCAAGTGGAAGTAAAAGGGGCCAGATCCCTGCTACTCAAAGTGTGGTCCCTGGACCAGTAGCAATGGCATCGCCTGGGAGCTGATTAGAAATGTTCAGTCTCAGGTCCTTCCCCAGACTTGTCTGAACCAAAATCTGCATTTTCGATCCTCATGTAATTTGTGTGCAGGTCAAAGTGTTAGAGGTCCCTGAACAATTTTTAAGGACACTACAAATCCTAAAAATCTATGACTATCTATATGTTAGTTTCTCAACTTTGACTTTTTCAGTATTGAACAAAGAGCTAGCCTTAATTACAGCTAACACTTATTTTATTGAATGTTAATTGCATGCTTGCACTAAACACATTACATAAATCACTGGATTTGATGTTAAAAATGATTGCTTCTGAGGTGGTATTTATTACACAGAGCAGTGATTCTCAAACTTGAGGCTGCAACAGAAGCACATGAAGAACTCTTTAAGGCATAAATGGCTGGGCTTACTCCAGATTTTCTGGCTCAATAAATTTGGGGTAGGCCCCCAAGAATTGAGTTTTACCCAGTTCTGGGGGTGATACTGACTAGAACCACTAACATAGAGGCCCCAAACATAAGTGTCTGTCAATTCAGCTCTCAGGTGCAACTGTTCTTCACACTCTTTCAATTTATTTTTTTTTTTTCTGGCTAGTCCTAGGGGTTCTGTTTGTGCTTCTCTCCTCACAGTTGTCACTGCTCATTTCCCCCTCCTTTCTCAAGCCACCTGTAAAAGACAACGCACTTTCCCCACATGTCCTCCATACTGTCCTTCAGTCCCAAATCTTTTGACTTTGATGTTGTCACTTCTAAGTACTACAGAGTAATGGGTAATTTCTGTGTGTAAGAAACATTCCAGAAATCTCACAAATTCTGAGTTTATTCCTTTAACTTTTACTCTAGGTTTTGATATGGAATTAAATTCTTATTAAATTCTTGGAACCCTTTATGTTCAAATAACTCAGCGTTACTTTAGAGGAAATAGCTAATTAAAATTCACATCTTTGTAAAAAAAAAAAGATAAATTGTTACAAGACTTCCACCTATATTACCTCATTTTCTTCTTTCAAGAATCTTATTAAATAGGCAAGGTAAATAAAATAATGCCAGAAATAATTAGAAGGAACTGAAAATAAAGTATCAACAGCAAAAAAAGTCTTAGTTTAGGAAGATCTTCCTTTCAGAATAGCCATATTTCCATCTTTTTCTACATGTTCGAATAGGGTCTTACACATGTTTCAAAGCTACAGAGTAATTTTTAGTTATGTGTGTTTATGTGTGTGTATTGTATACATACAAATGCATAGTTTTACATAAACATTCCTTAGTAGGCAAGAGTTATGTTTATATCAGCTTTTACCTAAATAAATCAAGTATAAGATGCTTGGAATAACATCCCCAGAAATATTAAAATAGGCAAAAAAAAAATGTTCTTAGATGAATAATTAATAATGAGAATTCATGCTCACTTTCTTTTCTCCTAGGTTCTGAATAGGAATTCTTTACATAGAAGATATATCCATTACATTAAGTAGGAGATAAATATTTTTAATTTCTTCCTTTAGGCCACTAATCCAATTAGTCTGTTAAGACATTAAATTACAGAAGGATAGGGGCAGTAAAGACCTGACTTAACAAGCTTGCTGTGAACTCACATATTAGTTTTTTAAAATATATTTAATATACTAAGAGCATCCAGAATAAAATTTAAATAAATATAACTAGTGAAGGCTTTAGCTTAATCTGAGATATGCTCATGTGAAAAGCTAGACCTATCTGCTCATGTGTAAAGTGCATATGTGGGTGAATCCCTAAGGAGATGATCTGACTGAATATTAAGGCTCCTGGGAAGGCTTATTTCATAAGGGACTAAACGTCAACCATTGAAGGGAGCACTGAAGGGAGAGAATGATTCTCAATTTACATCTATTTATATTGTGTATTCACCAACATAATTTATAGTTGTTTTTAATACTTTGCCTTGCACTAGAATTAAGACATTACCCACTACTGTTATGGTAATAAAGAATTCTGTTGTTTCTATGTTACTATTACCAATGAATTTCATATTTTCTTACGAGATCACATTGATAAATTCAAATAAACACTAAAGAAGAAAACGGCATCTGCATTCGCTTCCTATTACTGCTGTAACAAATCATCACACACTTGGAGGCTTAAAACAAAATAAATGTATCTTACAGTCAGAAGTCGGAAGTAGGTCCTACAGGTCCAAATCAAGGCGTTCACAGGGCACTTTCCTTCTGGAGGCTCTAAGAGGAAAATCCATTTCCTTGCCTTTTCCAGCCTCTAAAAGCCACCTGCACTCCTTAGACCCTTCCTCCATCTTCAAGGTGCATCATTCCAATCTCTGCTTCTGTCATCACATCTCCTTCTCTGACTCTGACCTTCCTGCTTCCTTCTCATGAAGTCCTTGTGATTACATTTCTTCTACCCATGTAATCCAGCATAATCTTCTCATCTTAATATCCTTAACTAAATTACATCTTCAAAGTCTCCTTTGCTGTTTAAGGCAATATATTCAGGGATTAGGACATCTTAAAGGGGATATTATTTGGCATACTACAATATTCAACATATATAAGTCCCTGTACTATATTCTAAACCCACTAGTCATACACACAACCAGGGATTTGATACAGCCTGGCAGTGGCTCATAAGAATCAATTATGTATATTTCTTCCATACTCTTGTGTTCTGTGTGCCATGCTAGTAGCTTGAAATGTTAAACACTCACTAACATACAATTAATTGCATATAACCATTTTCTGAATAGTTGTTGGGCTCCCTGCAGACCTCTAATGTACAAATCTGTGACTGGTGAATTCATGTTCTGTTTCCTTGCTTTGGAAATCCTTCCACAGAGAAAGAGCTACATCTCCTATGCTGATTAGGCCTCATCCTTTTCTCTTTGGTACCATAGTCCCTACTGAGTCAAACTGGGACTCCCATTACATGCTGGACTTAGTGGTCTGACTTGCAGCCATCACCCACTGGCCACATCTTCCATGAAGCCTTAACCGCAACATGCAAATTCATAGCCAGGGCCAACTTCATAGCCCTGTGACCTGTGCAGTCACACAGAGCCCTACACTCAAAATGACCTTATGCTTGGTTCAATGATCTACTATAAGCATCTTGAATTTCTTAACAAATGTGAGCAAATGACCACACATTTTTATTTTGCACTGAGCCCTGAAAATTATGTGGCTAGTTCTGCACACAGTCAGCATCCTTAACTAAATATTAACAGGAACTTCAGAATAACTTTTACCTCCACACCACACAATGTGGGACACATAGCAGAATTGCAAATGAATATCTAAATGTGCTAATCATTATAGCACACTCTGTGTATGTGTGTATTTTGATTCAAATACCTCCTTTTGAATAATTCAGTCACTTTTAGTTTTAATATTCATTCTTTCGGCTTAATCTCTGTTAATCTTCTCTTCCCCAGTTCAAGCAAACTTTTGGTATATGAAACTTGTCTTATGTGAACAAATTAGAAGTAAGGGGGAACTCTGGTCCTTGAGAATATGCTGGCTGATGTCTACTGGAGTGTGGTTGGTTGGGTACCATCCGAGGGTATTTTGCAATGTTTGCTACTGAAGTCATGTTGCTATGAAATGAAGCCCATGTCATTTTCATCTAGATCAGGAATTAGTATATCTACCAGCTAACCTGACTTTTATTGATCATGTTGATGCTGCAGCACAATCTGAGTCCCTCCTATGTCATTGAACCAAGCCAGGTCTATGATGTGGGCTTTCCTTGCCCCTCACCATGCTAGACCCCATAGCAACTCAACTCAGCGACACACGGCTTCACTGTATAGGGAAATAGGGAAGTATCTGAGTCCCTCCACTCCATCAGAAAGAAACTGAGGAACACTCTAGTGTGTAAACTAAGTTCTCTTTTTCTAATTTGGCACAAACTGACAAAGTAGAATTATTCTACAGTCCTAAATCAAATACGAACCAAGAAGCTCCTTCAAGTCTTAATGTTTATATAAACCTCTCTACTATATCTTCTCTCTCTGGGACTTCTTGTCTCACCTCCAGTTTTACCCTATAACTATCTCCCTTCTTCTAATGTCAACAACTCCCAAAGTCACACGTGATAAGCAAATGATTATAAATTGCTCATAATAGTAAATAACTTAAGAATATTTTAGATAGCTTTATTTTGCTTTAAATTTGAAAATACTTCAACTGTTGAATTCCTAACACCATATGACCACAGGAGACAAAGAACATTCCTTTTCTAATGATGTTAAAAGAAATATGTTGTTTGATTTATAAAATTTGATGATAATTGAACTTCAAAAATTAATGTTATATAATATTTGGTGGTAGGCTTTTATGTTAAGTTAATAAAGGCAGTCGTTAAACAATATAATGAGAAAAGACAGATTTTTAAACATCACCAAATAACTCAATCAATTTCTTTATGTCATGGACAATGACAATATTATTGATAGTTTGGTAAAATATTTCAGGATCAGACACATAGGTTGTAGGGGTCTCCTCTTTTATTTTTTATTTCTATCTCAAAAGTACAGTAGAAATAAAATAGGTCTTGATGCTCATATTCATGAAACTATTGTACAATAGATATAGTTAGAACTGAAGAAATTTCTTAAGGAAATTTTAAGAAGAAAAGTATTTTATGGAAGTAAGACCAAAAACCTGATAGCAGGAATTACAATCATTGGGACACTTTTAATAGTCATGTTGACAAATGTGGTCCTTGACTAGTTGAGTAGATAAAACATGCCTGACTGGATTATATTCATAAATTAATATTTATTGAGTACCTATAAGATATGTTAGGTTTCTTTAACAGTATTCTAATTTATTGTTTTGAACTTAGGCACTTCTGATTAAATATTCAAATAATAAAGAAAAATGTTTCTACATTCATAAAATTATGATTTCTGTGTTAAAAACTGGAGTTTGAAATTAGAATAAGAATAATTCTAAACCTCTTACTGTCTTGATAAAAAAATGATAGTACTAATAGTTCTTCAACTTTTGTTGAAATAAGAATATAGTTTAATAATGGATAAATTAAACATAAGCAAAAGTAATGGTATTCAAAAGAATATGACGATACTCCAGAGTTAAAATCAATTATCAAGTATAGAATTTGAATTTTAGATAAGGGATGAAATGAAAGAAAAACACTAAAGATCCTTTGCCCCAGTAACTCTCTCAAGCACAAAGATATCCTAGAAGTAAAGCCTTTAGCATATGTGTAATAAGTATAGGAAAATAGAAAAAGAGACAAGACAGAATATTGGGCATAAACATATGTTGATAATTGTACAATGAGTATTTATCAAGTTAATATGTAAATGTACTTCTGGGAAAATAATAACTTACCACTTCATGAAGACAATATCCTCAACATGTAAAAATATAAAAAGAAAAAAGAAAAACATACAAAATATTGCCAAAGGAAGTTGTTTAGGAGATAAAGTATATACACTTGGATACTCTTTTATGATGATGTTGTAAAATGTGACAGTCAGAATGTTAATCAAAAGATCAAGACCAGAGACAAATTTTGGGGTTCACGACCCTGCGGCTCCTTCATAAAGGGATTACCTGCTCCTTAAATTACCTACAGGACTAGGTAATTTACCCACTTACAACTACCAGAGCTAGATTGAGAGGGAGATAGCCATTTGGTTTCATAATTTGTAGATCTATCAGAGTTCCTAAAACATTACTGAAAATATAAGAAGAAAATATTTTGTTTAGTCTCTTCGGCTTGCAATTAGTCTTTCCCCAGTACATGTTAAAGTAAAAGCCGATGGTCCCTAAAAAACCTGTATAGCAGAGCTTTTGTTGGGAATGAAATATGTAAATTAGGCCATGGTCATCCCATTTCTCTTGTTTCTCCCATCCCCTTATTGATCTTCTATTTCTTTGAATTAAATGTTACTGGAGAATCCTAATTAAAGAAGTTTGGAATATATACCTAGAGAATCTGAATTTTTAAAAACACAATGATTCTGAAACAGGTGGTGTAAAGACCAACAATCAAACACTGTCTTAAACTCTCAAAGTCCCATTCAGCTTTCCTCCACTTCATTGAGTTAATTTCTCAAAGATAACCTGTCATTTTACAATTTCCTCCAATAGAGGTAGCCTTTCTTGACCTCTCTAAAAAAGCCTTCAGCACCCACTAGTAATCATCACCTTGTTCCGAACTATGGAGAAATCCCAGTTGTTCTCAGGTGTGAGAAGTGATGTAGCATCATGAATATGACTATGGACTCTGGAGCCAACTTGCTATGGTTCAAGGTCTGGCTCCACCCTTTTCTTGGACAAATTAACTTCTTTTGTCTGGTTTAACGATCTACATAATAGATACTAATAACTATACCAATTCATAATCTGATTAAATAAACATGCATACAGTTATTAGAATCATACCTAGAACAAAGTAAATGCACAACAAATGTTACTCAGCACTTATATTTCTGATACCTTCATTATCTCCTTAGGATACCC